>NC_064645.1:299075286-299424870 GCF_023864345.2 Schistocerca serialis cubense
ACACTGTCCTAATGGATACGTTCTTCGTACGTCTCACATTGATTGCTCCAGTTATTTCACGTAGTGTTGTTTGTCTGTCAATACTGTGCAAACGTTACTCATCTCGGTCGCTAAGTGAAGGCCGCCGGCAACTGCGTTGTCGGTGATGAGAGGTAATGCCTAAAAACTGGTATTCTCGGGACATCTTATCACTATGTGTCTCGAAATATGGAATCCACTAACTTATTTCCGAAGTTGAATGTCCCATGCCTCTAGCACCAGCGACCATTCCACGTTGAAAGTCAGTTAATTCCCACCGTGTGGCCATAGTGGCCATAACCACGTCGTAAACTCTTTCATGTGAACCATCTAAGTACAAATGACGGCTCCGTGACTGCAGTGCCCTTTTATACTACCGATATCTAGATACGTGCATATCGTTATCCCATGACTTATCACCTCAGTATACATATTAGACGCATTGGATATTCCATTTTGGTAATAGTTAGGGTATTTAGTCCTGTCACAGTGTCAAGAGCGTTCACAGAGTAACAAGTCACACATGTTACCTCTTACCACGGGCAAAGCAGTGGTCGAAAACCTTCACTTAATGGTCGAAAGCAGAGGCATTTACGTAGGATTGTCAGTACTAACAAGCAAGCAACATTGCATTAAACAACCGGAGCATCTCGTGTTTGTCGAAGGCCCTGCCCTACACTGTGCACACGTTTCGTTCGTCGATGGGAGACATCCATGTCTTCAGGTAGAATCCGTAAATGCAGCAAGTGCATAAGAGAAGAAAGTCGTACAGTGGACTGCGTGCTGATTGGTTTAAGAACATAGGTAGAGTGGTTCATGCATACGTTGTGCAAAAAGTAGGTCATCGTCAGATGGATTAAACTCTGCTTGTTGTTAATAAGATCCATCTGAATCACATGAGTCAGCAGTTTCCACTGGAACAAAATTGTTGTTGTCCTTCGTATTCTTCTCACTATGGGATTCATCACTCTAGTGCAATAGTGAAACGTTCTCTGTGTGGTTTAGAATCTCGGCCTCTGTAAGGCCATGTCTTCTTGTCATCGCAGCTTTAGTGACTCGAACTCGCGGAAATGAACTGCAAGCTCACGTCGCTGGCTTCAGGACTACGTCAGCTCACTCGGCTTGACAACAGACAAAGATATACTGACAGGAAGCTTCTGTCACGGCGACGCGTCTGACATCTCCTGTCGTATAAGAGAACTATAAGTAGTGCCGCAGACAGTTGTGTAGGAAGAAGGGAGGCATCCGCCTATGTATAATATGTGGCTCTGTGGCATCCCTGTGTCACTTATTTCGTTTTAATATTGCCAGTCTGTAGAAAACGGAAAGCTGCGCTGTGTAAAGTATCGGCCGACCACAGAATTCTTCGTATTTTACTTTCTTTTTGGCCCAAAGCGACATAATATACTACAAGATCTCGTGAATAGCGTCCAGGCACCCACAGAGCCTACTCAGTGTCTGAAAACCAGTGTTACTGATATCAAACTATATTAAAATTCGTATGGGCAAAAAAATCCCCACATGGTAGTACAAGTATATTTTTCATAGTTTTAGGTGGCCTAGGGTGATAAAAGATTACAGATCCTGGTCCTGTGATGATTATGGAGGGGGTAGGACGCCCGACAAATCCTCGTGGGTCAAAAGTGATCCTCAGTGGCACTTCTAGTAACGAAGTGAAAACCTACATTTATAGCATTTTTAGAATTAGAAAAAGCTTTTGTAAATATTGACTGGAATACCCTCTTTGAAATTCTGAAGATAGCAGGGGTAAAATGCAGTGAGTGAAAGGCTATTTCCAACTTGTACAGAAATCAGATGGAAGATATAAGAGTCAGGAGGCATGAAATGGAGGCAGTGGTCGAAAGAGAGTGAGACAGAGCTGTAGCCTATCCCAATTGTTATTAAAAATGCACACTGATGAAGCAATAAAGTAAACCAAAGCAAAATTAGGAATTGGAGTTAAAGTTCAGGGAGAAGAGATTAAAAATTTTTGGTTGTCGATGACACTGTAATTCTGTCAGAAACAGAAAAGCATCTGCCAGCAAAGAACTTGGAAGACATTTGAATGGAATGGACAGTGTCTTCAAAGTAGGCTCTAAGATGATCGTCAACAAAAGCAAAACAGCAATAATGGAATGTAGTTGAATTAAATCAGGTGATGCTAAGGGAATCAAATTAGGAAACAAGACATTCAAAGTTGTAGATGAGTTTTGCTATTTGGAAAGCAAAATAACTGATGATGACTGAGAGAGAGAGGATGTAAACTGTAGCCTGGCAATGGCAAGAAAAGCACTTCTGTAGAAGAAAAATTTGTTGACACGAAATTTAGATTTTAGTGCTAGGAAGTCTTTGCTGCAGATATTTCTCTGGAGTGTAGCCATTTATGGAAGTGAAGCCTGGACGACAAACTGTATAGATGATAACAGAATAGAAGCTTCTGAACTGTAGTGCCACAGACGAATGCTGAAGATTAGGAGGCCCGATCGTGTAACTGATAAGGAAGTACTGAATAGCATTGAGGAGACAAGAAATTTGCGGCACAACTTTCCAAAGGAAGTCTCGGTTGAAAGGGCGCATTCTGAGACATCAAGAGATCATCAGTTTAGTATTGGAGGGAACTGTGGGAGATAAAAATCGTAGAGGGGGACGAAGAGATGAATACAGTGTGCAGATTCAGGAAGATGTAGGTTGCAGTAGTTATGTGGAGATGAAGAGGCTCGCACGGGATAGAGTAGCATGGAGAGCTGCCTCAAACTAGTCTTAGGACTGAAAACCACAACACTAACAACACCAGCAACACATTAACGTAGTATAGCGATGCAAGGGGTACCAAATGTGTCGTAAAAGTCAGTAAATCACTCAACAGATAGTATTTTTCAGTACAGATATTTCGTTCATTCCAAGCAAGTGTCGATTCGTGACGTCATCTTCCAGACACGAGTTGACTGTAATCTGAATCCGTTTTGGCACCGTAATAGTTTCTCTCAGGCGATAAATTTTATTAATTACGAAAAACAAGTTCTTGAAGTTTATTCAGAATCGGAAATGTTTAGTTAGTAATTGCATGCCATAATTTATCTGTTTAATATAAGCGTTTTGATTTTTGTATGCATAAAAAAGTGTGAATTTATGTTAGGCTTTTACTCTGAGACGAGTTATCACTTAGAGTGCAAAAGTGCGCGTGTACAGTTCGATGACCTGTGCGGTGAATTAGGGAAAACAAACTTGCGCCCTCGATTTAAAATACGTTACACGCCAGTGCGTAATCGTGCTGTCCTATAAATCACACACAATAGTTACAAATGCGCTTCGACTTAATACACTGAGTTGGAAGTTAATTTTGAGACAAGTACTGATTTTGATAAAAATGTACCGAAAGTTTATTTAAAATATCGAGGTTCAGTTTTAATTAAAACACGTATCAACGTGTTGATTACGTTGCCTAGTAACACTTTAATGCAGTTTAATTAATTTATCAGAACGATTTGTGACGCAGTAAGTCCAATTACACACACAAAATGTTACACCTGACAGCATGAGAGTATGAGAATGTTTTTCTTTGCATAAATGCCAATAAACCGGCAGTTTCAAAAGTTAAATCACTAACTGTTGCGTAGCTTCATTGTGTCACTACGGAAATTATTATATCGTGTCTCTTCGTTAAGAGATCTCAAGAAGCCGGGACAAAAAAAAGACGACTAAAAGAAGCGGTATCGGTATAATAACTTCATTCCTTTTGTGCTAAAGATTTTTACTTATTCCATATATAATTTTGTGTTGGTGCAGAGGTCAAATTTTCTAGATACCAAACTTTCCACTTTGTGCGTGGTTGCTTGTTTGTGCGTTGTATTTCCAGATTTATGAGTTGTCTGCATACTAAGAAAAGACATTGTTTTAGTCAAGCAATAAATCAAATACCTTATCAAAACGCTTTTTCTTTCTGACATGTTTCTTTCCCACGGCAAAATTTGTAAATTGAAGTATAAAGTTCAGGTCCGACTATTCACTAAATTGTTAATGTCGAAATTTGATAGACATTATACATATAAATGTTGTCATTGCTCTGGCTTTGCACCTAAGAAATGACGAGCACTTCCTAATTGACAGTTTGCTCGAATAATAAATTTCTCTATACATTGCCCTTCTGACCGAGCGAGGTGGCGCAGTGGTTAGACACTGGACTCGCATTCGGGAGGACGACGGTTCAATCCCGCGTCCGGCCATCCTGATTTAGGTTTCCCGTGATTTCCATAAATCGCTCCAGGCAAATGCCGGGATGGTTCCTTTCAAAGGGCACGGCCGACTTCCTTCCCCCTCCTTCCCTAATCAGATGAGACCGATGACCTCGATGTCTGGTCTCCTTCCCCAAAACTACCGACCAACCAACCATTGCCCTTCTGTCTGTGACTGCCATGTGGATGTCGTACTTTTTTACAATGGTAGCATTACGTTTCATGACTGGTTACTGATGTCTGAGATGAAACATTCGGCTTGACTCATCTCTTCAACGCAAACATCAGTGTAGCACCAATGAACTTCGTACAAATGACAGTTCTTTAATTACAAACACGTTAAAAATGTATTAATTTATTCTTTGACTGACTCGTTAGTTTAGAGTGTAAAAGATTTTAACCACTCAATATTCATCACCATATTTACTGCCCAACAAAGAAAGTGACGCACCCAAAAGAAAATACCAGTTGTCAGTGGAACTTCGGACTCATTTACGCCATTGGCGGGTATGCAAATGATGGGAACTGCTATTCTCTGTGACCGGTAGAATATCCCCCAGAATGGATTTCCTGTTTAGTGTTGTTCCGAGGCTTGGTAGGGTATAGTAAGTGCGTGAAAAGTGAGGGACGCTGAGTGTTCAGCGTGAAGGGTACGGAGACGCCGCATATTGGTGTGACGCAGTGTTATAAACACCTCAAAAAGCTTTAAATGACCCTTGTTGTTGGTCTCCATTTGTCCAGCTGATAAACCTGAGTAGTATCCAACTTTATGGGGTATTCGGAGGTGACAGTGTCGCGAAGTTGGACTGAATGGGAAAGTTGAAGTATCTGCGCTAGCAGAACAGAAATGCGAAAAACACAAATCCGAAAACAATTTATTGGGCTCACCAATACGAAACAGTAATGCATTGTCCAAAAGAACAACCGACTTGATCCCGACCGCGGATCGACAGAAACACAAAACAACAAATAATAATAAAATAGCCGTCTCTTCACGGGGAGCGAACACAAACAGTTCTACAACGTCAAGGTGTTCGTCGACTATACCAAAAGATTGGCCAGCTAGAAGAAGTGTCTGGCCATGGCTGTTGGGGCGGCAGCTCTATATCCTCAGGTGCGTCGAACTGCCTTTTGCCTGCAGTGCGCCGCCTTATAAAGCCCGTTGGCGGATGTATCTGCCGGAACTATTTGCGATCTCGTGCCTGGCGTAGCAACGTAGTTCCTAGGCTACCTGCGACCTCTGATGAAGCTGTTCTCCAAGCTCCGCGAAGGCTGGTGGCCGTTGGTGGAGACCTGATGCTGTGTTGTGTCGTGGCCGCCGGTAAGACTTTGTTTTGAAAACACAGACGACCTAGGTTTTCCTGGTGAATAAACACCCTGTGGTGTAGGCATTCCGTGATGGTTCGACGTAAAGTGGGACGCCAACGCAGTAGGCGCTACGATGTCGGAAGTGTGCGGCCACAGCAACACTGAAGGCAGGCACCCTCTGAGCGACCATGTCTGAACATCACAAGCGAGGTTCCCTTATAGTGCACCAAGTACGTCGTAATCCATTCAGATTTGCACCTGACATCCAACAACAAATAAAGGACTCGCTGCAGTATTCTGTGTCACTTAGCGCTGTATGTCAGGGACTAGCAGCAGCCGTACTATGGATTTACTGTCCCATCAATAAGCTTCCGTTAACACCACAACACGAACGGCTGAGTTTCGAGCGGTGTCTTGATCTTGAAGCACTGAAAGCTAATAAACTGCATCACATTACGTTCAGCGATGAGTCGCGATTTTTAATACACTGGATGACCACATGGGCTCTAGCTTACAGGAAACCTAACATCATGACTATCTCTTGTAGTGAGTTAGACAAGCAATTGACGAGGTTCATAATGATGGAGAGCAGCAATCTGTCGTTGTTTATTTTCAAGCTTTATTAAAGCACACCCAGGTTTCGGCTAGTAACTAGCCATTATGACTGCTACAAATACATGAACTATATTCTAGAATCAAATTTTCACTCTGCAGCGGAGTGTGCACTGATATGAAACTTCCTGGCAAATTAAAACTGTGTGCCGAGTTCGAGTCTCGGTCCGGCACACAGTTTTAATCTGCTAGGAAGTATCAAGAACTACATTTTCAAGTCATAGTCTACTATTTCGGCTAGTAACTAGTATATAATGCCCAGACTATATACTTCTTATATTTCTAGCATTGATAATGGCTAGTTACTAGCCGAAATATTGATCTCCTTTGATAAAGAAAGACTGGAAACGTTGTCTGACTGCTGTTCTCTATCATTCGGAAAGTCATATCACAGTCGTTGAGCGCATTCCACTTTCCTAGTAGAAGGTAATTTGTTTACCTGACAGATGTGTTTCCATAGACGTAATGCCGTTACACTGGTCTCAACATTGGAATTGGTCATGTTTAGGCTAGAATCGACAGCAAACCCACACCGACAACTTTAGTTCAGGTATACACTCCGACATCACAAGCTGAAGATAAAGAGGCAGAGAAAGCATATGAGAATACTGAAGGGGTAATACTGAACGTAAAGGGAGATGAAAACCTAATAGTTATGGGGTGATGGAACGCAGTCGTACGGGAAGGAGCAGATGTAAAAGTTATAGGAGAATATGGGCTTGGGACAAGGAATGAAAAATGCCAAAGACTATAGAGTTCTGTAATACATTTCAGATAGTAACAGCGAATACTCTGTTCAAGAATCATAAGAAGAGGAATATTCTTCGAAAAGGCCGGGGCATAGGGGAAGATTTCAGATAGTTTGCATTATGGTCAAACAGAGGTTTCGAAATCAGATACTGGACTGTAAGGCGTACCCAGGAGTAGATATGGCCTCGGATCGCAATGTGGTAACGATGGAGAGGAGGCGGAAACTTAAGACACTAGTCGGGAAGAATCAATACCCAAAGAAATTGGATATGGAAGTACTAAAGAATGACGAGAAACTCTTGACGTTCTCTAAGGCTGTAGAGACAGCAATAAGAACAGTTCAGTACGCAGTATGGTTGAAGAAGAATTGACATCTCTACAAAGAGCAATAATCGAAGTTGAAAAGAAAAACATCGGTACAAAGATGGTAACCGCCAAGAGACCATGGGTAGCAGAAGAATTGCTTCAGTTGATCGATGAAAGAAGGAAGTACAAAAATGTTCAGGGAGATTCAGAAACATAGAAACACAGATCGCTGAGGAATGAAATAAATAGGAAGTGCAGAGAAGCTAAGACAAATGGCTGCATGAAAAATGTGAAGAAATCGAAAAAGAAATAGTTTTTGGATGGGCTTAATCAGGATATAGGAAAGCCAAAACAACCTTCAAAAAAATTAAAAGCAAGGGCGGTAATATTAACTCGGCAATGGGAATTCCATTGTTAAATGCAATCCACCGTTAAATGCAATCCAGCCTCTTGCTTCCCTCAAGTGGATTTGTGACTACACATGCTTGTTATGTTGCTTGAATCATCTAATATTACCCATATCTATGCTACTACACTAAGATTAGCTGGAAATCTATGTAATTACATTTGTACTACTTCTTCCTCATTGAACGTACGACTTCGCTATCCCCTTGCCAACAACTAACAAAACAAAATCCACAAGATATAATCACGACCGGTCCTATAATCACGTGATGAATAACTTACACGTCATGATTTCCTTCAGGAGCTGCTAATTCATGTGGGTAAAACGACACTATATACGACAAGGTTATCGATATGTGACATGACACATATAATAAGAGATAAAAAAACTTTTAAATTGATAATATAATTAGTATTAGTTTACTGGTTCATGAACTACATTGCCGGCCACTGTGGCCTAGCGGTTCTAGGCGCTTCAGTCCGGAACCGCGCTGCTGCTACGGTCGCAGTTTCGAATCCTGCCTCGGGCATGGCCGTATGTGATCTCATTAGGTTACTTAGGTTTAAGTAGTTCTAAGTCAACGTCATAAAGTATGTAACAACTGGAAGAAAGCAAGTAAATAATTTACAATTCAAAACAGGTATGTTTATATAAAAGCATACTTGTCAAATACAGAAATATATGATCAAAAATGTAAGATATATTATATTTCGCTCGTCCAGATTTCGTTGTAAGCTGCTGCTGTCTTAGTAGAATGCAGGAGGTCCCCTTGAGTAAGGATGTAGCCATTAATAGGCATTTTAGAAAGTGCACCACTGTTCATGTTTTACCACATACACACATTTCACTATCCACATAGCGTCACCTTTTCACAACTTGCTTCGATCGCCCCGTGGCAGTACGAAGTCGTTCAATGTTTTCCACTGTCGTCAGTTTAGGGGGCAGTGCTGGGCAGAGAACCCTCTGTGATAAGGGTTTCTTAATATGCTTCTTCCAACCTGATTTTGTGAAGGATTCAATTGGTTGTACTGAGTATTTGATTCTTCGTCTAAGTTTAACCCTCTACCTTCCATGCCTCAGAAGAAAATCTGTGATGTTTGATATCTTCTGTATAATTGAACATACATTTTATACTGATGAAATTATATGACTTTTCCCAATTTGTCATGTTAGTCATAATTTTGGAAAAAAATATAAAAAATTACCTCTGGATTTGTGTTAAACTATTGGTGCTCGTTTCTTTTCATACAAGCCTCGGTGAGACGTAATTTTTTAACAACCACATGTCTGTCTGGGCAGCGTCTGTTATGTCATTTGTAACTGTTGACTCGCACTGCTATTCTTTCAGTGTTCAACAGTCCTTCTAGTGATAAGCACATGCTTATTTTGGTGCATTATTTCATAACAGCTATCTGTTCTACAAACTGAAAATTTTGCTGAGAGGACGACTATTATGAAGGGATAACGGAATTGTTTGAACAGCATTGTAATTCTGAAAAGCCATCTAGTGAATGTGAATCTTCCTGTGATGACAATGAGGTAGACGCGGCTAAAACTCAAAACTATAGGAAGATGATGATCGTGAAGTGCCCCTTCACGCAGATGGAGAAGAACGATTTAATAAAAATTCTGTTGTTTTCTCGTAATGGGAATTAAATTTGGGCTACAGCTCCTCTAGCTGGAATTTCTATCAGGCGGAGTAAAAAGGACCACGGACTTACAAATTATTCGTTTAGCAGTTGTGATAGTGGAGAATCTTATTTTATGTTGTTATTTTGTGTACCTCTCATTGACAAAGTGAATACGTGGGCCAATAAGGAAGCTCGAATCGTTTACGAGGACTGAGTGGGTATTGATATGCATGAAATGTACTTCCACCTCTTGGGAATTCTAACTCAGTCCTTCTCCTTATCCTTGACGGTAGTTTTCTCGTAGATCGGCAGATAATTAGGCCTCTTATCTCGTCCATTGTGCCCTCGATTATTAACTGAGCCCCACTCAGAGAATTGGACAACGGGTCAGCCAATTTCAATTATCCGCCTGCACATCAAGTTCGGTGGAATCTTGCAAAACTTTTGACGAGAAGAAGCAAGACAAAACCATAATATCCATCCTAAAGTACTCATGTAATCATGATATTCTCTAGGTTTACTTTAATACTAAGTGGTACATAATAAATCGCTGTTAGTATACACACTGTCGTCCGGTCCTTGGCCGGCAAATGACCATTTGCTTCTTCCTTGGTTTTATTCTTCACAGCCGGTTCTGGTAGCGGTGTCAGTATGTTCAGTTTCTTAGAGGTACTTTCGTGGTTCCGTTTCTTAATTCACCATGTCATAAAAACCATGAAACACCCTCAAGAACTGTGTTCAGTGGCACTAGGGTATAATACGTTCATACAGTGGGGTGCCCCTGAAGGCGGAAGAATCAGCAATGATCAACGGCATGAGGATGCACAAAGCAACGGAAACCAGTGCATTAAAGCCACATGTGGCCTGTAATTCAATAAGTGTCTGATGATCTCTCCATTGGCAGAAGATCCCGGAAAAGTCCCCCATTCGGATTTCTGAGAGAGACAGCCAAGGGGAGGTGACCATGGGAGAAAGCATAAGTAAAAAGGAGAGGGTAACATTCTACTAGACGCAGCGTGGAATGTCAGAAGCTTGAATGTGGTATGGAAGCTAGAAAATTTAAAAACGGAAACGTAAAGGCACAATCTAGATACAGTGGGGGTCAGTGAAGTGAAACGGAAAGAAGATACCGATTTCTGGTCAGATTAGTATATGGTAACATCAACAGCAGTGGAAAATGGTATAATGGAAGTAGCATTCGTTATGAAAAGAGAGATGGGGCAGAGAGTGTTTTACTGTGAACAGTTCAGTGGTAGAGCTGTTTTCATCACAATCGAATTAGACCTTCGCCGACAATGACTGCTTAAGAGTACATGTCGACATCGAAAGCTGAAGATGAAGAGATAGAGAAAGTATATGAGGATTCTGAAAAGGTAACGCAGTACGTAAAGTAAGATGAAAATGTAATAGTCACGGCGGACTGGAACGCACTTGTAGGGAAAGAAGTAGAAGAAAAGGCTACAGGAGAATATGGGCTTGGTACAAGGAATGAGAGAGAAGAAGACTAATCTAATTCTGTAATAAATTTCAGCTAGTAGTGGCGAAGACAGTGTTCAAGAATCACAAGAGGAGGAGCTAAACTTTGAAAAGACCGGGTGATAAGGGAAGAGATTCCGAAATCAGATACTGGACTGAAAAGCGTACCCGGGAGCAGATATAGACTCAGATCACAATGTAGTAGTGATGAAGAGCAGGCTGAAGCTTAAGAGCTTAGTCAGAAAGAGTCAGTACCTAAAGAAGTGAGATACGGAAGTACTAAGGAAAGATTAGACACTCTTGAACGTTTCTAAGTCTATAGATACAGCAATAAGGAATATCTCAGTAGACAGTACGGTTGAAGAAGCATGGACATGTGTAAAAAGGGCTATCATCGAAGTTGTAAAAAAAAACCTATGTGGAAAGAACTGCAACGAGCCCATGGGTAGTGGAAGAAGTACTGCAGTTGATCGATGAAAGAAGGAAGTAAAGAAATGTTCAGGGATAATCAGAAACACAGAAACAGAAGTCGTGAGGAGTGAAATAAATGTGAAGTTCAGGAAAGCTAAGACAAATGGCTGCATGAGAAATGTGAAGAAATCATAAAAGATACGGTTGTAGGAACGACTGAATGAGGATAAAAGAAAGTCAAAACAACCTTCAGAGAAATGAAAAACAGGGGTGATACCATTAAGAGTGCAACTGGAATTCCACTGTTAATTTCAGAGGAGATAGTGGGTCTGAAGAGTTTGTACATTTAAGGCTTCTATGAGGGGAAGGTTTGTCTGATGTGATAGAAGAAGAAACAGGAGTCGATTTAGAAGACATAAGGGGTCCAGTCTTAGTCAGAATGTAAGAGGGATTTGGGGAGCATGAGATCAATAAAGGCAGAAGTGATAGACAACATGCCATTAGAATATCTGAAATCATTTGGGAATTAGCAAGACAACGACTGTTTACGTTAATGTGTAGAATGTATGAGTCTGGTGACATACCATCTGACTTTCGGAAATTTATCATCCACGCTATTCCGAAGACTGAAGAAGATGAGAAGTGCGAGAGTCATCGCAGAATCAGCTTAACAGCTCATCCATCTGAGTTGCTGACAAGAATAACATACAGGAGAATGGAAAGAAAAAAGAGGATTTCTTAGATGTTGATCAGTGTGTCCTTAGGGAAGACGAAAGCACCAAAGAGGCAATTCTGTAGTTTAGGTTGACAATGAATGAAGAAAAATAGAGTAACATTCACATTATTTGCCGACCTGGAAAAAGCGTTCGAAATTCTGAGGAAAATAGGGGAGAACAATAGGGAGAGATGGGTAATATACAATATGTACAAGAACCTAGAGCGAATAAGAAGGGTGGATGACCAAGAACAAAGTAAAACTATGTAAAAAGAGATGTAGTCTTTCGGCCTTACTGTTCAATCTGTTCATCGAAGAAGCAGTGATGGAAATAAAAAAGGGTTTCAGGAGTGGAATTTAAATTCAAGGTGAATGGATATCAATGCTGTGATTCGCTGATGACACAGCT
The DNA here is from genome assembly GCF_023864345.2 of Schistocerca serialis cubense. Lineage (NCBI taxonomy): Eukaryota > Metazoa > Arthropoda > Insecta > Orthoptera > Acrididae > Schistocerca > Schistocerca serialis. The sequence continues at coordinate 299,087,561 of NC_064645.1, forward strand.
ATCCGGAGTGAAAGGGAAAAAGAATTACATGACTTGCTGAATGGAATGAACGGTCTACTCAGTACAGAATATGGACTGAGAGTAAATTGCAGAAAGATGAAAGCAGTAAGTAGCAGAAATCAGAAGAGCGAGAAACTTAACATCAGGAATGATGAACACAATGTAGATGAAGTTAAGGATTTCAACTACCTAGGCAGCAAAATAATGAATGACGACAGAGCAAGAAGACTTACACTGGTAAAAAGAGCATTCCTGTCCAAGAGAAGTCTATTATTGTCAAACATAAGCCTTTGTCTGAAGAAGAAATTTCTAAGAATGTACGTTTGTAGTACACTATTGTACGGTAGAGGAATGTGTACTGGGGGGAAATCAGAACAGAAGAGAATCGAAGCAGTTGAGATGGGGTTATACAGACAAATGTTGAAAATTATGTGGACTGGTAAGGTAAGGAATGAGGAGGCTGCTATGCAGAATTAGAAAGGAAAGGAATATGTGGAAACACTGATAAGGAGAAGCGACAGGATGATAGGTTAACACATCAGGGACTGACTTCCATGGTACTGGAGAGAACTGTAAACGGCAAAAACTGTGGAGGAAGATAGAGATTGGAATACATACAGCAAATAATTCAGGACATAGATGGCAAGTGCAACTCTGAGATGAAGAGGCTGGCACACGAGAGGAATTCATGGCGGGCCACATCAAACTAGTTAGCGGACTAATGAATCAACAAAAAAAAAAAAATCTATATCACTCGTAGCCACTCTATGCCGTGGCTACGCCATCTTGAGCATGTCCTGAAGGCGGGAAGTGAAAGGCTCTGAAGAAGCAGATTCACCACAGCATGTCGCTATGCCAGCGACTCCACAGGAATGCTGATATGTGGCAAATATGGTAGCCTGTGCACCATCTGGGGGCAGCTTTGTAGCTCTGGGCATGATGCACAAAAAGCCGTTGAACATCTCTGTGATCCTCAGAGTGTTTTGCGGCAGAATGACTGAATAAAATCTCGGTTTTCAGGCCTTGTTAATTACAATAAAATTCACGAGCTTTCGATTCGTTGTGCCTTCGTTCTCAGGAGTGAAACTACTGACTGCCGGGGCTCGCTTTTTTTCTTTGGTTCAAATGGCTCTGAGCATTATGGGACTTAATTTCTGAGGTCATCAGTCTCCTAGAACTTAGAACTACTTAAACCTAACTAACCTAAGGACGTCACACACATCCATGCCCGAGGCAGGATTCGAACCTCCGACCGTAGCGGTCGAGCGGTTGTAGACTGTAGCGCCTAGAACCGCACGGCCACCCCGGCCGGCCCTTCTTTTTTCTTTATTGTGATTTCATTCCACTTCTCCATAGTCAGTGGCACAGTCCGCTGCTCTTCAACCGAGAGACATTAAGGTTATTAAAAAAGATGAAATGAAACATATGAAAAGGTGATAAAAAGGGGAAGATAAGAAAAAGGGTGAGACACTGTGAGACAATGTTTACTCTGAAATGTTGATCATGGGACACAATTCGAAAGGTTCACACAAAGCTAAAACTACAGCTGGCGAAGTGCACAGCATGTAAAATGCATCGAAGTCGTAAGCACAAGAAAAACGAAATTGGCCACAGTATAAAAAAAAAAGAAACACACCAGAACAGCGGCACTTCAAAAATGTTCAAATGTGTGTGAAATCTTATGGGTCTTAACTGCTAAGGTCATCAGTCCCTAAGCTGACACACTGCTTGACCTAAATTATCCTAAGGACAAACACACACACCCACGCTCGAGGGAGGACTCGAACCTCCGCCGGGACCAGCTGCACAGTCCATGACTGCAGTGCCAAAGACTGCTCGGCTGATCCCGCGTGGTGCAGGCGCTCTTCAATCACTGCAACAGATGGAGCAGACATTAAAAAGAGTAAAACTGTTGGAAGGGACCTGCATAGAGAGGGGAGTCCTGTGGAGATAAAGAAGGGAGAAGAACTGTCAGTGGGGGAGGCAGGGCTCAAGAAAGTGGGAGTTGTGTGGTGCACCAAGGGGCGGGCGGAAGACTGGCAGGGTGGGAGCGGGAAACAAGCCAGGAAGGAGTGCAAAGACACTAATGAGGTTCGCTAAGAAGGTATGGGATGTAGGAGGGAGGAAAAACCGCTCATGGAGGGTCTCTGGAGCCCTGTGGAGGAGGAAGGAAGGTGGGGTTAGAGTTGGTAGGGGGGGATAGATATCAGGGCGAAGATCTTCATCTGGGAGGGGTAGGCGTTGGAAGTTGCGTTGGTAATGGAAGTGGACGGTGTGGAGATGGAGAGAGGGTGGGACACAGCGGTAAAGGCGCGGCAATGGGTGGGTGATAGAGAGGAAAGGAGACACCAGGTGTTGAGGGGGTTGGGTCTCCAGACGATATACAGGGTTCTGATGCGTTCGATGAAAAGGAAAATATGTGGAAAAGGGATGAGCTCAGATAGGATGTGCGTGATTCATGGGAGACAGATACAGAAAGTGAGGTGGAGTGCATGGCATTGGAGGACTTGGAGAGCTTTGTAGAAGGTAAAAATCGTGGAGACAGAAGGAGGGGGTGGTACGACCTATGATGAATGCATGGGTCTTAGAAGGGTTATTACAAAGTAGCCACTGGCTGCATGAAGCAGTAAAGTGGTTGATATTGGTTTGAAGGGTATGTTGGGACTGTTGAAAAGTAGGATAGAGGGCCGGGAAGGCGGTGTCATCAGCAAATTGGAGGAGGTGAACAGATGCATCAATATTATATACACACCTGGCCCCTCCACTTGGTGACAATACGAGGTAACCATCTCGATGCTTTGACAGGTGTGCTAGCTACATCAGCTGGGTAGTCCTGGCACAATTTATGCCAAGCCATTGGACTTGCTCTGCCTTTCTGGATTCGTCTGATAGTCATGGAAGGTTTCGCAATTTTACCCATCCGCACCAAATTATTTATTTCCGGTGAAAGACGCCTCCCTCTTTCAAGAAATCAGCTTTGGGTTTACAATCCTCATCCATATACAGAAACTTGACATTCATATTCAACATGACAATTATATACAGTAAACTTATTCTGATTTACACGAAGTTCAGTTAGACTTCAAGGTTCATTGTACTCTTTAATTCCTCACATTATATTCTAGGTTTAGCACAGAGGATCATTACTTATAAACTCGTTCAGTACATCATTAAAATTTTCAGTAGACAATCTGGCTCAATTTTTCTCTGTACTTCCACTTCCGCTCGTTTACCAAATAGTTTCCTACGGTATAGATACTTAACTAGACAGTATTTGCTACAAGAAACTTGCTGGCAGATTAAAACTGTGTGCCAAACCGAGACTCGAACTCGGGACCTTTGCCTTTCGCGGGCAAGTGCTCTACCAACTGAGCTACCCAAGCACGAATGACGCCACGTTCTCACAGCTTTACGTCCGCCAGTACTTGCTACAATTTACCTATTCGGTTTCCTTTTTTACCACACATAGGCGTTATACAATTGCAGAGTTGAGTAATAAACTAGTAAAATAAAATTGCTAAAACTTTTCCTTCTCAGCAAAATACTTTAACAAATAATTTCACAGTAAACGGTTCCACTTAGCTGCATCTAATGCTCGACGGGTAGCCCAATACACTGTTAGGTGGTATGCTGGAGGATGACACGGGCAGTTTTCTTTCTATCTAAGGCAAATGAAATCTGACAGAACACCTAGATACCATGACATTTGTGTTCGCGACTGTAAGATGCTGTCTTCATATTTGTGCACGTGGTGAAGGATGTGTTGTACAAAAAATACATATCTCCTGGATTGCTAAGGATTGGTTCAGAGATATGATGAGATCAAGTTCTAGAGTATCTTGATGTTAAGTGAGGTTCCACGTTGGGAGCACCCCCAGTGGCCAGTGAAACAATGACTATGTGCATCATGGTGATCACAGTAACGGTTGAGGGGAGGAGGAATATCTGTCCCATTATGTCAAAAGTTGTCCTGTTGATTAGTAAGCCACTGAAGAGTACCTCAAGTCGTTTTGCACTTCGAAGTGTTCACTAATCACAGCAAATTACTAGCATTACTATGACTACATACACAGGGTAGATCTAGTATAGTCCCATTGGTTGAACTAGGGTTGTGACTCCAGAGTGTCACATGGACATCCGTGCGCACCTGTTTTGCTTAAAAATAACTGGTTCTCACATGTGTCTCTGCCAGTAAGGATCACTGGGGCATGCCTTCCCACATCCTCAAAAATCAGCATTATCCCTGTTGTCCTTATCTGCAAATGCTTACTAGAACCGCCGCATTACTGGGTAGGGGTAGGTGGTGAAATAAGTATACCATGTGTGGTCATTAGCAACAAGGAAATCAACCAGCGCATAATGTCATGCCTTGTCCATCATAACTTCCACTGTCGTTACATCACAGTACAGTGGCAGGTTTTGTTCATTTGGCATGGCGACGAATCCCAAATATTGCTGCAGCTCCTTCTGAACGTTTTGTAGCCAATCAAGTATTTTTCTGGTGAGAGTGCTGTAGAACGTGACTGCCCTGCATTGCTTGGTGAGTGCCTTCTTGTAATTCCATCGGTTCTACCAGAGCATCACATATGTTGTCGGCTGTTGTCTTTAAAAGCTTTCTGATAGCCACCCACATGTCCAACGAGTCGAAAAAAGCGTATATAACACCCACGTCCTCGTTCGCTGCGTAAACCATTGTCCCACATAGTCTGTTAGCTAAGGTGTCTGCTTCCACAACCTGTATGCGTTATTAAGCACATCCTGCTCCAAGCTTGACATAAATGTAGTGTGCCACTTTATCACTACTTTGTTATCTGTGTTTTCCCCTGTTCTGCCCACAACGGCATTTGATTCTCAACACCTTTGTCATTTGCTGTCCGTAATACCATATTCAATATCTCCCCACTAGTATCTAACCATCCCCGCCACTGCAAGTTTCGCATTACTACATTCATTGCCTTTCCCAATACTTCCTATAATTTTTCATAGGACATATTCAGCACCACGTGTTCCCACCGTGTTTCTCGGAACACTCCTTTGTTTCTCCACCTCTCACTGTATTTTTGAAAAATCTTCTCACCTCTGAACCACATTAGTCACTTCCCATATATGTATTACGTACGTAAAATTTAGCATTCACTGGTGAGTATAGATCACAACATCCTCTAGCCTGGTGTACAGCACTCCACATTGTACCTGCAAGTCCTATAATGTTCCTACTCTTCTTTTAGAGAAGTGGTGCACCACTGACATGCAATATCCACGTACTCACTAAATTTCCTATAGTAACTGGCCTTTCTCAAGAGTGACTCTATCTCCTTACTTATTTGAAGAAATAGAAATCTTGCACTGCGTATGTCAGTCTTGGGTCCATCCATATACCCTCCTGATGAATCAAATATCCCAAATAACTCACTCCTTTCAAGGTAAAAAGAAATTTCTCAGTGCCTAGTCGAAGCCATGTCTAAGGTAACTTCCAAAAAACTTCCCTCAACTGTAGTATATGCTCTTTCATATCCCCTGAGATCTCAATAATATCTTCCAGGTACACCACACATTGTCGTGGATTCAAACCCCTTAATACTCCACCCCAAAACAGCTGGAACATTGCTGGTGACATTTTCACAACGGCCTGGTAACGACCCCAGGGGCCAAAAACACTATCTTTTGTTGGTCATCTGGAACCCCCTCCAATTGATTGTACCCACTCCCTATACTTATTGTAAATAAGTAGTGGTACTGCCATAACCTATCTAGGGTTTCAGTCCTGTTTGATTTTCGTTATGCATAGGCTGCTGTTTTACTGTTTAAATTTCGCTTGTTCCAACAAAATCGACAATTTTTCGTAAGTCCCAACCGCTGACTTTTTTATAGTATGATGATGACAGTTGTTTCCCAAGGGCTACTACTCTTTGTTCAGTTGTTGGTTAATGTAGCCACCCATAACTGCCTGTTAATGACAGGATATGCAATACACTTTACAGTATTTAGGTGCTTCATTCCCTATCAGAATGCTGTGTTTCCAGTGTCATGGGTAACTGGTCCTCAAGACTTAACAGGTCCTGGAATTCCAGTAATAATTCTGAGCTGTGTTGCGGCTCGCGTTCGTGCTGTTGATTGTTTGGCATCGAGTAATAGCGATAGTAGAATCTCGTTTTCTTCTCGTGTTTACTGGCGCCACTGTGTTTGCTAGCGTTGTATGTCCATGAGTGGCAGGAGTAGCTGTTACAGATATCTAGTACCCTAGTACTATCTTTGGAAGGGGTCAAGTGTTTTCTGGATGGGAGCTTTTTGGGTAGTTCGGTTGGGCCGGAGCAGCGGTGAGGTCTGGCAGCATGAGGACATGCCGGAACTGCTAGCGGTACACAGGCACTGCCGGATCGAGGAGCTGTAGTTGCGAGGGCCACAACCTTGTTGTCCACCGGATCCAGGACGTTTGAGTTGAGTGAACATTAGCCCAGAAGTGAAACCTCCACTATTTTGAGATCATGCCATTTCTTCGCGCGTTGCTGCTCGCAGGGTCGCTGAGATGGAGAGCAACGAGTGGAGTGTTTGGAGTTTGTGAAATTAATTAGCTGTCCTCCACCTTTTATTAGTAATTATTGAATTCCTTGTGTTTATTGACGAAGTTCAACCAGAGGTATTTTTCTGCCTAGTGACCGCTAACGCCCCATTTACCTGCCTTGGAGGTTAGCGTATTTTCGTGGCAGTGTACCTTTCCTCGCCTTGCCGCTGCTGTCTGGTAAGACGTGTAGTTCGACAGCCTACTTGATTGTGGTTCGGATATTTGTTTCTTTCGGACTACTTTGGTCGTAGTGGGTCGATTCTGAAGACGCAGTGCTGCCTGCCGGTTCCGCCTTGCCTGGGCTATTCCATCATTGTGTTGGTTATCAGACGTTAGGTAGATGTTGCAAGAGTGTTGGCCTGCATTTGAACTGTCACTAGTTTGAGTTTGTATCCGGTTAAATAAATACAATTCTTGGCTGCCTGTCTCATCGTTTACAAAGTTGAGCGACTTTCCCAGGTCGATCCATGGAGTACTGTCTGGGGCCCACTTCTCTGTTGATTTGGTCAGATTGTGATAATTGTCAATAAGGCCATCAGCACTGAATGCAATTTGTCTTAAGAAACTTTGATTACATATTGTCTCTTAATAGTGAAAATTTGATTATTGTCCTTTATTATAATATTTTAGTACCTCTTGGAGAAGTTTAATTCGTTCTTAAGAATTTGCTATCCAGGCCTTCAGCCGTCAAATTGGTTTTTGAGTTTTGGAGCCTTCAGCCAACAAATAAGTTCAATTTCTGGTCAATAAGGGCTTCAGCTGTGAGTGCAACTTGCTTAAGAAATTTTTTATTAGACACTGCGTCTTAACAGTCGAAACTGATAACTGGTCCTTATTGTTTTAAAGCGTACGTGATTTTTTAAAAAAACTGGGAAACCAACGGTAACTGAGTACAGCCCTGTCCACATTGAATCCTCTCTTTCCCTAAGTACCACGTCTCAGATTCTTCCTTTGGTATCCTGTCTATTCTACTGATATGTTCTACTCTTGCACATAATGCAGCTGTAGTGACAGTTTGCTCATGGTAATGGTCCACACATGATGTGTCCAGATTTTCCTCGTCTAGAACGTTTGCTTTCACAACCAAGAACCTTTGGTTACCTTTACCTCACCGGCACTGCAGTTATCTAAGCTGAGGGTACTGCTCTCTCGTTATTTCTCCTACGCAGATAAGGTTCTACACTGCATAAAACACAGTGATGCATCCAATGCATTATTCTGTAGTGGCTCCATTACACGTAGCATATTAACAACCTGTTCTCGTCCTAGCCTCACCCAAAGCAACTCCCCAGTGCCTCATGGCACCATATCACACCAATAAGCCTTAGCGATTTTGTCAGTGGCTGGACTCGTTTTCCTTCATGACTAACGAACCTAGCAAGGCATCCCACTGGCGACAGTTTACCCCAGTTGAAACATTGTCCCTCAGAGATCGACCATGAATGACCACTGGTCAACTTTTACATCATGCTTGAATAGAAAATCTCCCTCTGGGCGTGCGCAATAGCTTTCACCTACATGAGGCACAAGTTCCACGCACTTCTTAAATTGCTTCATCCAAACATGAAAATTTACTACTGCAGAACCTAGTGATCTCACTTAAATATCCCTTGCCCCATGCAACATATAGTGTGATGGGTTTAACAGTTTTTTACCTACAAGGTCCAGACTCGTCAAAAACACATGCCCCCTATGTCTAACAATAAACTATGTTTCCTACCCTTCTCTACCCCCTACTAAGCACAATTCCATGTCTGGATACGTCTTCATTACACCAAAATTTACTAGGAATGACACCTGGAGGACTGGAAGTTCACATGTTTTTCGTATGTCTGACTATTAGGCCACTGACCATTCTGCTTCTTATTTTTGCAATCCTCCTGTTTGTACCCAGCCACGCCACACTTTCCACTTTGTGGTTGGCAACATTGCCTCCAGATGCGATCCAACGTCCACACCTATAACATCTCACATCTGCGGAGGAAACTCTTCATCTGTCGGCACCACTGTCGCTGTTTCTATTGCCTCCAGCTCTGTAGCTATCCTGATGGCAGAGTTTAGGTATTCGGGACACCTGCCCGCGCCCTCCGTGGCAGGACTCTCAGTAAGGAATGCAATCCTTCACGTTCCACCTCCTTGTTCGCCTGAACGCTCTACCTTAATTTATATGTGTGTGCATTCACGTTCCTTATCCGGTCGATGGCACTCTGCACTGACTCAGTCTATGATACCCCACTCAACCGTTCACATTTACTGCTTCTTGTAGCGTTGGAGGAGATTCTCCTTCAGTCGCTCGAATTTAAGCGCGTTCCTCAAACCCTCATGATGTTTAAGAAATGCTTTCGCTTCTCTGGACAACAGCAACTTAGCCATTTGCAGCTGCTAGTCATCTGTCCAAACTCATTTTCATGCTATCTAAAAAAAAAAAGAAAAAAAAATGAAATGAATGTATGGCATTGCTGGCCGGGAGGTCCCATCCGGGGGAACTCGACCGCCGAGTGTGAATCATTTCAATCGGCGCCACATTGAGCTACTTGCCTGCCGGTGATGAGGATGAAATGATGATGATGACAACACAACACCAATCCACAAGCGAAGAAAATCTCCAGCCCAGCCGGGAATCGAAACCGGGCCAGCTGCATGGGAGACAAGCACGTTACCACTCAGCTAAGCAGACTATCTTAAGTATTCTTATAATACGGAATATCCACATATGTGTCAGTATGAGCTAACCACATACGAACAGCTATGTAAGCAAGTTCACTCAGGACAGTCGTAGTTGGAACTGCTACACGTAACACCCAGGAAATAACACGTACAATGGCACTAATGTCGAATAGACTTGGAATTTACTAAAAATAACGATTTATGAATGGGTAACCACCAACTAATCAGCTATAGGGTCATACATTTACGCTGCTTTGACACAGGAGTATACGAGCTCCCAGAGCCAAAATCACCGCGAAATACGTTCTGAAATGTGCTCCCTAATGTTTTATAGTCAGCAGCCTTTATTTCAAAAAATTTAAATTTTTTTCCAAATTTTGTTGGATCTTTGGGATTTGGAAGCCGAAAACTTCACTTAGAGATCGAACGAGAAGAAAATCTTTAAAGCCCGGAGTTTTTTGAATTTGAATAAAGTACAATGCTAGACGAAAGACAACAAAGTGGATAGATGACAACAGCGACCGACCGACTAAAACGCCGCAACAGCAGGTTTGCGACATAGTTTCTGCTAAGGTCTGGATCTATCTACTATTATCACTCATCCCAGAAATGTAGGGGCCACAGATTAAATTTGTAAAGTAAACAATGGGAAACATTATAAGGTTTGTATGAGTCTTTGTATGAGCGAATATATCTTCGTTGAGTGGGGAACATCTTTCGACTTGAATGTCATGTACTAGGCACTGAAAAACACTGTCTGTAAAGCAAAGAGAGAGGTAAGTAAAAATGAAATCTAGTAATATCTCATTATACGAGGGTTGCACAGAAACTTATGTACCGCTTTTTTTCCTGCAACAATTCTTTATTGAACGTAATCAAAATTACACACACGAAATAATGGTGCTTTATCTACATACCCTATTTTTCCACGTAATCTCCATCCCGTTCTATGGCCTTCCTCCAGCGCAAAACAAGAGTGTGTATGCTCTGTCGGTACCAATCCTTGTTCTGGTGGTCGTGCCAGTGCTCCACTGTATGAATCACCTCCTCATAGTCCCCAAAGTGTCTTCCACGAATATCATCATCCTTTAATGGCCCAAACAAGTGAATGTCAGAGGGGGGCTAGGTCACGGCTGTCAGGAGTGAGAGCCGTGGTTGGTCTCCCCGACCGCTGCAAATCGTTGAACTCTGCCGAACCGCCTTCCGATGATTTCACCCTCCGTGCCCAGCGACTAACTGTACTTCTGGCCACGGCGGATGCTCCATAGGCTTTGCACAAGCATTTGTAAACCTTCGCCTCAGTTTCTTTTTCTGCAGTGAGAAATACAATGACGGCACGTTGCTTGTAACGTACGTGACAAACATACGACATTCTGAAGGCATGATGGAGCTCCGCTATCTGTCGGAAACTCTAACTTATTCAGGAGACTTCAAATAATACATACGTAACGTTTCACATGCGTATAATTATTTTCAGCTGAGAAAACAATGCGGTGCAGTGCTTTCTGGGCAACCGCGTACTACATCTTGTCTATGGAGCACACAATCTAACATTCAGATTTTACTGAAACTGTTTTGATGAGAAAAAATTCTAACAAGGTTTAACGATTGTAACTGCTAAGCAACCACAAACAGAGCATATCTGCTTGTTTCAGTGAATTGTTTGACGCAGTGACAAAATATAAACTCATTATTGTGACACATTGCTCCGTAACATGATGAATAATTTCGATCGTAATTTCTTAGCAATTCAAACCGGCCACCTCTTTACTAATTTTAGCTACCGAGACCATTTTAATATGAACGTAAGGGTAAAAAATACTGCTTCACCAGTCGACCTTACGGGCACGAAATTAAAACAACAAACCAAAGCTAGTGCAATGTACTACAGCAATGAACTGGGCAACCGCAGCTACTCTGTGTATAGTTTAATGAAACAACAATATCAAGAGCAATTGCCTAGAGAAAATGGAAGATAACTTGTTGACCACACTTCTCTGCACTGGATATAGCTCATTACTTGAAGGGAAACTGCTAGGGAAATAGTCTCCCAGTACTCATTTATATAGACGACATCAAAAGTCAATCGCCGGCCGGGGTGACCGAAGGTTCTAGGCACTACAGTCTGGAACCGCGCGACCTTTACGGTCGCAGGTTCGAATCCTGCCTCGGGCATGGATGTGTGTGATGTCATTAGGTTAGTTAGGTTTAAGTAGTTGTAAGTTCTAGGGGACTGATGAACACAGCAGTCAAGTCACATAGTGCTCAGAGCCATTTCAACCGTTTGAACAAGTCAATCTTGTAATTATTGTGAATCAAATTAATTACTTTACTTTTTCTGCCTGGTGTGGTGTTGAACTAACAAAAAATATTTTAGTAAATTGTCAAAATTAGGTGATGTATATTTCAGAACGCGTACTTTTGGAACGAAATCCATCCTGTTGGTAATCTAACGCACTCTTCAAGATTTATGTACACGTTAATACACGTGTCACAAAGAGCTAAAACTCGAAAAGTATATGTTCCCTTCGTTGGGGTACACAGTATACTTTTTCAATGACTTTGCCATCATTTGACTGCCTTTTGTTATTTAGTTGTTTTACAGTATCACGATTTCGGTTTTGTAGCAATTAAATATCATTAAATATCCGCCAAAAAAGAATACCACTTCGTCGTCCGTATATTCTAACGCATTTGTCGTTGAACATATCGCGATAAAGTGAAATAAATGACTAACGAAACCTCACAGTAAATGGCGGCAATTTCATTCATAAAGAAATGTAAAGCCATTTAAGCAATGAAGCAAAAGATTGTCCCTGCCTGACACTGGCTGGAAGTATCTTCAGGAACTCAAATCTGTCATTCTACATGGTTCTACACTATCAAACAAGCCCCACATCAAGATTACTGATTGTCTTCTAAACCAAAGAAGTATTTCAACAATTTCCAAAGATGCTGAGAGTTGGTTTAAATTTCCTTATAATGAAGTGCATCAAATTAGCATTTAGGGACTCTCACTGACTGCCGATTCTGTTTGCCCAAAAAAATATTGATAATATGTAGACTGAAGCAAACTGGCATGGAAATAAATGAGCTAAGAACATACAAAACGAAAATTAGTAAAGCGTAAAAATCAAAATTACACATAATGTAGTCACTCTATGTTAAAAGATTATGTCTTAATAATAGATTATAAATTTGGATTAGAAATTTTCCACAGCAAAGTATCTAGTAATACATTTTACATGACAGATTAGTAAGGAAATGGGAGAACATAATTTTCAAGTTCGAACAGGTTGTGTTACTGAGTCATGCGAAAATATCAACAGCGACCAGCTGGGAAGCCTAACCATTTCAAGATCTTTAATGACTCAGGAAGACCGTAACCTCGACTCTCTCGAGCGAGACTGCGAGCGATCTCAGCAGAAAATCGTTAGAAGAGTGCAGACCGAAATGTATTCATAACGATATGTAAAAGATACTAGGTGGGTTACAGTATCTCCTGTGAAGGGTTTCACTAAACGGGAAAGATACTGGAAGAAATTCGTTAACCAAATTTAACGGAACTGAAGACCACCGACGACTCAAGATGAGCAGAACCAATACGGTGGAGCAGAGCCTCACTTCAAAGACATAAATCCTCTACCCCAAACAGCCTAGAGCACTCAATCAGTAGGATCGATGGCGGTCTTATCGTTTGCACTCGATGTTCTGTTTATTGTATGTTAACATTTGTGTGTGACGTTGTTCGTGTACTGGTCTTAGGCTGCCGCCTTACAAGATCAGCGCTCCGTAACCACGGATCATGAAGTCCAGCGTACAGTACTGAAGTCAGAGCAGGAGCCAATGCTGATGGGGATAGTCCAGGGGTCCACCAACCGACTAGTTTCACATGAGTCTGATGGCCTAAAGTATGCGCGTGCCAGTTTCAGCATTAATTACGACACCATGACATGCGACATCTTGTGGTGCTTCTTTATGTATTGGTTTTTATATATAATGAAAACTTGAACTTATTGTTACTGAGCCTGCTTCGCTACTAGAAAATTATTTACGTCAGTGACTCAGTTGTGGTACTTCACGCAGTTAGTTTGCCAGAAATTGTGTTTTTTATAGTGAAAGACACCAACAACAACCAGAGTTTCAGCTGTTTTACTGTCATTTTGGAAAAGAAAAGGAGAGATTGCAATTACATTGACAGATCATAACAATTGTTTACGGATTCTTTGTTGTATTTCTGAGATGTTTATGTTTCGTTACGACGTCAGTTTTGGTACACGATGTGATCAAAAGTATCCGGACACCCCGAAAAACGTACGTTTTCATATTAGGTGCATTTTGCTGCCACCTACTGCCAGGTACTCTATATCAGCGACCTCAGTAGTCATTAGACATCGTGAGAGAGCAGAATGGGGCGCTCCGCGGAACTCACGGACTTCGAACGTGGTCAGGTAATTGGGTGTCACTTGCGTCTGTACGCGATATTTCCACACTACTTAACGTCCATAAGTCTACTTTTTCCGATGTGATAGTGAAGTGAAAACGTGAAGGGACACGTACAGCACGAAAGCGAACAGGCCGACTTCGTCTGTTGACTGACAAAGATCGCCGACAGTTGAAGAGGCAAATATAAATCCATACCATCACACTGGAATTCAAAACTGCATCAGGGTCCACTGCAAGTACTATGACAGAAAGGCGGGAGGTGAGAATGCCCTTTTTGCGATTAGTGGTCTGCGTTTGAGGTCCTCCTTGCTCTGCCCATCATTGGCTATTTTGCTGCCTAGGTAGCAGAACTCCTGAACTGCATCTACTTCGGGACCATTAATCCTAATGTTAAGTCTGCCGCTGTTCCCATTTCTACGGTTTCTCATTAATTTCGTCTTTCATTGAATTACTCTCAATTCACATTCTTTACTCATCAGATTGTTCATTCCTTTCAGTAGATCATGTAATTCTTCTTCACTTTCACTCAGGATAGCAATGTCATCGACGAATCGAATCTTTGATATCCCTTCACCTTGAAGGTAATCCCACTCCTGAACCTTCCTTTTATTTCTGTCATTGCTTCTTCTATGTATAGATTGAACATTAGGGGCGAAAGACTACATCCCTGTCTTACAAACATTTTAATCCAAGCATTTCGTTCTTGGTCGTTCACTCTTATTAATCCCTCTTGGCTCTTGTACACATATTATATTACACGTCTCTTCCTATATCTAACTCCTATTTTTCTAAATGTTTCGAACTTCTTGCACCATTTTACATTGTCAGACCCTTTGTCCAGATCGACAAATCCTATGAACGTGTCTTGATTTTTCTTTAGAAATGCTTCCATTATCAACCACAACGTCAGAATTAATTCTCTGGTGCCTTTACCTTTCCTAAATTCAGACTGATCGTCATCTAACATATCCCCAATTTTCGTTTCAATTGTTCTGTACATTATTCTTCTCAACAACTTTCATCCACGAGCTGTTAAGCTAATTGTGTGATAATTCTCGCACTCGTCAGCTATTGCAGCCTTCGGAATTCTGTGGGTTATATTTTTCCGAAAGTCAGATTGTATATCGCCTGACACGTACATTCTATCCATCAAAGAGAATAGTTGTTTTGTTGCCATTTCCTCCAATGATTTTAAGAAATTGTGATGGAATGTTATCTGTCCCTTTTGCCTTTTTTGACCTTAAGTCCTCCAAACCTCTTTTAAATTGTGATTCTAATATTGGATCCCCTACCTATTCTTCGTCGACTGCTGTTCCTTCTTCTAACACATCAGACAAATCTTCCCCTTCAAACTGGCCTTCAATGTACTCTTTCCACCGACCTGTTGTCTGCATTTAACAGTGGAATTCCCGCTGCACTCTTAATGTTACCACCCTTGCTTTTCATTTCGCCGGTTGACTTCCCTATATGCTGAGTCATTCCTTCCAACAGTCATTTCTTTTTCTATTTCTTTACATTTTTAATGTAGCCTTATCGTCTTAGATTCCCTGCACCTCCTATTTATTTTACTCTTCTGTGGCTTGTATTACTGCATTCCCGAATTTCCCTGAACATTTTTATATTTCCTTGTTTCATCGATCAACTAAACTGTTTCTTCTGTTACCCACGGATTCTTCGCAGTTAGCATCTTAGTACCTATGTTTTTCTTTCCAGCACCTGTGACTGCCCCTTTTTAGTGATTTCCATTCTGCCTCAGCTGTACTGCCTACTGAGCTATTCCTTACTTCTGTGTCTATAACTTTCGAAAACTTCAAGCGTATCTCGTAATTCCTTGGTGTTCCCGTATCCCCCTTCTTTGCTTATTAATTCTTCCCGACTAATCTCTTAAATTTCAGCCTGCTCTTCATTACTACTAAATTATGATTTGAGTCTATATCTGCTCCTGGGTACACTCAAAATCCAGTATCTGATTTCGGAATCTCTGTCTGACCAAGTTGTAATCTAACTGAAATGTTTCTATGCCACCCGGCTATTTACAAGTATACCTCCTCCTCTTGTGATTCTTGAACAGAGTATTCGCCTTTACTACCTGAAATTTATTACAGAACTCAATCAGCCTCCACCTCTCTCATTCCTTGTCCTAATTCCATGTTCTGCCGTTACCTTTTCTTCCACACCTTCCCGGACAACTGCATTACAGTCCCCCTACCTATTAATATTCATCTCCCTTTACGTATTGTATCACACTTTCAATGTGCTCATATGCTTTTTCTCTGTGCATCTTCAGCTTGCGACTTCGACATGTATATCTGAACTATCGTTGTCGGTGTTGGTTTGACGTTGATTCTGATAAGAACAACCCTATCAGTAATGCACTCTCTGTCCTTTCTTCGTATTCATAACAAATCATACTCCCGTTATACCATTTTCTGTTGCTGTTGAGGCCGGCCGGAGTGGCCGTGCGGTTCTAGGCGCTACAGTCTGGAACCGAGCGATCGCTACGGTCGCAGGTTCGAATCCTGCCTCGGGCATGGATGCGTGTGATGTCCTTAGGTTAGTCAGGTTTAATTAGTTCTAGGCGACTGATGACCTCAGTAGTTAAGTCGCATAGTGCTCAGAGCTACTTGTTGCTGTTGATATTATCCTATACTCATCTGGCCAAAAATATGTGTCTTATTTCCATTTCACTTCACTGAGTCCTGTTATGTCTACACCGAGCCTTTGCATTTCCCTTTTCATATTTTTTAGCTTTCCTATTACGTTCAAGCTTCTGACATTCCACGCCCTGTCTCAAAGAACGTTATCCTTCCGTTGATTATTCAATCTCTTTCTCAACGTCACCTGCCCCTTGGCAGAATGACTCACATACCATACATTGCCTTGTGGTTCACTGGACAAGGATTGTGAACTCAGTGTCACTACACACATAAAAAAAGAATCAAACCATAACCACTAATTTGTTAGTGGAGAGGTCATCATACTACCCACAAGAACAGGTCACATGTCTTGGATAAGGAAAAATAGACTCTGATGCAATAGTCGCTTGTACTTCCTGATTATGTGACATACTTAGGAAAAATGGCTATTAACGTACTAGTGTCGGGAAGAGTACGAAGAAAGGAGAAAACGTATGTTGCACATATAAGAACTACGCAAATCTTAGCTCGTTCCATAGCACAATCCAACTGACCTACGACCACGTGGTTCAGTTCATAAGGAAAAGTGGAATGTAATTAGACAATGAAACCGGTAATCAACAGGAAACCAATGGGCAAAAGCTTTCGTATAATTTTGAACATGGTAAGGTGGACTATGAAAATATTTACTCATCTTACAGCATTACAAAATGGCAAACACACATGTAATTTACAGTAAAATATTAGTCAATACACTCGTAATGTATGAAGGAAACGACGGTCTCTTTAAAACAAATAGATAATGCTCTGAAATACATACACAATGTGATAAAAAGTATACGTACACCTGGCTGAAAGTGACTTACAAGTTCGTGGCGCCCTCCATCGGTAATGCTGGAATTCAGTATGGTGTTGGCCCACTCTTAGCCTTGATGACAGCTTCCACGATCGCGAGCATACGTTTAATCAGGTGTTGGAAGGTTTCTTAGGGAATGACAGCCCATTCTTTACGAGGGCTGCACTGAGGAGAGGTGTCGATGTCGGTCGGTGAGGCGTGGCACGACGTCTGCGTCGCAAAACATCCCAAAGGTGTTTTATAGGATTCAGGTCATGACTATGTGCAGGCCTGTCTATTACAGGGATGTTAGTGTCGTGTAACCACTCCGCCACAGGCCGTGCATTATGAACAGGTGCTCCATCGTGTTGAAAGATACAATCGCCATCCCCGAATTGCTCATCAACAGTGGAAGCAAGACGGTGCTTAAAACATCAATGTAGGCCTGTACTATGATAGTGCCACGCAAAACAACGAAGAGTGCAAGCCCCTTCCATGAAAAAGACGACCACACCATAACACCACCGCCTCCGAAGTTTACTGCTGGTAATACACAGGCTGGCAGATGACGTTCACTGGCCATTCACCATACACACATCCTGTCATCGGATCGCCCCATTGTGTACCGTGATTCGTAACTGCACACAGCGTTTTTCCATTGTTTAATTGTCCAATGTTTACGCTCCTTACACCAAGCTGGGCGTCGTTTGGCATTTACCGTGTGTAGCTTATGAGCAGATGTTCGACCATGAAATCCAAGTTTTCTCACCTCCCGCCTAACTGTCATAGTGCTTGCAGTGGTCCCTGATGCAGTTTGGAATTCCTGCCTATTACACACTACGACCCTCTTCAACTGTCGGCGGTCTCTGTCAGTCAACAGAGGAAATCACCCTGTACGCTTTCGTGCTGTACTTGTCACTTCCCGTTACCACTTCACTATCAAATCGGAAACAGTAGACCTATGGATGTTTAGGAGTGTGGAAATATCGCGTACAGACGTATGACACAAGTGACACCCAATCACCTGACCACGTTCGAAGTCCGTGAGTTCCGCGGAGCGCCCCATTCTGTTCTCTCATGATGTCTAATGACTACTGAGGTCGCTGATATGGAGTACCTGGCAGTAGGTGGCAGCACAATGCACCTAATATGAAAAACGTATGTTTCTGGGGGTGTCCGGATACTTTTGATCACATAGTGTATATAAAGGAAACATGGGAAATCTTCACGCCTGACCAAGAATACCTGTGCGGAACAACTGATTTTAAAATTTCTGAAATTTCTGTACCCAAGACAAGTAGTTGTGCAAACACAAAACCAAAGGTCTCGTGCACAGTTCGTTTGGAAAAATTGGCAAGATTCTTGGAGGTTGGTAAGCGCATACCTCAAATACGATTCCCGGGCCGAGAGAAGAAGACCAAATACTAGTAGTTTCTCGAACTACGAAAATCGCCTTGACCTTATTGTGTGTGGGTATCAATGTGGCTCGTGTTACGAAACCTATTGCCATATTAGTGGCCGAAGCATTTATCACATAGAGCTACATTAAAAATAAAAAGGCACTGCCTTTCGAAATCTGACAGAGAAGTAACCTCCAAGCATTTTTGTAACAAGCAATTGGTTGGAGGTGATGATAATAGACGTGATGCACATAAGTAGTTATTCATTCGCATCACTATCCGAACCTCACGATAGTTGTTACATTTCCAGAATCTCAGCTACACATACACTCAGCCATTGCCTGTGTGGCATATGTCCAAATTAACGTAATCAACATGTTCTTCTTGTCGTCTTCAGTACTGAGACTGGTTTGATGCAGCTCTCCATGCTAATCTATCCTGTCCAAGCTCCTTCTTCTCCCAGTACCTACTGCAACCTACACCCTTCTGAACCTGCTTAGCGTATTCATCTCTTGGTCTCCCTCTACGATTTTTACCCTCCACGCTGCCCTCCAATGCTAAATTTGTGATCCCTTGATGCCTCAGGATATGTCCTACCAGCCGATCCGTTCTTCTAGTCGTGCCACAAACTTGTCTTCTCCTCAACACTATTCAATACCTCCTCATTAGTTACGTGATCTACCCACCTAATCTTCAACATTCTTCTGTAGCACCACATTTCGAAAGCTTCTATTCTGTTCTTGTCCAAACTATTTATTGTCCATGTTTCACTTCCATACGTGGCTACACTCCATACAAATACTCGTACTTTCAGGAACGACTTCCTGACACTTCAATGTATACTCGATGTTAACAAATTTCTCTTCTTCAGAAACGCTTTCCTTGCCATTGCCAGTCTATATTTTATATCCCCTCTACTTCGACCATCATCAGTTATTTTGCTCCCCAAATAGCAAAACTCCTTTACTACTTTAAGTGTCTCATTTCCTAATCTAATTCCCTCAACATCACCCGACTTAATTCGACTACATTCCATTATCCTTGTTTTGCTTTTGCTGATGTTCATATTATATCCTCCTTTCAAGACACTGTCCATTCCATTCAACTGCTCTTCCAAGTCCTTTGCTGTCTCTGACAGAATTACAACGTCATCGGCGAACCTCAAAGTTTTTATTTCTTCTCCCTGGATTTTAGTACCTACTCCGAATTTTTCTTTTGTTTCCTTTACTGCTTGCTCAATATACAGATTGAATAACATCGGGGAGAGGCTACAACCCTGTCTCACTCCCTTCCCAACCACTGCTTCCCTTTCATGCCCCTCGACTCTTATAACTGCCATCTGGTTTCTGTACAAATTGTAAATAGCCTTTCGCTCCCTGTATTTTGCCCCTGCCACATTTAGAATTTGAAAGAGAGTATTCCAGACAACATTGCCAAATCTTTCTCTAAGTCTACAAATGCTAGAAACGTAGGTTTGCCTTTCCTTAGTCTTTCTTATAAGATAAGTCGTAAGGTCAGTATTGCCTCACGTGTTCCAACATTTCTACGGAATCCAAACTGATCTTCCCCGAGGTCGGCTTCTATCAGTTTTTCCATTCGTCCGTAAATAATTCGTGTTAGTATTTTGCAGATATGACTTATCAAACTGATAGTTCGGTAATTTTCACATCTGTCAACATCTGCTTTCTTTGGGATTGGAATTATTATATTCTTCTTGAAGTCTGAGGGTATTTCGCCTGTCTCATACATCTTGCTCACCAGATGGAAGAGTTTTGTCAGGACTAGCTCTCCCAAGTCTGTCAGTAGTTCTAATGGAATGTTGTCTAATCCTGGGGCTTTGTTTCGACTCAGGTCTTTCAGTGCTCTGTCAATCTCTTCACGCAGTATCGTATCTCCCATTTCATCTTCATCTACATCCTCTTCCATTTCCATAAAATTGTCCTCAAGTACATCGCCCTTGTATAGACCCTCTATATACTCCTTCAACCTTTCTGTTTTCCCTCTTTTCTTAGAACCGAGTTTCCACCTGAGCTCTTGATATTCATACAAGTGGCTCTCTTTCCTCCAAAGGTCTCGTTAATTTTCCTGTAGGCTGTACCTATCTTACCCCTAGTGAGATAAGCCTTCACATCCTTACATCTGTCCTCTAGCCATCCCTGCTTATCCATTTTGCACTCCCTGTCGATCTCATTTTCGAGACGTTTGTATTCCTTTTTTCCTGCTTCATTTACTGCATTTTTATATTTTCTCCTTTCATCAATTAAATTCAATATTTCTTCGGTTACCCAAGGATTTCTATTAGCCCTCGTCTTTTTACCTACTTGATTCTCTGCTCCCTTCACTACTTCATCCGTCAGAGCTCCCCATTCGTCTTCTACTGTATTTCTTTCCCCCATTCCTGTCAATTGTTCCCTTATGCTCTCCCTGAAACTCTGTACAACCTCTAGTTTAGTCAGTTTATCCAGGTCCCATCTCCTTAAATTCCCACCTTTTTGCAGTTTCTTCACTTTTAATCTACTTTTCATAACCAATAGATTGTGGTCAGCGTCCACATCTGTCCCTGGAATTGTCTTACAATTTAAAACCTGTTCCTAAATCTCTGTCTTACCATTATGTAATCTATCTGATACCTTTTAGTATCTCCAGGGTTCTTCCATGTATACAACCTTCTTTCTTGATTCTTAAACCAAGTGTTAGCTATGATTAAGTTATGCTCTGTGCAAAATTCTACCAGACGGCTTCCTCTTACATTTCTTAGCCCCAACCCATATTCACCTATTATGTTTCCTTCTCTCCCTTTTCCTACTGTCGAATTGCAGTCACCCATGACTATTACATTTTCGTCTCCCTTCACTACCTGAATAATTTCTTTTATCTCATCATACATTTCTTCAATTTCTTCTTCATCTGCGGAGCTAGTTGGCATATAAACTTGTACTACTGTAGTAGGCATGGGCTTCGTGTCTATCTTGGCCACTGTAATACGTTCACTATGCTGTTTGTAGTAGCTTACCCGCACTACTATTTTTTTATTCATTATTAAACCTACTCCTGCATTACCTCTATTTGATTTTGTATTTATAACCCAGTATTCACCTGACCAACAGTCTTGTTCCTCCTGCCATCGAACTTCACTAATTCCCACTATATCTAACTTTAACCTGTCCATTTCCCTTGTTAAATTTTCTAACCTACCTGCCCGATTAAGGGATCTGACATTCCACGCTCCGATCGGTAGAACGCCAGTTTTCTTTCTCCTGATAACGACGTCCTCTTGAGTAGTCCCCGCCCGGAGATCCGAATGGGGGACTATTTTACCTCCGGAATATTTTACGCAAGAGGACGCCATCATCATTTAACCATACAGTAAAGCTGCATGCCCTCGGTAAAAATTACGGCTGTAGTTTCCCCTTGCTTTCAGCCGTTCGCAGTACCACCACAGCAAGGCCATTTTGGTTATTGTTACAAGGCCAGATCAGTCAATCATCCAGGCTGTTGCCCCTGCAACTACTGAAAAGGCTGCTGCCCCACTTCAGGAATCACACGTTTGTCTGGCCTCTCAACAGATACCCCTCCGTTGTGGTTGCACCTACGGTATGGCTATCTGTATCACTGAGACACGCAAGCCTCCCCACCAACGGCAAGGTCCATGGTTCATGGGGGGAGGTAATCAACATGCTTGAAAAAAAAAACAAGAAAAAAGAAAGATGTGTTTCTTGATTTGCGTACATTCAACCGTATGCTTGAAAGGAAAATATTTGACCATCAGGCCGGACTATGAGTGGTATATGTGTGAGTTTAGAAGAAAATGCATGGTAAGAAGATTTAGCGACTAAGCGTTGTACAGAACATATACACTGGGGCGAGAAAAGTCATATCCCATAAACGTTTGATGGTATTCATGTCGGTGATACGGGTGGCCAAATAATTCGTTCGAACGGTCCAGAATCTTCTATAACTAATCGCGAACAAGTGTGACACAGCGACATGTCACATTGTCATCCATAAAATTTCCTTTGCTGTTTGGTAACATGAAGTCCACGAATTGCTGAAAATGGTCTCCAGTAGCAGAACATAACAATTTCCGGGCAATGTTCGGTTCAGTTGGACCAAAGGACTACGTCCAATCCACGTAAACACAGCTCACATCGTTATGGAGTCACCACCAACTTGCATAATGCCTTGTCGGCAACTTGGATCCATGGCTCTGTGGGGTCTGCGCCACACGCGAACCCCACCATTAGCTTTTACCAATGAAAGTCGGGACTCATTTGACGAGGCCACATTTTTCCAGTCGTGTAGGCTTTAGCTAATATGACCACGAGCCTAGGAAGGTCGCTGCAGGTGATGTCGGTCTGTTAGCAAAGACAGTTGGGTCGTCTGCCGCCATGGCATATGGACGCCAAATTTCGCCGCACTGTCCTGACGGATACGTTCGTCGTATGTCTCACATTGATTGCTCCGGTTATTTCACGCATAATTGTTTGTCTGTCATTACTAACAACTCTACACAAATGCTGCTGCTCTCGGTTATTATGTGAAGGCCACCGGCCATTGTGTTCTTCATGATGAGAGATAATCCCTAAAAATTGGCATTCTCGGGACATCTTAACACTGTTGGTCTCGTAATATTTAATTCCCTAACGGTTTGGAATGTCTCATGCGTCTAGCTCCAACGACTCTTTCTCGATCAAAATCTGTTAATTCCCACAGTGGGGCCATAACCACATCGGATACCTTTTTCACGTGCATCACTTGAGTGCAAATGAGAGTGCCCTTTTATATAACAGGCATCAACAAACGTGCATATCATTATGCCATGACTTCCCACTGCAGTATACATACCAGACGCACGGTACATTCCATTTCGTAAATCGTTAGGGAATTCAGTACTTTCACAGTGTCAAGAGTGTGCCGGAAATACCAAATTCCAGGCATTATGCCTCACCACGGACAAAACAGTGGGCGAAGACCACTTAACGAACGAAAGCAGCGGCGTTTGCGTAGAGTTGTCAGTGCTCAAAATGGTTCAAGTGGCTCTAAGCACTGAGGCACCTAGACGCGCTCGGCCACCGCGGCCGGCTAGTTGTCAGTGCCAACAGACAAGCAACACTGCTTGAAATAACCGGAGGAATCAATGTGAGACTGGGCTCGTGACCATATTGGTTGGACCCTAGACGACTTGAAAACCGTGGCCTGGTGACATGAGCGCCGGTTTCAGTTGGTAAGAGCTGACGGAAAGGTTTGAGTGTGGTGCAGACTCCACGAGGCCATGGAACCGAGTTGTGAACACGGCACGTGCTACCAGTGGGAGCTCCACAATGAAGCGGAGTGTGTTTAAATGAAATTGACATAGTCCTCTGGTCAAAATGTACCGATCCTTAACTGGCATGATTATGTTCAGCGACTTGGAGGTGATTTGCAGTGGTTCATGGACTTCATGTTTCCAAAGAACGATGTCATGTCAACAGGCCACAATTGTTTGCGATTCTTTTGAAGAACATTCCGGACAGTTCGAACAAATGTTTTGGCCATCCTGATCTCCCGACATGAAACCCATCGAACATTTATGGAACATAATCAGGGGGTTGGTTCGTGCACAACATCCTGCACCGGCAACGCTTTGACTGTTATGGATTATAGAGACAGCATGGCTCAATATTTCTTCATGGGGCTTCCTGCAATTTGTTGACTCCTCGCCACCTCCAGTTGCTGCACTACACCAGGCAAAAGGAGGTCCGACACGATATTTGGAGGATCCCATGAATTTTGTCACCTCAGCGTACAGTAGACTATTATCTGTTTGTGGTTACAACAAGATGTGTGAAAGAAAGCCTTTAGCCTACGAGTATATGATGAGTAATACACAAAACAATTAACTGTGGAACCATATAAAACATGTATATTTATATGTACAGAAAGACACCTAAACACTTAGCATTTAAATGCGTTAGAAGCGCGTGTGTATGCATGTACAAGGGATGTATAATAGGAACATTTCATGTGAGGACAATATAACTGTGTCTGTGGATATATACAAAGCACATAAAAAACTCAAATCAGAAAATGTGTTGGTAAAACTTATGCGTGGCACAAGTAAAGACAGTTCAAGTACTCCAGAATTTGCTTTGGTGAAACATCTGTTAAGTATTCAAAATTATGTGTATACAGCATAGATAGTGTCCTTATTCAAGAATTGCGGTTGATAATATCTACGTATCCTCCAGAAATTGATTGAGTACACGCAACAGTAGAATGTAGTAAAATATTCATTGACAAAAAACAGATAAAAGAACACTTACCTAGTTTAGCCCTTTCCTATTGTCGCATCCTTGCAGGGCTACACACAACACACTACATCTCATATGTAACACGCCAGGAAAACAACACTTATGATGTTTTATTTTGCTCATCCACGGCACTCTTAAACAGATCAGTCGTTTATGTCTGTCATTTATGTCTGTCACTCTCCAGTGTGTAGTGAACTGCCTGACAAACCATGATATCCATTAACACTAGCTCCATCTACCTGATAGTCCTCACTTGATATTTCGTAAACACATCAATGTACTTAGCTCCATCTACCTGATAGTCCTCACTTGATATTTCGTAAACACATCAATGTACTCATTAGTGAGACATGTCGAGATCATCTATGAAATCTCGGAATTCACCAACCAGTCATTCACCGCTCTATAGTAGTACCCCCAAAATGTCGTTGTTACTTTGGTTTATACATCTTATACAAAAACAGATCAAACATTTAAGTCTTAACAACAGTTTTACAGTTGTGAAAAATCCTTGGTTTCTTTCCTCGTCTTCGCCGCTTTGTTTCCTCGCCGTAGTAATCTCTATGTTTTCTTTTTTCCCCCGTTTTAAATTACCCTTGAAACTCCAAAACTGCATCCCCTACATATAAAAAATTCCGTCACTTTCATCCGGCCGCGTAGGGTAGCCGCGAGATCTCAGTAGCCTTGTCACGGTCCGTGTTGCTCTCCCGGGCGGAGGTTCGAGTCCTCCCTCGGGCATGGGTGTGTATGTTGTCCATAGCATAAGTTAGTTTCAGTTTGTGTAGGCTTAGGGACCGATGACCTAAGTAATTTGGTCCCATAAGATCTTAGCATAAATATCCAAATTTATCTTTCATCCACAAGGAATTTGCTGCATCCCTCTGAATCATTGTCACCAAAAACACTAAAAGGCCAGTGTCATGCCTTGGAATATTTAACTCCAGCAATTTCATAGTTTTCATACTCACCGCACCTAATCTGTCGATTATGCATGCCTGTCTCAGTACCACCTCCTTTATCTGTTAATCCCGGAATATCTGACCAGCTCCGTCTCTCAGGACGTTCTCTCCGTCTTGTCTGGTATCACAACGCAAGGCAGTAGTTTGTGCTAATAGTATCATCCCCGATGGGTCGTTGTGCCAAGTAGCGTAGCCTCTCCGCGCTCTGTGGTTTACGGAAAGTAATGTGCAAGAAAAATTGAACTATAACTACAAAATCAGCTCTTTCTCCTTCGAGACATGTGGAGAATGTCATGATTACTATTTGTAGGTATATTACATGGTTAAAATTTATTTAGCATATACTTGAAAAAAAGAAAAGGTCGAAACCTGTTATCACTTGTGATAAATAATATACGTTCACTATCAAACTATTCTTAAGCTTATCAGTTTTAAAAATCGGTGATGTGTGCCACATGTATACAACGAACCAAACTAGATCCACGGTTTTATGTGCACCTACGTTTTTCACAGTTACATATTTAATATTTAAATTATTTTATCACAATGGCAATCATGAATGAAAGTTCAACAAATCAATACTAAAACTCATTTATTCTCCTGCCAAGTAAAAACTTGAAATATCACACACAAGTTCACAAAACAACATTTGAAAATGCTTCTGACATAGCTCCACATTCTCGGAAGTTTTCTGGGGCCTGTATGTCCCACTATATACAAATTATGTACAAACCAGGAGAATTACTGATGTGTAGCAATGTTTCAAAACGATATCTGCGATGTATAAGAAAATACAGTTACTTACTTCAAACATTCTTGGAATGGACAAGATGGTGGTTTGATCTGATTTTCGTGAAACAGACATACTGTAAACATATAGTGTTGCATTTGTCCACTCATCGCCTTCTATATATCCATATCTTAGTCCGTAATATTTTTCTTCGAGTTCCGAAATGGAAATGAGGGTTGGTATCATTGGCCGGGAAGCCCCTTACGGGACAGGTCCGACCGCCTGGGTGCAGGTCTTATTACATTCGACGCCACATTGGGTGACCCGCCCGCTGAATGATTATGAAGACAGCACAACACCAGGCCCTGAGCGGAGAAAATACCCGACCCAGCCGGGAATCGGACTCGGGCCCATAGGACGGCAACCCGTCAGGCTCACCAATCAGCTATCGGGGCGGACTTCGAGGTCCGAAAGGATCTCTCTAGATGCTAGCACTAGATAGATATGTGGTACAGACGCTCCAACATTCTAAAGTTCATATTACTTCAGTGGGACATATATGCCCCATCAACCACGAAACGATTAGTTGGAAAATTTCAAGTGAACCTCGATTAATACGATACGTAAAAGAATTTAACTGACGGGTTAAATATAGCTGTGGCTTGGTTGATGACAGTCAGCTATATTACGTCTCTCAAGCTACCCGAGAATAACGTATTTTCCAGTAAACGAAGGCGGACCGCAGTGGCTTACTCGCCTATATATGTAGAGTAAGTACTGTTTAATGAACAAAACCAAGCGAGGTGGTGCAATGGTTAGCGCACTGGACTTGCATTCGGGAGGACGACGCTTCAAACCCGCGTCCGGGCATCAAGATTTAGGTTTTCCGTCATTTGAAAAGGAGCTAATACTCCTTCTCCAGCAAGAACTCTGTGGTTTATAGCAGAAGTAGATTGTTGTTGCTGAAATAATGTCTTTATCCTAGACACTGAACTGGAAGCCTGAAGGTTTTTTTATGCTTCTGAGTGGCAATGTGATGTTCAAGATCCTGGCCACCTGTGTAAGAAATTTAACATTTCAGTGACAAAGCAATATGCATTTCGTTTTATAGCGTCCAGGCAGTCAATAAGATTGCGTGTTTCTGCCGGGAATTAAAACTAGTTGTCAATTGTTAGTGATGGTCAGGTGGTGGTTAACTGAGCAATATAAAAAAAATTTAAAACATTGATTGTGGTGACAGTGTGGCATCGATTGTTTTGTTATGTCAACAACTCGGAATTGTTTACGAAGCGAAAAACGTAAGACCATTCACCTCCCTTCATTCGACGCACCACTACCAACATCTACAATTCAAGCAGCAGCTGACGACATGTAAACTGCACTTAACCTTCCGAATACAAGTAAATTGAACGACTATGAAACAATGAAATAAAACCATGACAGTTAATCTGTCGAGTTATTTCTTACCTTTATTGGCCACTGAGACGTACGTTCCAGCTCCACATACCTTACATTCCGCTTCAGATTAATTTCTCCCTTTCTTGAAAGCCGGATATTTGCAGGAAAGGACATCAGAAAATGTACACTTTCGTTTAGGCATAGCCAAATAATTTACGTAACTCACTCGGTTAAAAATTACACTCACAAATCACACGTGCATTGCAGGGAGCCAAGCCAATACAAAGCGAAGATACGAAACGGAAATTTTAAATTATAGAGTTTTGCATTCGCTTATAGGTTGATCAACGATAACATCGACGATCCTGGTGCCACCTACTTACACCGCCTTCGTGAGTGTTTATCACGAAGGCTGTGCCAATAGTTAAAGTATTTAAGAAAAGATCAATAGAACGGGACGAGTTGTAAATTTAACTGTATTACGCTCAACTTTGAGAAAAAGCCGGACACTGTAAAAATCCGCCCAGACCCCGGACAAAGAGCTAAAACGGAGGACATATCCGGATTAATCCGGACGTCTGGTCACCCTAGTAAGTCGCTCGAGGCAAATGCCGGGATGATACCTATGAAAGGGCATGGCCGTTTTCCTTCCCCATCCTTGACTTAATCCGAGCTTGTGCTCTGTCTCTAATGATGTCAACGGGACGTTAAACCCAATCTTCCTTCTTTCCTTCCTTAAAGAGCAGAAACTTCCTGATAGCTATGGTAATCGAATTTTTCGCTGTGGACTTGCCTCAGAGTCCATTTGTTCAAACAGCATGTTACTACTGTTAAGCACGGAGATAATACATGTCAGTAAGATACTACGGTAAGAAATGTACTATTAAGTGTTGTTAGTTATAAACATGAAAAAGGTAACTAAGAAGACTTAAAGGGAAGATAAATACACTACCTAATCTTCATTTCCGCACATGAAACAACGAGATAGTTTTTCTGCAAAGGTATATCCTAACCCGTCACTTATCTAATGAAACTAGCAAAAGCACTTCTTCATTTACTGCTGGGTACAATGGTCGCTATATTATCAGAGTGGAGAGAAACATGCGTAGCTCAGAGCATAAATAAGAAAAAAGGTCTCTTCTTACGTGTTTATGTCATGAAAATGGTTAGGTCTGACTACTTGAAAAAGTTGCAAGAAACACTTTTTGCTAGAAGGCATTGGGAAACGACCAAGTGTACAGATCACAAATAAATTATTTCGTAAATGGAATACGTAACAGGAGCAAATAATGTATTAGCGGAAAAAAATAATGAAACCTTCAAGGTGTCTTGAACGCATCGCAGAATCTCAGGCGTGTTGTAGCGTTCCTAGGAAGTCGGACTGCACAAGATTAATGCTACTCTTTGAAAGGCATCTTCGATCCAGAAAAAGGCTCCGAGAAGCTCCATCTAGACATATATAAAAGTTGAGATACTAGAGTTCCTGCTAAAACGAGCGCTTATACCTGACACAGATCTCCAGTTTTTGGTTGATGAACGAACAACTCGAAGACCGGAATGCGCTTCTGTAAGACCAAAATACAACCGCCAGTCTCTACTGTCGATCTGAAGACAACAAAAATTAATTTTAAGGGGACCCACAAGAAAACGAGGATCGCAGCAAACCGTTCGCCAGGTCGTGCGACATGTTCGCAGTTCAGTGTGTCTGGGCAAATGCCCGATGACAGCTGTCGATCGCTGATCGCGTGGAATTCCCATGCAGTCTGTGAATTGCATGGAATGTGTGAGAACATAACTGCCTGGCAGCGTTTCGTTTCTCTAGCTATTAAGCGTGGTTGTGTAGTTTCGTTCACTTTAAGAAAGACATTTACGTTGAAATTTACAGTTTTTCGGAAAGCAAAACCACGCTGAGATGGGTAGTTGCAGCTGGATTGCCGTTTATGTTGAGAAATAGTATAAATATAATAATAATTTCGCAGAACTTTGAAGCTTGCGCTGTAGAAGTAGGAATTAATCTGGAATTTATAGTAATAGGATAGTCTGAATGTACTGGGCTCCATATGGTGATTTTGAGTTATTTCTGAAACTACTACACACATTATTAAAGTTTGAAAGTTCTAAACAGAATGAGGTACGACAATATTATTTGGACATTTCAGTTTGAAAGTATAGGACACACGAACTTCACTGCTATAATGAAGTCCCTTGTCGTTTCACAATACACTCTAACTCTCCTGATGCGGCTGATAACTAGAGTTAGGGAAATCAGAACTGCTGTTAATGTCGTTTCTTTACAAATGCGAAAATTACAAAGCCATTGGAAAATCCTTCACTTAAAGCACAAGAAAAATGAAGAAAAAGGAATTGAGGACTAATAAAGAAAAAATCAATTATTGGGAGATGAAAAGATTTAGCTTACAAAACATTCTTATCGTCAATGAAGTGTATTACGTAGTTTATTATGCAAATTAATTTACAGATTCCTGTAAAAGCGTTTCAAATCGACTATGATAAATTTCATATCACTCTCTCCTAATCCAAATATCGATGGAGATACGAAGACCACCAGCCACAGCTGCTACAATTAGCATTTTATATTTCATGGCAGAGTTTATCGACACAGTGGTTTTTGCAATACTCGTTGAAATTTCTTGGCTTATCGCTCATGTGTAGCGACATCGAAGTGAGCTACCCTGATTACAGGCAACATATTTTAAAATAAACTTTTGTTACTATGTTATGACGTTAATATAATTTACTAAACATTGTAAACAGCAAATGACCTGAGACCTGATAGAGCTCACTGTGGCCAGTTGTGTGGCTCTATAGGCAACGATTCATAGTCTACAATGAACGAGGGTAAAATGTATCTGTTAAATCGTTTCAAATTCCATTGAGAAAGTTTATGTTTCTTCAAAACCCAAGTCACTGAAGACCGTTATACACTTTCAATCATTGTCACTCATTGACACTCAGAAGAAGTTAAACTAACATTGTTGTAAGATTGTATGAAATACCGTTCCAGGTCACGGTCTCTTATTTATGGAGAGATGCTGTGTCGTGATTCTCTAGACGATAGGCAAGAAAAAGAGACTTCAAATGGAGTAATTACTGGTCAGCTTGTCGGTTGGAATCGATATTCATTACAGTGCAGTCAAGTAACGGAAATGAATGAAAATATTCCCACGCAAAAGGACTATTAAGAATCTCTCGACGTCTGAGTGACCCACTGTGAAACACATCGGCCGCTGTCGTTCAAAGAGGCAAGCCTGTCGCCAAGAACTCAGGTAAGATAATAGCAAGCAGCAAACGCCATCCCGACGCTATTGTCTTTCGTGCGAAGGGCATCAAGACCGTCTTTCAGTAATGTGCACCCACACTGAAAGACTATAAATATGATACCACTTTGAATTTCACCCTGATTTTTAGAAAGAATTCGTTAGTACATCAAAACAACAGAAGAGATGTCTTCGACGAGCTTAGACTTTTTCTTAAACATTAGTCGCTTTCCAACACATTCTTTGTGTTATATCCGTGTCTGCCTCTTCCCTAGTTACAAAAAAGTGTGTGAACGGTTGCAAAGCTATTAATTGTTTACGTTGGTGATGCTAAATCGGACTAACTATTGTCTAATAGAACTGTGAGAGAATGGGAAGGTACAGATAGCCTTTAGTGATGCTCATGAATAGCTGCGTAGTCAAATATCATTGAAGAGTGACGGAGTGACCCTTTACTGTAATGCTCCCTCAAAATGTTTCACCACTGCTTTCCATAGTTTAAGAAAAATAATTCAGTACTGCACTAAAGCTTCTGTGGAGTCTTAATACTACTAATTTCACTTCTTCTTTTATCTATGAAAGATGGCGTAACTCAAACACGCACGCATTCACACTTACATAAAATTTTTTTAACAGGACGCCACATTACCATTTATAAAACTTATGTAGACAGATATCTTGATTTTCTGGTTTCGAAATAGATAGTGCGTCATTTACTGTGCAGAACTGTGAATGCACAAATCAGTGTATACTGTTGGCATTTATCGGGCACTCTACAGCTAATATGCTAATTCGACTGAAGCTCGCAACATGAGCAGTCTTTCAGCTTGAATGTACAGCGATTTCTTGTGTAAACAGAAGGATGAGTAAGCCATTATGAATTACTGGACCCTTTCAAGTAAAATTACAATTCATAATGAAATGGTACCATGACTGATCTGTATTGGGATTTCAGTTAATAGGTAAGGGAACATATCAGTTAAACTCAGTTTTCGTTAAATATATACGGACCTGAAATACTGCAGATGGATTATACAATGGTAAGAAAGAGATTTAGGAACCAGGTTTTCAAACGTAAGACATTCCCAGTGGCAGATGTGGACTCTGACTACAATCTATTGGTTATGGACTGTAGATTAAAACTGAAGAAATGCAAAAAGGTGGGAATTTAAGGAGATGGGACCTGGATAAACTGACTAAACCAGATGTTGCATAGAGTTTCAGGGAGAGCATACGGGAACAATTGACAGGAATGGGGGAAAGAAATACAGTAGAAGAAGAATGGGTAGCTTTGAGGGATGAAGTAGTGAAGATAGCAGAGGATCAAGTAGGTAAAAAGACGAGGGCTGGTAGAAATCCTTGGGTAACAGAATAAATATTGAATTTAATTGATGGAAGGAGAAAATATAAAAATGCAGTAAATGAAGCAGGCAGAAAGGAATACAAACGTCTCAAAAATGAGATCGACAGGAAGCACAAAGTGGCTAAGCAGGGATGGCTGGAGGACAAATGTAAGGATGTAGAGGCTTATCTCACTAGGGGTAAGATAGATACTGCCTACAAGAAAATTAAAGAGACCTTTGGAGAAAAGAGAACCATTTGTATGAATATCAAGAACTCAGATGGAAACCCAGTTATAAGCAAAGAAGGGAAAGCAGAAAGGTGGAAGGAATATATAGAGGGTCTATACAAGGGCGATGTACTTGAGGAGACTGTAACCTCCCCACAAAAATTTAAAAGGAATGTAATGACAATACTTAATAGAAATGGGAGCCAAACGTAACCTCCCTGCAATTAAATTTAATGACAATAAAACTGATAATCGCAATCTGTACTGTGTCTGGTCAAATTCTATCGTACGTGCTGTTATTTACGGGAGAATATTGTGGCATATCCACTATATGAACTGCTTTGTTATTTCTTACTGACGTGTTACGCTATGGATGACACCTATTGTCTGTTTCATTCATGATTATTTGTTGTTGCTGATGTTGTTGCTGCTCATAAGATCGACTGTTATTAAATGTACGCCGAGAATTGTGCTCATTATTTTTACGTCCGTCGTGATAGTCATTCCTATACGGTGTATTGCGATACGAGTTGAAATAGAGTGTTGTCTGTACGTAGTTATTTCTTTGCTGCCATGCGTTACCATTTGTTGTAGCTGGGACTATACGTGCACGCGGCGAAACATTAGTTTGGTTGACCTTGTAGACTGCATTGTTGGTTAGGTATGCTAAGCGGCTGACTTTCATGCTATTGTGGTGAAAAACATCTATTGTTACAAAAATATGGTTCCGACTGCTCAAAATTTTATACATACTGATGATTACGATTTTATCTGTTATTAAAAATTCTCGTGGTTGTGGAGTGCCTCATGAAAATTGTCACTTTCAGTAAAAAATTTGTCTGATCGGGTTTTCATTACATATTCTTAATCCTAGATAGAGCAATAGTTAAAGAGCAGTTTTGATAGATATAAAGGATAGTAGAAGAGAAGGCAGCAGTGCAGAAAACTAAAGATGAAACAGCACTACTACAGCTCGGGGCCCTATGCTCGCTACGGCACATATTCATTAAAGCGTAATGAATCCCCTGAGGTCAATTACGCACTGCAACTAAATTTTAGCTTTTGCGTTGCACGCAATAGCGGTAAAATTCCAAAAGCAAATCGCTGAATTCTTGCTAATTCTAATTTCTGCATTATAGGCAATGCTGATAAAAATGCAATACCAAATTGTCGCATCAGGTTCAAAGCTAGCTTCTGCATTACAGGTAATAGCGGTGAAAGTACAAAAATAAATTGTCGTATACAGCTCAAAGCGTATACCTGTGTTCTGTCATTATTAAATTCCTTAGATTTTCTTACAAATGCAATTTGCTCGAAATCTACGTTCTCGTCACTCGGTTTGATAACACGTTCGGGTTTGTGAGTGAATCTGTTCGTCTGTGTCATTTCGTACTTCAAGTTGCGTAGCTTTTCATATTTTAAGTCGCGTAGCTTTTCGGATTTTAATTCGCGTAGTCTCTGTAAATTGCTCACATGATACGCGCTGCGTGACTCTGACAAATGTTCGCAAAGTAGCGGATTCTGTGACGTATTATTAACTGAAATACTTTTCATTTCTGTTACTTCTTGTTGTAAATTTGACAACTTCCTACGTAACGTGTTGTTAGATGAATCGATTTCATTAATTGTCTGCTGTAAATTTTGAAATTCAGGTGTTTGGATAAATGAAACCGGTGCAGTATCGTCTGATTTATTGTCATTAGTATTTTCGATAACATCAATACGACTGGCCAATTCATCACATTTTTCAGTCAGTAATTTAACCTGATCATCGGTTTTAGAATCAGACGCATTAATCTGTTTTTGCAACTTACGCGTAGTTTCGCTCAGTTTTTTAACATCAGCTTTGATGACATCGCAATCCTGTGTTAGATCTAATTGTTCGAATCTGTCTGTCACTGTTTGAATATTTACTGTGTGTGTATCTGTTTTTGATTTAAGATCAGAAATTTCATCCCGTAATTCCGCGTTCAACTGTTCTATGGTATTAATTTTGTCGGACACTGTAGTAATATTATTGTCTACATACGTCTTCGCTTTCGCGAACATTTTACGTTTGTCCTCTTGTCTTTGTGCAGTGATTGTTTCCATAACCTGACGTTTGACTTTATTTTGATCCTGAATAAATTTGCGGAAACGCGTATCACTGTTCTGTATGTGCTGATTAAAGCGCTCGTTAATCTGAGTGTTCTGCTGTTCGAATTTCGCGTCTATCTTTGCGTCCATTGTGCGCGAAAGTTCTACCGCCATTGCTTTAAACTCGTCCCGTAATTGTGTAGCTTTTTCAGAGCACTGTTTGGCGACTCCGCTAATTTCGTCTCTGAGTGTTTCTGTTGCGGCTGTTTGCATTTCCCTTAATTCTTGCGCAACAGACTTAATTTCTTCGCTATTTTTTTGTGAACAAGCCTCAATTTCCGTGCGCAACTGTTCCTTAGTGTCATGACACTGCGCGGCAACGGCTCTAATTTGTTCACTAAGCTGTCTGGAATTGTCGTCTAATTTATCATTAAGCTGTTTGTTCTGTTCCCTAAGTTGTTTGAGATCTTCGGCATTATTGTCAAGTTTTTCGTTCTGTTGTTTGACCTGTTCACTAAGTTTGTCTTGTTTTTCGTCATTTTTATCAAATTTTTCATTAAACTGTTTGAAATTTTGCCGCAAAAATGCCATAATTGGATCCGATTCAAAATTAGCATTTCTATTCTCTGTGCTGTTCAATAGAGCATCTGGAACTTTCTCGCTTACTGTAACCATTTGGTTATTCTGAGATTTAGAAAAAAGTTTGTCAGTCGAATGTACACTATCAGTCATTGTTTCGGAATTAAATAAATCCGTCCTACTTTGTGTGATCTGTTCATTTTCATTAGACAAATTTGTCTGTTCGTTACTTGAGTTTTCCAAATCGGATGTGTTAAGCCGGGCAGCGCTCATTACAATAGAGCGTTCTGCGTCATCAATTGTCGTCAAATTAACAAACGAGACAATTGAGTTCGTTTGTTCATTATCAGGGTAAAAGTCATCACTAGTGGTTGGAATGCACTGACTGTTAGTGAACGCAGGATTGTCATCATTACACTGCGTGTCACAATTACTATCGGTCACGCTGTTTAAGTCGGTAATTTCATTCAAAATACCTCGCGATACACTATTCACAGTCTTTCGCGGCATTTTTACAATAGTCACAATTTTTCACAAAATCAATAAGCACAATGCAAAAGCAACACACAAATACAACAGAGCAACGAATTGCCGTTGACCTGTAGAAAGAAAGTCACAAGTTAATAAAAGCGTTGCGCCAAATCCTAATTATATCTAAGCAAATAAGAGCAGATATCTGACTGTCGCTCAAAAGACTCTAAACGAAATACGATCCTGGACTGGGTGTCGCCAAGTGTAATCTCCCCACAAAAATTTTAAAAGAAATGACGATACTAATTAGAAATGCTAATGGACATTGCGCTAAGCGTAACCTGCCCACAATGAAATGTACTGACAATGGCAACAAAAATGTGAAATTCGCAATCTGACTCAAATATAAATTCTTCACCAAAAAATTAAAGTCCATTCAGTGATAAGAAAATTCAATTAAACCGAAATATCGGTCTTTGGCCCTGTGTAAAACAATCAGAATTAAAGTCTTACCTCAGAATAACTGGATGTCAAATTTCTGCTCTTATTTCTGCGCACGGCTTGGAGGAACTGCATTGCAAATAATAATATTCCTTTTTTCTGTGAATTTACTGAAATTTTTCTTCAAAAGAAGTGGAATGAAATGGGAAGTGCAACGAAATCTTTAGTTCAATAAAAAATAAAATTTTTTTGAAAAATGCTTTTGAAATCAAAATTATTATTGGGGGACTTGTTGGAGATTGATTACAATAAATAAGTTTTACATTGTCTAATGATTATATTAATTAACAGTATACCTCATTCAGCATCTTGACCAGTGTTGCCGACCGCCTACATCACACAACCGCACTGGGCTGCTACTACTGACCGACCGCTCTGCATGACGACCATTAGCGTACTGCCCTGCACGACTACTACTGACCGACTCGCAACGACGACTGACAGACTCGCAACGACTGACTGACTGAGAACCGCTCGCAACACTCGCGCGGTCAAGCGCAAACTCTCTGGTCACAGATGCTACAATGCCTCGCCATCGCTGCTATGTTACATACGTGTTTCAAGACTATTATGGAAATGGAAGAGGATATAGATGAAGATGAAATGGGAGATATGATACTGCGTGAAGAGTTTGACAGAGCACTGAAAGAGTCGAAACAAGGCCCCGAGAATAGACAACATTCCATTAGAACTACTGACAGCTTTGGGAGAGCCAGTCCTGACAAAACTCTACCATTTGGTGAGTAAGATGTATGAGACAGGCGAAATACCCTCCGACTTCAAGAAGAATATAATAATTCCATTCCCAAAGAAAGCAGGTGTTGACAGATGTGAAAATTACCGAACCAGCAAAGTCACAGCAGCGAAATACTAACACGAATTCTTTACAGACGAATGGAAAAACTGGTAGAAGCCGACATCGGGGAAGATCAGTTTGGATTCCGTAGAAATATTGGAATACGTGGGGCAATACTGACCCTACGACTTATCGTTTAGAAGAAAGATTAAGGAAACGTGAAGCTACGTTTGTTGAATTTGTAGACTTAAAAAGTTTTTGACAATGTTGACTGGGATACTCTCTTTCAAATTCTAAAGGTGGCAGGAGTGAAAAATAGGGAGCGATAGGCTATTTACAATTTGTACAGAAACCAGATGGCGGTTATAAGAGTCGAGGAGCATGAAAGGGAAGCAGTGGTCGGGAAGTGAGACAGGATTATAGCCTATCCCCGATGTTATTCAATCTCTATATTGAGCATGCAGAAAAGGAAACAAACGAAAAATTCGGAGTAGGATTAAAATACATGGAGAAGAAATAAAAAGTTTGAGGTTCGCTGATGACGTTGTAATTCTGTCAGAGACAGCAAAGGACTTGGAAGAGCAGCTGAACGGAATGGACAGTGTCTTGAAAGGAGGATATAAGACGAACATCAACAAAAGCCAAACGAGGATAATGGAATGTAGTCGAATTAAGTTGGGTGATGCTGAGGGAATTAGACTAGGAAATGAGACACTTAAAGTAGTACAGGAGTTTTGCTATTTGAGGAGCATAATAACTGCTGATGGTCGAAGTAGAGAGGATATAAAATGTAGACTGGCAATGGCAAGGAAAGCGTTTGTGAAGAAAAGAAATTTATTAACATCGAGTATAGATTTAAGTGTCAGGAAGTCGTTTCTGAAAGTATATGTATGGAGTGTAGCCATGTATGGAAATGAAACATGGACGATAAATGTACAGTTTGGTTTTAGAAATGGCTTAACAACTGAAAATGCTATAGTCTCTTTTCTCTGTGAGGTTTTGGACGGATTAAATAAAAGGTTGCGAACGTTAGGTGTTTTCTTTGATTTAACGAAGGCTTTTGTGTGTGTTGACCACAAAATATTACTGCAGAAGTTGGATCATTATGGAGTAAGGGGAGTAGCTTACAATTGGTTCGCCTCCTACTTTAAGAACAGAAAGCAGAAGGTAATCCTCCGCAATATTGAGAGTGGTAATGATGTTCAGTCCCAATGGGGCACTGTTAAATGGGGCGTTCCCCAAGGGTCGGTGCTGGGGCCACTGCTGTTCCTTATTTATGTAAATGATATGCCTTCTAGTATTACAGGTGATTCAAAAATATTTCTGTTTGCTGATGACACCACCTTGGTAGTGAAAGATCTTGTGTGTAATATTGAAACATTATCAAATAATGTAGTTCATGATATAAGTTCGTGGCTTGTGGAAAATAATTTGATGCTAAATCACAGTAAGACTCAGTTTTTACAGTTTCTAACCTACAATTCAACAAGAACTGACATTTTAATCAGACAGAATGGGCATGTTATAAGCGAGACGGAACAGTTCAAGTTCCTAGGTGTACGGATAGATAGTAAGCTGTTGTGGAAAGCCCATGTTCAGGATCTTGTTCAGAAACTAAATGCCGCTTTATTTACCATTAGAACAGTATCTGAAATAAGTGACATTTCAACACGAAAAGTAGTATACTTCGCATATTTTCATACGCTTATGTCATATGGTATTATTTTTTGGGGTAATTCTTCTGATTCAAAAAGGGTATTTTTGGCTCAAAAACGGGCTGTTCGAGCTATGTGTGGTGTAAGTTCGAAAACCTCTTGTCGACCCCTATTCAATAGTCTGGGAATTTTGACAT
Organism: Schistocerca serialis cubense; assembly: GCF_023864345.2. NCBI lineage: Eukaryota > Metazoa > Arthropoda > Insecta > Orthoptera > Acrididae > Schistocerca > Schistocerca serialis. The sequence continues at coordinate 299,126,607 of NC_064645.1, forward strand.
TGCCCTCACAGTATGTATTTTCTTTAATGTCGTTTGTTGTTAGCAATATTAGCTTATTCCCAAGAGTTTGCAGCTTTCACTCAATTAATACTAGGCAGAAATCAAATCTGCATGTGGAATGCACTTCCTTGACTCTTGTGCAGAAAGGAGTGCAGTATTCTGCTGCATCCATTTTCAATAAGCTACCACAAGAACTCAAAAATCTTAGCAGTAGCCCAAACACTTTTAAGTCTAAACTGAAGAGTTTCCTCATGGCTCACTCCTTCTATTCTGTCGAGGAGCTCCTGGAAGAGATAAAAAATTAAGCAAATTCCAGTGTTACATTCTTGATTTTCTTTATTTAAACTAACGACTTGTCGCCTGAATAAGTTTCTTATATTTCATTTTATCTGTTTCTACAATCGTGTTATAATTTCATGTATTGACTCGTTCCATGACCATGGAGACTTCTCCTAAATGTGGTCCCACGGAACAATAAATAAATAAAAAAATAAAAATAAAAAAAAATAGTTTGGATGAAAAGAGAATAGAAACTTTCGAAATGTGGTGCTACAGAAGAATGCTGAAGATTAGATGGGTAGATCACATAACTAATGAGGAGGTATTGAATACAATTGGGAAAAAGAGGAGTCTGTGGCACAACTTGACTAGAAGAAGGAATCGGTTGGTAGGACATGTTCTGAGGCATCAAGGGATCACCAATATAGTATTGGAGGGCAGCGTGGAGGGTAAAAATCGTAGAGGGAGACCAAGAGATGAATGTACTAAGCAGATTCAGAAGGATGTAGGTTGCAGTATGTACTGGTAGATGTGTATATATATATATATATATATATATATATATATATATATATATATATATATAACAGTGAATAACACCACTACTTACTGAAGTAATGAATAATATTCAGTACTAACAGTTTATACTCATATATGTTTCACTATCAGATTAAATAGTATGATAACCATATTATTTTGCAAGAGAAATCTATGTGTCAGTGAAAATAAAATATATTCAACATACCGTTGTTCATCTGGATGACTGTCCTTATTCTTTAACGTCTTTCGCAATTGTCTACCTTCAGTTGATGAACACATGGGAAGTTCTATTCCAATGTAAATATAAGTACTTCCTCAGAGGTCGAAACAGTACCTATCACCAAAGCTGTATCACTGTAAAGTTTCCTTGTTTCACCTGGGATGCTGCTGCTGGAGCCAATAACTTCGGTTACCGCGTGCCAGATGTTTGGAGCTCCATTGGAAGGCGACCAGATGGTGGGGTGCTATTTGTAATTGAATGAATTAAATTAGAAAATTGCAAATTAATCCCACTTCTACTCTGGTGCACCATCCCATCGTATGATTATCTCTGTCAAAATGTTTAAATTCTTCTAGACGTAGCCTGGCACTGGTACAAAACGCAGACTCAGTTTCATACACACAACAATGGACCACCACATAACAGTGTTTTCGATTGATTTTGTGTCACTTAGTCTATACTTGACTTTCAAATTATCATGGACTTTGGTCCAATCAAATAAATTATCAATAGATAAAAACTTCATAGTTCACTCTTCCAGAAATTAAATAATTGGTAACAATCACTTTTTATAACACCGTCCGTGCTACTGGTGAGTTCACAGTCTCTCCCCAACCTAAAGTAAAAATGATGACTATTCAGTACACTGTTCCATCGCATTCATTGAATACTCGCATTTTCTGATGATGACTGGTTCTATCTCACACTTTCAACGTTTTGAACCGTTTGTGCTTTCTGTCAATCCTCCACCCAGTGTTTTAGATTTCTATATTTTTCTTTGTTCCCGTCTTTCTTACAATCTGCTCCGCTTCGTCTCTGGAAATATGGAAAACGTGTCTCTTCTCATAACTTACTATTTTACTGCAACAGTGATCTATGATAGCTTTCCGGCAACTTTAGCGTTCCGCTGGTCTCTTCATATTCAGACTGCTGCCTCGGACAATTTCATTGTAGTGGAAGTCAGAAAGTTTTCTGTAGAAAAATACTCTTTTCTACAGTAAACTTTCTGACTTCCACTACAATGACGCTATCTCCCTTTCCTCGAAATTAATATTCTTCACTAATTAAACATACGTCGTCCCCAGTCTCGGCAGCTTCAATTTTTAATTCTTCGAATTCTCCAAATTTCACCATCCGTTCCTTACTACCAAGAAAACATCTTATTCTCATTATTTTCTGAGCTAATTTTTCTAATATTAATTCAGCAGCCGGCCGGTGTGGCCGTGCGGTTCTAGGCGCTACAATCTGGAACCGCGTGACCGCTACGGTCGCAGGTTCGAATCCTGCCTTGGGCATGGATGTGTGTGACGTCCTTAGGTTAGTTAGGTTACTAGTTCTAAGTTTTAGGGAAATGATGACCTCAGAAATTATGTCCCATAGTGCTCAGAGCCATTTGAACCATTTTAATTTAGCATGTTACTTCCGTCCGTATTTAAACTACCATATTGAATCGTCAACTATCCATTTCAGTTTGTTAGTTCAGCCTTCAAGAAATTTTACAAAAATGATATTTCTCCCACTGGATCAAAGCGTTTCCTATGCAGTTAGCTAGGATAAAATTAAAAAAAAAAATTACATGAAACGTAACGAAGTATTTATGAAATACATTACACTTCATTTACACTTGAACACAAGACAAAAAACGGAATGTAGGATGAAAAAATGATCTACATTATCACCAGATATTTACGAGGGGGTTCAATAAATGATCCACGACGTATTTTTCTAATAGTAGGTTGGTTTTATTGAGTATTCCGATACACCATAATATTCCCCACTCTTCTGGATACAAAACCCTAGTTTCCCAACACAACTTCCACTTAACGTGACAGCCTTACGCCATCTTACTAAGAGGCTTTGTATGATCGCATGATAATACTCGACTGGTCGATGTCGGAGCCACGGCTTTGCTGCGTTAGTAACATCCCCATCATCCACGTACATCCTTCATTGGGCCAAACAGATGGAAGTCAGAAGGTGTGAGATTCGATCTGTAGGGTGGATGAGGAGGAACAATGCAATGAAGTTATGTAACCTCCTCTCGGGTGCGAAGGCTTAAGTGAGGCTTTGCATGGAGAAGGAGAAGGTCGTCTGCATTTTTGTGGCGCCAAACAAACTGAAGCCGTTTCTCCAGTTTCCTGACGACAGCACAATACACTTTCAGAGTTGATCGTGGCCCCATGAGAGAAGACACAAAACAGAGTAACCTCTTCAGAATCCCAGAGTCCGTCTCCATGCCTTTACCGGCTGCGGGTGCGGCTTTGAAGGTTTTCTTTGGAGGAGAGGTGGTATGGCACCACTCCATGGATTGTCGGTTTTTTTAGTCCGAAGAGAAAAACGCAAGTTTCATTGCTTGTGACTACATTCGGCAAAAAATTTTCACGATCAGGTTCGTAATGCTCAAGCAACCCTGCACAGATCGTCCTTTGTTTCTCTGTACGGTCTTTTGTTAGGAGGTAAGGGACCCAGGGACCCAGTTGGCACATACGAGTACCCGAAGTGGGGGATGAATGTGCCAGCACTACCAGCAGATGCGTCCAGTTGTGCAGAGAGTTGTTTGATTCTGGTCCATCGATCACCTCGAATGAGAGTGTCCGTACGTTCCAATACTGCCAGAGTCACAGCTGTGTGGGAACGGCCGGCACGTGGGAGATTAGAAAGGTTTTCATGCCCTTGTTGCGATGTTGCACGCCCAACGACTCACGGTTAATATCTCGAATGCTCTGATTTTCACCAAAAGGTATTCGAAGACAGCTCTATGCCAGAAACGCACCTCCGTCACAGACGACAATTTGAATGCTACGTATAGCGCCATCACCTATCGGACCTCCATGAAATTATAGGGGCTGAAGTGAGAATTCTAGATGTTTTCGTCCGAGAAAAGTAATGTGATGCATTTCTTATTGCACGCCCTTCGTATTTAGACATCCAAAATACGCGTTGAGGTTTTGTGTCAGAAAAAATATGCATTATAGTCCCATACCTGTACCATTCCATTAGACGTTGTTCAAGTGTTTCATATTCATCTTCATTCCTAAACCCGTAATTTCTCGGTACTATACCGACTTGTAGAATCGACAGCCACTTGTACACCTAACTATGCCTACATGGTGGATATCTGTGCTACATTCTGAATATGTCGCTGGTTTTCTGGTTAACTATTCATGGGCTTACATTTTGAGCCAGGGAAGGACCACACAGTTGAGATGAGCTGGTTGCTCACCCACGTTGGGCAGTTCCCACTTCGCTCCTATACTTCATGTGTGTTACGGTTTCTCTGTCTATCTCCATCCCCGCGGGTTATGGGTACTGTCTTTCAGTAGTAATCATAACGTTATTTGATCCACATCCTTTGCTTAAATTTTTAATGAAAATCATCAGCAATGGACAACAGCCACAGCATACGTTTCGATAACACACGGGACGTTCACAGCTCATTTTGTTAGGTGCCATATTGGTGGAAAACACACTTGGGCGTGTCCGCATTTGTCACTACAAAGCCCAGTACTTCTCTGACTAACATTTACGAGGTGCATTATATTCCTTGACGTAGGCCATCCAGAGCATATTTTAATTGTAAAGTGTACAGTTCGCGACTTAACACAGACGTGACATTCATCACTGACGATGGTCTTTTTATCAATTGACGATGATTTTTTATCAATTGAGGAGGGTGAAAACATTACCTAGCCACGACAATTGTTACTCTGTGGCATTCTGTAACCTATGACATAGCATTATATTTACAACAGTAAATGCAACTTAAAAGTTGCGAAAGCAGTTGTGTGGTTTATAAGCGACCTCAACAAATACAGCTCCAGCGGGCCATTTGAACTTTCAGGCAGTTTCAATATAATAGTATTAACACTTGTATTTTAAAAAAAAAATCTGTTCACTGTATGAAATGTCGAGCAAATCAGACTAGATTTTGTAATCGTTGAGATAACGTCACATACGTCCGCATCTTGTGAAGTTTCCTTTCGTTTCCTCCTCTGCTAAGACAGCCCAAGACAATAATTTAGGTTCGTACGTGAAACATGATTTCAATGTACAAAACTGATGTCAGCTATGAAGCAGTTCATGTCACATCAACACGAAGTCCTACTAAACTGAAAAACTGAAGCATCACGTGGACAGACCGACGTGATTTTATGTAAATGTAGCTAAATCGACGGAAAGCACAAAAAAGTGATCGCTTACATGTTTTTTGTTTATTTTTTGTTTTGTTTTAGAAACTAAGTGAAGAGCGTTTCTGCTCGGATCTCTCTTTCTTGTCTGTTAGCCTTTGTGCTGATAGCACTATAGCTGCGTTCCTTGCGTATCAGTAATTAATCTTTCTTTTGTGTAGACTGATCCGATGTAAGTGTCATGTGTTAGCTTTAGAACCATTTGTAATTAAATTAATGTAAATTAGTTAAGTCTCATGAGTTCTCATTTTAACAGCTCTCCTAATAGATATAAATGAAATGTTTTATTGTTACAGCCAACGACCAATATGAGCTTAACGGATCGTGGCGTGGAGCCGCAATGAACGAATACAATTAATATTCTGCCATTTATTCATTTGCAGCCTACTACAGAATCCCTGAGATTAACTATCGATCATCAGGAAGGGCTTTTCAAATTCGAATATTTAAGCATTGAACCTTAAATGATCTGGTCACAGTCCCCAAGCTGCAGTTCCATTTCACCCGTAAATAAAGGTACCTAAAACACAAAATTGATGTTGGTATAAGGGATGTAACCTTCGATAAATTTTACAGCATTTCTCTAAACATCAGTTTCGCCATTAACAAAAATGCATCCAACAGCAACAAAGGCAGTCTGCTCCAGTTAATTTTAACAGTTTTCTTTTCAGTGATTAATTTCAATTTCTACTTAGAAACAAATCACAGTAATCTTGCTTGAGCAGACTCGTCATTTCCCAGTCTATGGGAGGACGTACTAAGCTACAAATCTGAATATACAACGTACGAAGGGAAATTGAATGTTAACCGGCGCATATCTGAGAAACCAGAAAATCATTCCAGTCCTCATAAGTCGTGCTGCAAAAAAAGGTAAGCTACGCCAGCATTGCTAGCCCGCCTTTGCATTTCGGCAACATCCTTCATAATTCGCGTATTTAATGGTTCAAATGGCTCTGAGCACTATGGGACTTAACATCTGTGGTCATCAGTTCCCTAGAACTTAGAACTGCTTAAACCTAACTAACCTAAGGACATCACACACATCCATGCCCCAGGCAGGATTCGAAACTGCGACCGTAGCGCTCACGCGGTTCCAGACTGAAGCGCCTAGAACCACACGGCCCCAACGGCCGGCCGCGTATTTAATGTGCGGCTCATTAAATAGAGAATTTGTAAAGAACTATTTTTATTATCGTTTCTGTACAACATTTCGAATAAAGCATTGTTGCATCAGAAGTTGCGAAATTTGCTGTGTCTGGAATTAGGCACCCATCTTGTTTTTCGTAATTGTAACTCATTCTTCTGCAGTGTTTATGTCTTTCTTTCTTAGCTTTATAAGTGCATAACTTTTTCGAGTTGTGTAAATACTTTTAACTTCTGGAGGTTATTGTGGTCGGCAGCTGGTGGTCTCGAGGTAGTGTTCTCACTTCTCAAGCACGGGGTCCCGGTTTCGATTTCCGGTGGGATCAGGGATTTTCACCTGCCCCGAGGTGACTGAGTGTTGTTGTGTCGTCTTCATCATCATCATTCATGCCCATTACGGAGGAAGGCAACGGAAAACCATCTCCATTACGACCTTGCCTAATACGGCGGTGCGGGTCTCCCGCATCGTTCCCCTACGCTCCGCCAAGAAGCATGGGACTTCATTTCCATTTCCAGGTTATTGTGAGACGACGACAAAAATTGGAAAGCCTAAAAAAATGTATGCTAATCAGAAAAACAAAACCAAACTCCGGTCGTTGGCGACAGTGCAGTCGAACAGACTGAACAGAAGGCAGATTCCAGTACAGAAGTATCAGAATCTGGAGCAGAAAATGTAGATGCTTAGTTTTAGGGAGTGGATGTACTGATCGTTCAAATGGCTGTGAGCACTATGGGACTTAACATCTGAGGTCATCAGTCCCCTAGACTTAGAACTGCTTAAACCTAACTAACCTAAGGACATCAGACACATCCATGCCCGAGGCAGGATTCTAACCTGCGACCGTAGTAGCAGCGCGGTTCCGGACTGAAGCGTCTAGAACTCTTCGGCCACAGCGGCCGGCGTGGATTTACTATCGCAAATTTGAGAACCGGCAATGCCGTGATCGGTCAGTTTCGCCATTGGGCGATCTAATTACGCGAATTGCTGCGAGTTTCACGCAAGCTGTCAGAGAACAATCGGACAGAATTGAAAACAACCCGAAAGCATTGAAAACAATCCGAAAGCATTGAAGATAAATTCAGTGAACCATCCGAAAGCATCTAAGATAAATTCAAACTGAAATCCGAAAATTTAAAACAGAAAAATATCACAATCGCAAATCATCAGTACTTACGATTGGATACAAGTTCGATGCCGCAGTGGAAGATATAAAAGCATGGATCACAACGACACTGGAAGAGCTCAAAACAGAAATTGCAAAAGATATACAGGAAGATAAACGGTATCGTGAATAAATTATCAGCTGACGTCACAAAAATAAAACACAAGCAATCCGAAATTGAGAGCTAGGTCTCGAATCTCTCTAACGAGGTAGACAAGTTGTCTGCTGAGCAGTGTCAGAATGTAACTGCTCAGGGATAAAAATCTGATAAAGCGTTTTAGGAATGGTTTTCTAGATAAGATACCGAAACAGCGGAAAAGGTTGAACAAGAAATGCGGTGTAAGCCATACTTACAGAAATTAGGTCCGAGCCAGGAACTGCGGGCGAAACTATTCGCATAGAACTTGGCGAAAAGCGGAAAATTTTAGCAGAAATTTTTCCCAATAGCGAGCTCAAATAACCGACCTCAGACAACAGATCGAAGGAGTTGTTAACACGCCGCGTGACACAATACAGACGCCCATGCACATGACGGAAAGATATGACAATCTACCGCCGGCCGATGTGGCCGAGCGGTTCGAGGCGCTCCAGTCTGGAACCGCGCGACCGGTACGGTCGCAGGTTCGAATCCTGCCACGGGCATGAATGTGTGTCATGTCCTTAGGTTTAAGTAGTTCTAAGTTCTAGGGGACTGATGACCTCAGAAGTCAAGTCCCATAATGCTCAGAGCCATTTGAACCATTTGACAATCTAACGATCTACAAGCGCAAGTGCAGAACGAAAAAAGGATCTTATACTACTGGTGCAGGATGCAGTTACGATTCTGCGGGCGCAGCACCGACATTAGCAGTCGTGCTTTTGGAAGTAAGCCTTCTTAAGCATAGGCAGTTTCAGGTGTTCATTCCAGAAAAACGGTTTCCGTATCGGGTGTTATTTGCAGGTAGTGTTAAGGGCATAATGCCAAAGGCGTGGAACGAGCGTTAGAAAATTCAGTTGCCGCCTTGTAACTGTTGGACTGCTGGGCGAATACGTGTTATGAGCCGCGGCAACCGCACAATCCTGTTCGACGTATGAACAGTACGAACAGGCATTCTTACTCTAACAGTGGTCACCAATATTCAAGCACGTGTATGTCTTCAACCCGGAGACTTACAGAGACAAGCAAAACAAGTACATTGGGAATACACGGTATTGGGACAATGCCCTTTCAGACAAAGAAGTGAAAGGAATCTTAAAAGGTGAATTACCAATCAGTATTCCGGAAAAGTTAATACACATCCCCGACGATACTTTGAAAAACTTTTTATCTGTGGTGAATTCGCTTAATTTAAATCAAGTTGACGAGAAAAGAATAAACGGCAACTGCAGCGACGGCCCGCAACATAACACGAACCACAACAATGGTAGCAATGACGCTAGAAACGGCAACGGTGCCACGCCACTGGTGAGCTCAGGAATGACTGTCCGCACCCACAATCAAATTAATAACCACAGATATCACCAAAATAATATAACGATCCAATATCGAGTTCAGAATGTTACGAAGAGCAAGTTCTGGCAGCAGTAAACGCTGCAGTAGGTGGGATACCAACAACCATTATTAACGGATGCGGGGGCAAAATTAAGTGTAGTTGCCTTAAATTTTTTAAAATAAGGTTCCGACTTTGGCTGTGCAGAATTGTGTTGTCGAGGAAGCCATTGGTGCACGGACACAAAGGATTGAAAAGCAGACACAAACTGAAATATTATTTGAAAATGGAGCTATAGAATGCACGTTTTTCATCGTTAAGGGCTCGTCTGCGCCCTGCATGTTAGGTATGGAATATCTACAAAGGGGGGATGCAAACGTTGACTACCTGAGTGGAACTTGCCAAATTAATGGTAGAGGTAAAGAGTTCATGTTGAATTTGTTGGGCACTAAGGCACGTTAAGCAGATTTTGCCAGAACCTCAAATTGAATATTATAGGCAGCAAGGTGTTGTAGCCAGAAAATCATCTTGTTGACTATGAACATGGCGAGCTCGTATCTAATCATGTAAATGATCATTTACCTGATTCTAACAAGATCGTCGCTAAGAGACGTGGTTCACAATACCTTAGCGAACAGGAGAAAGCTGAGCTGTCTGATTTGTTATTATCTTTTGTAACTGTGTTTCCTTGCATGCGCTGTGGCCGAGCGGTTCTACGCGTTTCAGTCTGGAACCGCGCGACCCCTACGGCCGCAGGTTCGAATCCTGCCTCGGGCATGGATGTGTGTGATGTCCTTAGGTTAGTTAGGTTTAAGTAGTTTTAAGTTCTAGCAGACTGATGACCTCAGATGTTAAGTCCCATAGTACTCAGAGCCATTTGAACCACTTGTGTTTTCTTGTAAATGAAGAGTCTTAACAGAATACATTCACAAGATGAATATTGTTCCACATAAAACATTTTCACGTCAAAGTTATTCCATTTCGTGGTCAAAAAGGGAGGCAGTTGAACGGGAAATGAAAAAATGCTTGCCTGGAATATTATAGGAGCATCCATGTCACCTTATAGTAGTCTTGTTGCAGTAAATAAAGCTGGTGAAGATGTGAGTCTTGCACTTGTCGCTCAAAACATAAACAAAATAATTGTAACCGTGGTACTAATGAAGGATCATATCTGCTGGCATCTCCAGACACAAACAAGCTCAAAGGGTTGTACCGCCACCACGATCTGAAAACATTTATCCAGTAGAGATATATATTTACGTAGTTTGACAAAAAATGGTCAATAATCTGTTCTTGTATAAATATTTTGCCACGTATCAAATGTATGTTTTATTGTTTTTTATCTGTACGGACTATATAGTTGGGAAAAAAGCAAGTAGAGCAGAACAAACTGTCCAAGACACTTAAATGTGACGATCTACTACCGAAGTGAAACAAATGACGCTACTGTAAACAGTGCAGTACACACCTTTACCAAACTGAGACGTGAAGAACCAATGATGAAACAGTAAACACGTTATTCTGGTATCGACTGAATGCTAGAAAACACAAACACAATTCATAAAACTCTTAACATATGCCAACTTAATGCTTCCATAAACGTTCGCCGGTGCGTTATGCCGCCGACAACACTGTGGGATGCTACAGAGACTAATTGTTAGCGTGCGGTGCTGAGCGTGTTTTAAATTTAAAACTGTTACCGTGCGCGAGCGGCTAGGTGAACTCTTAACAAGACACAACAGTCAGTCAGCAATTGTACTGTGTGCAGCATGGCGTTTTGCAGGAACTATCAAAAAAGCTGATACTGCTATTTTATCTTTTCCGTAAACAATGTCCGACGCTGGTGAACGAGCTGGCAACACTGCAGTTCCCCTTTTGTCGCCAATGCTGCCCCAAGAGTCAGATGTCACAGCAAGCTGATAGCTGAGCCAGTCATGCGCTGGCGAGATGCAGGTGTGTACATTCCATCAGAAGGGGGCAGGGTGCCTTCTGCTCCTTAACGCCACGCCTAGTCCGGGGTCGTGGAGCAGCAAAATATAACACATCTTTACAATCCCATCTACCAATAGAACAACGAGTCTACCAATAGAACAACGAGTCTACGTAGCATTATACAAATCCATATCGTTGAAATTCTATTGCTCTACACCCGCAACCGCCGAACATCGAGAGAACAACAAACTATTGTAATTCCTTCCACCAGCACAATAAAAAGTCTACGTAGTAATGTATAAATGCATATCGTCGAAAATTTCCTACTCCACACCTACAACCACCGATCTTCTAGACATCACCAAATCTTTGTAAATCCATCCCGTGAGCAGAAAGAGTCCATGTAATGCTCTATAGAATCAAAACCATCGAAACCTACAGAAATGAAAGAAAAAAGAAAGAGACTATAATCGAACAACAAAAATATGTGAAACATGCCAGTTTATGTAAAAACTTCATTCTGCCATATACTCTATGTACTTTCGGTTTGTATAACTAATGTAATTCAGTGAGCATACAGATGCATGTAAGAGTCTTTTTATTTAAATGTGTCACGTTTCATGATACATTGTACCAAATGTTTTGCACACAGACGTTGTGTAGCCATAATAATACACACATCCAAAAAAAGTTTTACATCACCTCAGTTCCGAGGGTTCCGAAAACTGTACAGAAAATTGGAATAGAGATCAACATAAACATCATTTCCACCCTTTTTATTGCTCATGAAAACCATGCATTACATGTTGTACCACGATATAGCGAGACCTTCAAAGGTGGTGGTCCAGATTGCTGTACACTCCGGTTCCTTTAATACCCAATAGCGCATCCTCTGGCATTGATGCATGCCTGTATTCGTCGCGGCATACTATCCACAAGTTCGTCAAGGCACTGTTGGTCCAGATTGTCCCACTCCGCAAAGCGATTCGGCGTAGATCCCTCAGGTTGGTTGGGGGGTCACGTCGTCCATAAACAGCCCTTTTGAATCTATCCCAGGCATTTTCGATAGGATTCATGTCTGGAGAACATGCTGGCCAATCAAATCGAGCGATGTCGTTATCCCGAGGACGAATGCCTCGTCAATATGCCGCCGATATGGTTGCACTATTGGTCGGAAGATGGCATTCACGTATCGTACAGCCTTACGGAGCCTTCCGTGACCACCAGCGGCGTACGTTGGCCCTACATAATGCCACCCCAAAACAGCAGGGAACCTCCAACTTGCTTCACTAGCTATGCAATGTGTCTAAGACGTTCAGCCTGACTGGCTTGCCTCCAAACACGTCTTTGACGATTGTCTGGTTGAAGGTATATGCGACACTCAGTGCTGAAGAGAACGTGATGCCAATCCTGAGCGGTCCATTCGGCATATTGCTGGGCCCATCTGTACCGCTCTGCATGGTGTCATGGTTGCAAAAATGGACCTCACCACGGACGTCGGGAATGAAGTGTGTATCATGGAGCCTATTGTGCTTAGTTTGAGTCGTAACACGACGTACTGTGGCTGCACGAAAAGCATTATTCAACATGGTGGTGCTGTCGTCAGTGTTCCTCCGAGCCATAATCCGTAGCCAGCGGTCATCCACTGCAGTAGTAGGCCTTGGGCGGCCTGAGCGGGGCACGTAATCGACAGTTACTATCTCTCTGTATCTCCTCCATTTCCGAACAACATCGCTTTGTTTCACTTCGAGACGCGTGGACGCTTCCCTTGTTGAGAGCCCTTCCTGGCACAAAGTAACAATGCGGACGCGACCGATCGCAGTATTGACCCTTTAGGCATAGTTTAACCACAGACAACACGAGCTACGTACCTCCTTCCTGGTGGAATGACTGGAACTGATCAGCTGTCAGACCCCATCCGTCTAATAGGCGCCTCTCATGGACGGTTGTTTACATCTCTAGGAGGGTTTAGTGAGATATCTGAACAGTCAAAGGGACTGTGTCTGTGATACTGTAACCACAGTCAATGTCTATCTTCAGAAGTTCTGGGAACCGGGGCGATGCAAAACTTGTTTTGATGTGTGTATATGTGCATATGCAAATACTTCTTTAACTGAAGTTTACGGGGCTGTATTGAAACAACAGTTTATGTGTACCAACAAATTTAAGTGCTCAAAGATGTTGTATGAACAACTGCACAGCCAAACTATGTCATTTTAACTGTACCAAAAAGAATATAAACATTTCTCATGTACCGAAATAGCTTCAAGCTTTCGTGGGGGCGTATTAAGCATTACATGGACATACCCACGTAATTTTATGTAAATGTGACCTCGTAAAAACTGCGGAAACCACGAAAATGAGCACAAATCTATTTTTTTACTGTAAATAACTTCATATATACATAACTTAAGTACATTAATTTTGGTAAATGTAATTATAATGTCATAAACAAAATTTCAAAGCGATAGCGGAAGTCAGCCTGCGGCTGACTGCGATCGATTACAACAATTTTTTTGTTTTGTTTTAAAAAGTAAGTGAAGAGCGTCCCTGCTCGGATCTCCCTCTCTCGACTGTCAGCCTTTGTACTGAGAGGACGCACTATAGCTGCGTTCGTTGCGCGTTAGCAATTAATCTTTGTTTTTTGTAGACGAATCCGATGTAGCTTTAGAATCATTTGTAATCAAATTAATGTAAATTAGTTAAGTCTCATGAGTTCTCATTTTAACAGCTCTCCTAATAGATATAAGATACACAAAATGTTTTATTGTTACAGCCAACGACCAATACCAGCTTAACAGATACCGGCCCCGCAAAATTGATGGTGTAATAAAATGTGTAATCTTCTGTAAACTTTACAGCATTTTTCTAAAAATCTATTTGGTTACTAACAAAAATGCCACCATTAACAACGGCAGTCTGCTCCAGTTAATTTCAACAGTTTTCTTTCCAGTAATTAGTTTCAGTTTCTACTTAAAAGCAAATTTTGGTAATCTTGTTTGTATAGACGCGTCAGAACTTGCTTCTGATACAGAATGATCGTGATACCATATAGAGGTGAATAGTTTTCATCATGGACAGATTCTATTGGCAGTCCAAAGCATGGCGACAATAGTTGCGTTTAGCAGTAGACCTTCCGCGTGACCCCCTCCGTCTAATCGTAAGCTTTTAATCAATGGTCATCAACTGTCACTGGACTCATGTTTCTGATGGAGTCTTCTCAAAATCTACTCTAAATGACAGCAAAGCCACCAACAATTTGTTTTAAAAGTCAACACACACTGATAAGAGCGTAAGCTTCAAAGCTAATATTTTTGAGAAAACTATTTTACTCAGTCTCCTGAGTTCACTAGTGGCGAACAGAAAGCCCAAGTGCACCCCCCCCCCCCCCCCCAACTCATAAAAACTGTCCAGATGAGGGAGAGGAGGGCAGGTTACTGTATTTTATTTATTTTGGTCGGAAAACTGACGCAAAGATCAATCGTAATTGTGTAATTAATCGCAAAGATCAGACCTAATTACGCAACTATATGCGTAGTGCCACACAAGAATGGCATAAAAGCGCAATACAAAAGAAAACTGGTGATACCATACAATTGGTGTTATCCTGCTGGAAAAAAAATTCTCAATACCTCTCGAAACTAGCGACAGACACACTCAAACTCTACCCTACACCTACAAGGTGGCTGGAAAAAAGCAGGGGTGTAAGGTATTATCTTTATTCTTTTTTGGCAGGAAATACGTTCAACTGACGAGATGCTGGTTTTGGACAGAGAGGAGTTTAGTAAGTGTATTTCCTCTAAGCATACAGCTGAGGCCAGTATTTATAGTTGTTTGACGTCAGAGTTCGCTACAGATGCCTTCCCAGATCGATCCTGCAGCCCAGGTAATTGAAGCCGATTCACGATACTACAACTGGCGTTCATAACGAATGGGTCATAATGCATCATATGTAGCGGGGAAAATCGTCGTCCAACAAAACTGAAAAGGGGACGGTAGCTGAACGTGCGTTCTCCTCGAAAATCGGGGCCCTTTTCCTCCCTCCCTCCATCTACCTCCGGGGGGAGGGGGGGGAGACAGGCTTCTTGAAACAGCAAGCTGCCCCACCAACTACCAAATCGCGGTATAAAGCGAGCACAGCCTCACGTCACCATGATAAATGACTAGGAGCTGCATGTGTTAGGGAGCTCGACGGCCGTTCTACCTTGGACTATTTAATATAAACGCGACCCATGTAATAAAGCAACTATTATAAAAGGAAAACACATTCACAGTGATAATAAATGTCCAATTTTCATGAAAATGGGCACTGTACATTTTCTTTTAGTTTTATAAGCAAAATCGATATAGTTTTTACGTTCGACTGCAGTCACATCTGATTATTTTGTAACGTCCAACGAAGTATACCGCCGCCGATTACAGATGATAAGCAGAGACATGCTTACCCTGCGTAAATTCAGGGCTAAAAACTTCGTCTATTTTGGTGGAGAACTACCCATCACCCGGGAATGTCCTCGTTATTTGGAAACCGTCATCAGAGTAAAGAAAACGCGAGAATTTAAATTCCAAAGAAAAAATCTATATTAAACAATCTCTTCCAGCTTGTTGAAGAAATTACACGACCTGATAGCATCTCTTGCGTACAGTGCCTGTAAAAAAAAGTCATGCAAGTGAAGTAACGTTAGAGGATACAGTCATTCATGCCATTGTCTCACATGTCGGAAGAAATACAATCATTTTACATTCGACAACAAGAAGCTATAATTAAAGAGAAAGTAACTGTTTCGTACACTACTACAGGTCCCATTTTATCAGTACGATGCTATATCATTCTAGCATTTACAAGACGAATCGTGAGAGCCTGTCTCGCCCTGTGTCGGTGGGTAATTGAAATTTCGTAAAAAGATATTAACACAAAAAAAGTAACGCTTGTCAAGAATCATTCCGTGGTGACCTAGCCATCTCTTCCACCTGTAAGGCAGCACGTCATTGATATCAATTTGATCGGTTAATTAATTAAATTGATCATGAGAGTCACTGTGCATGGCGAATGTAATTTTTTAAGGTCTGATTACACTATGCAAGTAGGGCAACTGGGAGTCCATGGAAGGAACACGATATTCTTTTCGAGGAACACTGTTGAGAAATGACATTTAAAGCTGACCACAGAGGGCCTCTACAGCCCACATCATATATTTTGCGTAAGAACCACACTATTAAAAACACTATCATATAGCCCATGTTACCATCACCCTGCTTAAAATGCGGTCATGGGTCTACAGGCCCACAAAGGTCACTGGTAGTGTCATGCTTTCATGCGGAAATGCTGTCTGCAATTTGGAATCAAGTCTATCCATTCAACCACATATTTGCGTTGGATCCTGTAAGGAGTCTTTTAATTATTACAGCCACTGGTGAAACATATTTTGCCACTCTCATATCTCGAAACGAAATAGCTTTTCTTTCCTTTTCGAACCCATCTGCTAATGACCCCATATACCAGGAACCCCAGTGCTGTTTTTTAGAGAGTCCCTCGCAGCCTTTTAACTGCTCATAAGTCTCTGCCCCGCCCTCCCTGCAGCTTAGCCCATGTGATGGTTCCAATTTATGTCTGGCATGTGTGGAAGTCGGAGAGCGCTATATCTACGAGTAAGACCTTCTGCATCCTGTGGGGAAACAGGACGAGCTGAGTTAATGCGACAGGAGTGCGTTTTGTCCACTCGGTGGAAATGGGAACATGGTGTCATAGCTCCGCCAACCGTGTACAGTGTGTAAGGCCAGCGCCAAACGAAGCTTTCTCCTGAAACACGACGTAGTAGGGAAGATAGTACTAGCAGTTAAAGTGGTGTTTCTTGTTGGGAAAATTAGGAAGACTCCACATCATGCATGGCATGGAGGAAGGACGAAGATTTTGCTACTGCATTGCGACACATCTCCAAACTACATACAGGTAGTCCAAAGGAGATCTGTGTCCCTCAGGGTGCATTCATCGTCCAAAAATATATGGCGATCCTATTAAATATACAGGAATTGGTTCATTGTAGTAGGTGGTTCGTGATCGAAGTCGCTTCCACAGACCGGTGTAAAGTTTAATCACCTGTACTGTAGGATAACCATATCCAACATACTATCAATCACTTTAGAGGGTTCCTGTATTGTTTCTTCATAAGCAGTTCAATAATTTTTTTCGCTTGTAACACAACCAGTGTACACCACCATACAGTTTGTTATTTCCTACCATGACTTAGAGACCCGTGTCAGCGACTGCTAAACCGACATTAATACGTTTCCATCCTCTGGTTCTAACAGAAAGCTGAACATCGCTTGGCGTAAAACTATACAGCCACCACAACACAGCCAGGTAGAAACATAACACAGAGGCGATGTTTTTCAGTGACAGAAATGTGGAAGACATAGCAACAATCGCAAACTGGAAGAGTTTGCGGTATTGTAGAGTGCTTCCAACTGCTATACGATGGTGACGACGGGGTAGCGGATGTCTCGGTGTTCTGTTTCGAAAAGCATCGTTCCTTCATTTTGGAACCAATGCATGATTATTGTTGCGGTTTTGACCATCGTCGGAACGTGCTGTTCACAACACGCATGAGTCAGCACAATTAAAAAGATGTACTGTCATCTTATTGGTTAAAAAAATGAAAAACTGAAAAATGTAAACATCGCTGGGGATCGCGACATATGGAAATAGGATGAATCTGTAGCAACGAGAAACGCTTCCAAACAACAGTATTAAGATGATAACCTCTATATTTAATTTCATGTTCAACAGCGACAAGTAGCACTTATCCATTGTTTCCATTGTTCTCTCCATCTCAACAGAATGGTGTCAGTCAATTATTATGAGGCAATCAACAATGTACCCAGTGGACGGATGGGATGGGAAAGACCCTATTGATGTGGGGCGATTACTGTAATACATACCACAGTTGATAGCTAGATTAATTTTACACAGAGGTCGGAGAGAGAAATATCTGTCACATTCTGCAATCTATAAAGAAACAGAGTGAGCTATGTTAATGCTACATGAGCGTGTTTTGACCACTCGGTGGAAGTGGGAACATGTTGTCGTAGCTCCGTGACCCGTGTACGATAGCAAGGTCAGCGCCAAATGAAGCCTGCTCTGGCAACACAACGGACAGTACGAACAGTTACAGTGGTGTTTCTTGTTGGGATAATCAGGAAGATTTAACATCTAAGCAGATCCGCACCCCTCAGAATCCACTCATGTCTACGGCCATACATTCTATCATCGATATTCTGCAACATCCAGCAGAAAAAATTCACGAACTATAAAAGCTCTGTTAATTTCATTTTATAGATTTCTACTGCGCCTCTCTCTTCCGATATATTGATATTGACTACCGTCTATCTGCCGTCATCGAGCATGAGTGGCGTTCCTATTAACTGTACAGGTGTTTATCCATTGGAGCAGTTGGCCAGAGAACGACGTCGGTTGCACCAGCAACCTGTCACCTCCAACCGCATGTTCCACATTTACAGCACGGTTGCTCCGTTTTCTGTATGTCTGTAACAGTGCACGTGTTGCAGAAAGCTCTCAAGACGTTTCCGCAAGTGGATTCAACCTAGAACATGGAGCACATCTCTGGACGTAACACGTGATTGATCCAACTCCGAACCCTATCCCGCATGCGACGTCTTCCATTACCATGCGGCATCTTGAGCATGAAATCGAATCTTCAGTTTCATAATTAGAGTGGTTCTAAGTTAGTAACAGGCGTCTGTGAGATATTCCAATCCCCGTGTATACATCTGCTTGACAGACGTTCTGTTTACGGAGTTAGTGGCGGAATGACGTGTAATTTCACATGTCAAACACCGCTGCTATGTGTTTGTCCCTTTCTTTGTAAGAGGCATTCCCCATTACAAACGATCATTGTATACAGGACTGATGCAAGCATGGTATAATTTATTAACCGTGATCGGATGTGAATGGTGGGGGCTATCCATCTCTGGAAAGCTATATTGTACGTGTATCACAAGGAAGCGATGTTTTAAATAACTTGTTTTCATAAAAAAAAATGGCACTGAGCACTATGGGACTTAACTTCTGAGGTCATCAGTCCCCTATAACTTAGAACTACATAAACCTAACTGACCTAAGCACATCACAAACACCCATGGCCGAGGCAGGATTTCAACCTGCGACAATAGCGGTAGCACGGTAACTTGTTTTTCATTTCACAGTTTATCGTAGAGAAACCTGTAAGGAGAATGAATGTCTTGCGCTGGAAATATATTTCTCACATTGGGATAGTAAAAGCACTGCATTCCGTACGACTAACAGGTCGGAAAACGAAACGACCAAACATTATAGCATGTTTCAAGTGCAGAACATTGTATTCTTCGGAGTGCATGTGTTTATGTTCTCTCATACCAATATCTTCTTGATAATGACCCCAGACACTAGCCGGCCGGAGTGGCCGAGCGGTTCTAGGCGCCACAGTCTGGAACCGCGCGACCGCTACGGTCGCAGGTTCGAATCCTGCCTCGGGCATGGATGTGTGTGATGTCCTTAGGTTAGTTAGGTTTAATTAGTTCTAAGTTCTAGGGGACTGATGACCTCACAAGTTAAGTCCCATAGTGCTCAGTGACATTTGAACCCAGACACTAGAACAATATTTTAGAATTGCTAGTGCAGTTGATTTACGTAAAATGCAGCAAACTTCATCCGTCTGGAACCCCATCATCCATAAAAACTACCCGTTACTTGTTATTAACCGTCTTTTATGTCATCTCAACAGTTTCACATCTACTGTACAACGATAAGGGATGCTAACCTCCTCAACATTCGCGCCTCTGGAGAAATCTTGTCCTCTTGGATGGGTTCCGGACAGCAGTTACAGCCTCGGTTCGCACTGTTCCTACGCGAGACGCGGAATATAACGGTCTACTTCTAATCAAATGCTGGGAGCGTTGGTCAAAGACAATCCGAGGAGATCTTTCGGTCTCTAACTTTATCCTAAGAATGCGAGAATGCTCTGTGACTCCCATCCACATAGAGAAAGATCGTAAGTTACGCGCTATGATCGAAGTGCTAGTGGTATGTAGGTCGCTATCTGGTACACTTTGGTGTATTTGTTCTAGAATTAACAATGAATAAATATACTGCACAGTCAACTACTTACATTCGCGATGGTACTCGAAAAGTAGTGGAGGGGCTGTTCAGCGATGATACAGAAATTGGTAAGCATGCTGCCGCATTCTTAATCGGTGTTGAAATTGCTATAAAATTGCTGAAATTGATCGCACAATCAACTATGATGCTTATTATTACAGTACATCGATGGTGTCTTTCCCATCTCAACAGTATACTGGTATACTGTTGATTACTACATAATGTGATTTACACCGTACGATGTCTAGTTTCTTGGGGGAGTCAATGGACCAAACGTGTTAATGTCAGGTTAGAATCTGACACAGATATCGAAGTTGTGACAGAAAAAACAAAATGTATAACTATGTACAAAGTTTGTTACAGCAGAAAAAGAGGTGTATCAAGCAACGAAACAGGGACCATCTCCTGCGACTGATAACATGTGGGAGAAGATTCTCGTACAGTAAAGGCGATGAATTTTACATCGGTCTGTTGTAATGTATTCAAATAAAAAAATATATTAAAGTGAAAAGTTTCTTTGTGCTTATCTTAATTTCGTTAAACGATCAGACTTCGCTGAAGTTTGAGGCCGCAGAGGACTTCCGGGATATTGGTGCTTGTCGTAAACGCAAAAAATTCCACGGTATATTAATAATTTTTACTTATGGACCGTCTGACGGCAAGTGAATAAAACACAATTTTAGTGCCATACGCGTTTCGCCTTTATTTTCTGCAAGGCATCATCAGTAGCCTGGAATATGTACATATGTTAGCTATTTTATTTACATTTTTGTCATTGTGCCTATAGGTTATAAACAGTTCTGGTGGTTGGTATTTCCTATTAAGTAGTAATGTTTTGAACTGTACTTACAGGTTGCGTGGACAATTTCCTACATATTACGCTCCTGTTGCATTTTTAGTGTTGTTCTTCTTCTTATGAACGCCAATTTGCGGTTTTTTTCGCCATTCCACAACACCATGCACAGAACGCTTTTTTTGAAGCAATGTTTTGGTTTCTGTTGACGACTGTCAAATATTTTTGCCAAAGATCGAATGTTATTGCCAAACTTATGAGTGTAACTATTGAAGTATCTGTGGTCTGTTCGTGTATGCATTTGTGTGTGCGTTTGTGTATGTGCGTGTGTGTGTGTGTGTGTGTGTGTGTGTGTGTGTGTGTGTGAGTGTTTTTTGGTGTGATATATATATTTTTTGTGCTGTGTTTGTGTGTATTTTTTTTTCCTGTGCGAGTGTGAGTGTGTGTGTGTGTCTCCAGATGATGTGGGGAAGAGTTTAATTTTTTTTTATGTTATCATTTCCTTTACGAAGTGCAGTAGGGAGCCTGTGCTGATGTGTGTTTGTTCATTTATCACATGTTTGTTTTCTGCTATGGCTTTCTGAATGTGGCAGTTTTCTTGCATTTGTATAAGATGTTTGTCATGGTTGCTTATTCTCATTATTTTCATTTCTTATTCCATGTTTGTAGGATGATGGTTGTAGTGTTTTAAATGCTCTGCAAATGTGCAATGGTTTGTTTCATACTTCCAACATCTGAAATGTTCTTTGTACCTTGTTTGAAAATTCCTGCATGTCATGCCTATGTATACTGCATCACAACTTTGACATTCAAGTTTATATATTCCTGATTGTTGGAATTTGTCTCTCTTGGTAGCTGGCTGGCTTAGGTGTGATTGAAGTGTTTGCCCAGGTTTATATGCTATTTTGAAGCCCTGTCGCTTTAGGATGTTTGCAACTCTATGTGTTAGTTTATGTGTGTAGGTCATGGTGTGCCATCTGGTTCTTTTCTGTTTGGTGTTGTCATTGTGTGTGTTTGTTGAGTGTGTTTGTAAGTTTTCAGCTTGTGAGTTCTTTTGTATTGTGGAACTGTTGTGATTGTTTTTTATTTGTGTTTTTATTTTTTGATTGGGCTTGTGTACCACATGTGTGTCATACCTGTTGTTCCTAGCTATTTGTATGATTGTACTCATTTCTTGTTCATAGTTTCTCTTGCTGAGTGGGATTCTGTTTAATCTATGTAACATGTGTCTTAGTGCTGCAAGTTTCTGGCTGTGGGGGTGGTAGGATGTGGAATATATTATTGTGTCTGTGGCTGTTGGTTTTCTAAAGATGTTAAATGTCTGTTTACCATTTTCTTTTTTAATTGTAATGTCAAGAAAATTTATTTGATTTTCTTTTTCTTTTTCAAGTGTGAATTTTATGTTCTGATGAGCTTTGTTTATTTCTGAATGGAGTTCATCTATTTTTTCACTTGGCTCATCTACCAGACAAATAATGTCATCCATGTATCTGTACCAATATATGATTTTGAAACTTTCATTTGTGGTTATCTTATCAAATATCTGATTTTCTAGGTGACTGATGAAAATGTTTGCTATTGTTCCTGATATTGGGGATCCCATGGGCAGTCCATCAGTTTGTAGATAATATTCTTTCTCAAACTGAAAATAGTTTTGTTCAGTTGTCAGTCTGAGCATATCTGTTATTTCTTTTATTGCGTCTGTGGTGAGGTTGCTGTGGGATGAGAGATTTTGTTCTATGATTTCTATTGTTTCTGTGATGGGGATGGAGGTATACATATTTTCTATATCGAATGAAATCAGTGATGCTGTGTGTGGTACCTGTATGTTCTGTATGTTTTCTATTAGGTTTCCTGTGTTTATCACTGTTCTGTTGTTTTCTACTTTATAGTGCTTTGTAACTAACTTTTGGAGATGTTTGGCTATGCGGTATGTTGGGGCTTTCTTGAAGTTGATAACAGCTCTCATTGGCATTCCGTCTTTATGTACTTTCGGTTGACTGCGGAGTGTTGGTGCTTGTGGGTTTTTCTGTGTTAAGTAGTATTTCTGTTTGTCTGTGAGTGTGTGTTCAATGTTTTTCAGTGTTCGTTTCACATTTGCCTGGAATCGTGTAGTTGGATCTGACTTCAGTTTTTGTATGGCGTTGGTGTTTATGTATCCCTTAGTTTTTGTGATGTATTGCTCTTTATCCATGAGTACTGTTACATTTCCCTTGTCTGCTCTTGTTATTAATACGTTATTGTCTGTTAACTTTTGTTTTAACCTTTTCATAGTAGCTGCTTCTGTTTGGTTGTTCTTGTTGTGTGTCTGCTGTGTTTGTTTTATTATGCCTTTTATTTCTTCTTTTACTAGTTCTCTTGTCAGTCCTATGTTTATTTCACAATTGTTTTGTTGTTCTTCACTTGTAAGGATGTGTTCGGTTTCTACTATGAGATTTTCTATGTATTGATTGTTCACTTTGCTATTGGTGCAGTGTTTCAACCCTTTTTCCAAGAGCATTTTTTCATTTTCGTGTAGTTCTGTCTCTGTTAGGTTAACTAAGCGTGGATGGAATGTGTGTTGGTGTTCATGTGGTTTCTCATTTAAAATGTAAATGTATTTTGCGTCTTTTTTACTGTTAGTTTCATTATCTTCTGTTTATGTTTGGTTTGTAAATGTTTCATTGCTGTGTATGTGTTGTGTTCAGTTTTTTCTACTAGTGCCATGAAAACTGCGGCGTTTCCTACGTTTTTTGCCAATTGTAGATGAGTCTCATAGAGCATCATGTTTAGGTGCTGCAGAAAATAAAGGCGACACGCGTATGGCACTAAAATTGTGTTTTATTCAGTTGCTGTCAGACGGTCCATAAGTAAAAATTATTAATATACCGTAATATTACACGCAACTGAGGAAGACAGGACTATAAAAGTTTAAGATGGCAAAAAATCCACTTCCTTCGTTTTTCTGCTCCCTTTATCTCAATAAATAAAAATGCTTGACACGTTCTTTAACCTCGTATTATTCACTCATACAAAAGAACACATCACGGTTCGTCGTCCTGCTACATACTCGAAAGTTTGACTATCTTTCTTAAAACGAAAAACAACTGTACAAAAATTGAATGATAAAATGTTTCCTTTTGTCTGCGCCTTACCGAGCATTCATAATTAATGTCTTTGCTAATGCGTACGTTCGATCGGTGTTTCATTTTTGCTTTATTCTTAAATAAATATTAAGTTAGCGGCATCCTGGGGGTCTTTCATCATGTTCCTGTACAGTTGCCCCCACACTGTACGTTGACCTGTTATGGAGACGTACCTTTTTTTTTACTTAAATTTGCCGATAGCGGTCGATGTCTTTTATTGTCGGCTTCTTTTTTAATGGAATTGACATGCCAGCTTATCCTATGAACAAGAAATTAAAATATTACATACAAAATATGTGAGCCCATTACATATTTGAATTTAGCGCGTTAACAATAATGTCCTGTTCGTTTCATTCTCGCTGCCGGTTTCGTGCAGGCGCACTGGATGATTGGGCGGCAAGAACTAGTTACCAACGGTTATCATGCTATATGCTACAGTTGCACGTGTGTGCACTCGTTTTCTGGGTGTTGATGTGACATTGAGTGTCACACTTTGACCTGAGTGTCACGTATCGAAGAATTGTGGTCTTTATGCTAGGTTCAGTGGGTGTGTGCTTATTGTTCAAAATCCGACTCTGTGGCAGAAGATCTCTATTTTTACGGCCCGGGCGTCATTACTGCCCGTCGTACTCGTATTTTCGGCGGAGAGAACCCTGACCAACAGTATCCGTCGATGAGGTAAGTACCTGCTCGAACAACTATTATGAGCCACGATACTTATTTCGTTGCACACGCATGTTCACGTTACTATCCTTGAACGTGCACTTGTTGATAGGCACACATAGCCGTCCAAAATATGGTATAAATTGCTTGTCTTTGAAACATACCAACTTGCACCTATGGCTGATATTCCATCCATTGGTTATATTACGAACATAAATTTCTTGAGTTTGAGAACGCCATAAAAATTTTTCATTAACGGGGTTCTATCGTTACAGTTTGTTAGTTTCAACTCATCTTCATTCACATCACGTATACGAAATAATTGCATATAACATTTTTTTATACAAGCAGTTGATCCTTTTTTGCTATATTTTAGAGATAGGCTTGTATGACTTATCGGAGCTCATATCTTTCTTAGTTAGAGGGGGAGGGGGAAACATTCGAAATAGGATTAAAACATCACGCATTGCTGGCCTAACTACGCTTGGCGCCGCCTTATTTGTCAGGAAGTGAGGGAAGGAAATACTGATATACTGGTTCAAGGATTTATGAGGAAATGTTCCTCTTACAATCATGAATTAGTTGTCAAGGACCTTTGGTTCATTTAAATCACGTGTACCGACTAATCACTGACAAAGCGTCAGGTTGTTTCTTCATGTCTAAGTGCTGTGTCCTTCAATTCACGTGTCGCTTATTGTGAAGTCTAGTGTTTTCACCAACGTAGACTTATCTTTCTTAAATACCTGGAACTGTCATTGTTCAAGCTTTCATGTGACAAGATAAAAATTAACCGGTTTTTTGTAAAATCTCATGCTGAAATGTTTATGCGTACTCTGCAGTGAATACGTAGCGATAATTGTCACGGAAACATACGGTGACGATGCATATTTCATTTTTCATTTCCCTTATGACTTTTGTATAATTTTCCTTATAACTAAATTGATTACTTCTACACCCGACGTAACTCTCTTCTTCTGGGTCGTGACGATGCACTGGTCGCTAGAAGTGACGATGCACTGGGCGCTAAAAGAAAAACTTAAAACTAATTTAAATCTAATTGCATTGCGTAGCTCTATGGCCATTAAAACATTTGGTCATTGTATACGCCCTCAAATATTTCCATATTTCGTTTAAATTCATATACTTTCGCTTATTCTGTTACCTTTTATGATCATTCTCTATGCAAAGAAAATTATTTGACATTTCTTACGGTGTCTTGTCGTTAGTCCTTAGCTTACACGTATCGTATAGTTTTTCATAATGCTTCCTTTTGGTTGTAGATATGTTGTATATAACTTGGTATTTAATTAAATCTCTGTGTACATATATCAATAGGTTCCTTAGTTCTTTGACAGTAGATGTAGTTGCGCAGTATTTCCGTTTACTTTCTATTTAAGTTAGGTACACATTGCGTTTCTATTTTGGTTGCGCCTTCAGCCAGTCTGTCGCGCATGCACACACGTTAATGTCTCCTCTCCTGCTACTGACGTCAACGCGTAATGTTGAGCGCGGACCGCAAGCCATAAGCTAATTTTGTTTTGCTTCCGCTTCGCATGAAGTGGTATGTCCCATGTCATTGCTATTAATTTTTGTGCCTACGTGTAGAAATCAAAAGAATCACTTACTTTATCTTAAATTACACTCCAGAAGAAAAATTACACTTAGAATTATGTACCTGTGTATCTTGTGATAAAAAAACATTGTTACTACGCTTCGTCACTGTATAAAGGCTTTTATATCTTTTTGAGGGTAGAGACCCTTGTCTCTTCCGGTTTTCTCATAGACTAATCTGTACGTCCCAGGATGAGGTATTTTGGAAATTACATATGGCAACGAATAGAGTAATTGCCACCTCTTATTTAGTTCACCAATTTTTGTTGATTTAGTGTGAGTCCGTAAGAGGACTGCTTGCCCTTCAAAAAATAGTGGAACACTTTCCTGTTTCTTGTTATAAATTTTCCTTCTATACTCGGCCTTGTTTTCTAGTGTAACTATGGTTTGTTTGATTTTGT
Source organism: Schistocerca serialis cubense (assembly GCF_023864345.2). Classification (NCBI taxonomy): domain Eukaryota; kingdom Metazoa; phylum Arthropoda; class Insecta; order Orthoptera; family Acrididae; genus Schistocerca; species Schistocerca serialis. The sequence continues at coordinate 299,153,287 of NC_064645.1, forward strand.
CTTGAAGTGTCATTTCTGTAGTGGGTACCTTTGGTATGGGCGACTCCCACTCATTCGTTTGTTTTGTCCGGAACATCAATTCATTAGGTGTGAAATTTGCTGAAGATTGTGGAAGGTTATTGACAACTTGCATGAAAGGAGTTAGGTATTCCACCCATCGGGTGTGTTTGTGAGGTGTTTATGTCCTAATAAATCGGTTAAATTCTTTAAAGACTCGTTCTACTGTGCTTGCTTCTGGGTGAAAAGGGCTTACTTATATGTGCTTTATGCCCTGTGACGTCATAAATTGTTTCCAATTTTGCCCAACGAAATATGAAGCATTATCAGTTAACAGTACCTTTGGTTTAGCTACTCTTCTCAAATAGTCTCCCTCAATTCTTTTTCTGATATTTGTGGCTGTTGCGTTTTTAATGGCATACATTTTGACATGTTTCGAGAAGATGTCGTATAGTGCGACTACGTATTTTACTCCTCCATTACTTCACGGATATGGACCAGCTATGTCCAGTGATACTATATCTAGAGGTTTTTTTGTGAGTACTGGGTGTAGCTCAGTATATTTTGACACATTGGACTGTTTTGACTTCTTATTACTTGTAGGACTCGCCTTCTCAGATTTGGAAAATAACGAAGCGTCGCAATTTTTTCAGTACATTTGCTCACTCCGTAGATTCCCCATACCTCATGTGTGTGTACGTCCTATAAATTCGTCGATAGAATCTTCAGTAATACACACAAACCATTGATTAAATTTTTCATCTTCCTATGAAACAAAACGCCTTTGTACTCCCGATATCATTTACTTACCTTTCCACCTTCATCTTGCTTAAGGTTTTGCATGACTTTAGTCCACCTGCGATCTTGTCGTTGTATAATAATCAGGCTTGTGTTGTACCTTGCATTAATAATGTTCTGATTTCTGCATCTTGTTCTGCTAATTCACTAAATTCCTCTGAACCTAGTGGTAGTCTAGACAAGGCATCTGCAATAACATTCTGACTTCCTTTAATGTAAATGATCTAAAAATTGAATTCTTGCAAATATATACACCACCTAGCTAATCTACTGTCCAGTAGTGCCGGCCGAAGTGGCCGTGCGGTTAAAGGCGCTGCAGTCTGGAACCGCAAGACCGCTACGGTCGCAGGTTCGAATCCTGCCTCGGGCATGGATGTTTGTGATGTCCTTAGGTTAGTTAGGTTTAACTAGTTCTAAGGTCTAGGGGACTAATGACCTCAGAAGTTGAGTCCCTTAGTGCTCAGAGCCATTTGTCCGGTAGTTTACATATTAAAAGAAATGACATTGACCGGCGGTCGCAGTAAACTTTGGTATACTTGCCCCACAAAAAATATTCAAACCTTTTAATGCCCATATTATCGCTAAACTTTCCAATTCTGACACAGAGTAAGACCTTCCTGCTTCTGATAACGTGGAACTACAAAACTCATGACTTTGGTACTTCCCTACCTTCTTCCTCTCGCATCTGGAAATAGCAAGCCCTAAACCCTTGAGATGAGGCATCCGTGCACAGACAAAAATCCTTGGATATGTCAGGGTGGCTAAAAATGTTTGCATTTACCAATGCCTGCTTAATGTTATTAAAGTCCTCTTGACACGTATCATTCCATAACCGAAGCCTCTTTTATCGTAACAGATTGAGCAATGCATCACTGTTCATTAGTTGTTGTGGTACGAATTTACGAATTTAGGAAAAAACGAAGCTAGTCTTAAAAAGGCTTTTAGCTGTTTTTTTTTATTCGTTGGAGCTGGACAATTAATTATGGCAACAAGTTTTTCGAATCAGGTAATATACCTTGTTCTGACACATGTCCTAAAAATCTGACTTGCTCCTTACCAAAACTAGACTCTTTTATGTTGGCTGTTACTCCGTAATCTGCAAATCGTTGAAGCACGTGTTCAATGAGCCTGATATGCTCTAACCAAGTGAGTGGGGCTATTAGCAGGTCGTCTACATAGACAGTGACTTTGCTAAGCACTTCTGCTCCTAAAACCTTGTCCAAACCTTGTGCAAACGTTTAGCCCAAAAGGTAGAACACAGAATTCGTAAATTCTGTCCCCACAAACAAATGCTGTGTATTTTCGACTTTCTTCGTGGAGCTTTATTTGCCAGTAGGACATTTTGAGATCGAGTATACTGAAATATTTTGTATTGTAAAACTTTAGAAGCTGTTCGTCCATATTGTCTGGTCTTATGCGTACTGGTACTATAAACTTATTGATACCTCTAGCATCGAGAACTAATCTTACAGAACCATCTGATTCGCTTACTGGTAATATTGGACTACAATAGGGTGAAAATGGAAGTTTTATTATTCCCCATTTAATCATACGATTGATCTCTTCCCTTACTGGCTTTCGTTTTGCCCATGGAATAGGATATGACATTACACAAAACGTTTCATGTGGATAGACTTCAAATTTATATTCATAGCTTTTAATTACTCCTGGCTCTTTACTGAAAACATTGGCATACTTAAATAACACTCTCGAAAAATCTTGTCATTGCATATGATTTAGTACCTATGATTTACTTAGTTTCTGCCCTACCATTTCGTAACTAACCTGAGTGTTCGCGTCTTGTTCAGAATCAAATTTTTTTGTGAAATACACTGCTGGAAAGGAATATTGTACTATGTCATTTGACTCTGGTTTGTTTTTCTTACTTTCATCAGGTGTTTTGACTAAATCAGTAGAAAGATCTGATCCTTTACATAAAAGTGGCATTTACCATTACCTATGTCAATTTGTGTTTTGTACGTTCTAAAGGTAGCCAATAAGGCTATTAACAATAAGTTTATCAATTACAAGAAAGTTGCATTTCCCTATAAAATGTTCAGTTAGTACTGGAATAAGTGCTTGGTGCTTAAGCAATTTAGTATCTCTGCCTGTAGCAGTTTGAACCTTGCAATTTTGTACAGGAAATGTTGGGAACTTGCCTCTCTTCTTCAATTCACAAAAAAAATGCATTTGACGTTAGGTTGGTGGTTGAACATGTATCTAAAATTAATGTTTGTCGATGTTAAATATTTTAACCTTAATGATTGCTTGCACTTGTTCTTCCTTGACCTTATCTACTATATCTAACTCATGCTAATACAAATCATCTTTGATGTAACCTCGTTTGTCAAATCTTATGAAACATGTTTGTAGTTTTGCCTTGCCCGCACTCCCTGAGAGGTTTTAGATTAGATTAGATTAGTACTTGTTCCATAGATCATGAATATGACACTTCGTAATGATGTGGAACGTGTCAGGTTAATAAAAGGTGTCTGTACAAGATATTACATAAGACAAAATATTACATGACACTCAATATTTCTAATTTTTTGTTTATTTTGTTTAATTTTTTATTTTTTTAAATTTTTATGTGGGGTTGGGAAATTACCCACTGACTATATCCAAAAATTCATCTAATGAGTAGAAGGTGTTGCCATTAAGAAATTCTTTTAATTTCCTTTTAAATTCTAAATGGCTATCTGTCAGACATTTGATGCTATTAGGTAAGTGACCAAAGACTTTTGTGGCAGCATAATTTACCCCCCTTCTGAGCCGAAGTTAGATTTAACCTTGAGTAGTGAAGATCATCCTTTCTCCTAGTGTTGTAGCCATGTACCCTGCTATTACTTTTGAATTTGTTCAGATTGTTAACAACAAATTTCATAAGTGAATATACACTCCTCGAAATTGAAATAAGAACACCGTGAATTCATTGTCCCAGGAAGGGGAAACTTTATTGACACATTCCTGGGGTCAGATACATCACATGATCACACTGACAGAACCACAGGCACATAGACACAGGCAACAGAGCATGCACAATGTCGGCACTAGTACAGTGTATATCCACCTTTCGCAGCAATGCAGGCTGCTATTCTCCCATGGAGACGATCGTAGAGATGCTGGATGTAGTCCTGTGGAACGGCTTGCCATGCCATTTCCACCTGGCGCCTCAGTTGGACCAGCGTTCGTGCTGGACGTGCAGACCGCGTGAGACGACGCTTCATCCAGTCCCAAACATGCTCAATGGGGGACAGATCCGGAGATCTTGCTGGCCAGGGTAGTTGACTTACACCTTCTAGAGCACGTTGGGTGGCACGGGATACATGCGGACGTGCATTGTCCTGTTGGAACAGCAAGTTCCCTTGCCGGTCTAGGAATGGTAGAACGATGGGTTCGATGACGGTTTGGATGTACCGTGCACTATTCAGTGTCCCCTCGACGATCACCAGTGGTGTACGGCCAGTGTAGGAGATCGCTCCCCACACCATGATGCCGGGTGTTGGCCCTGTGTGCCTCGGTCGTATGCAGTCCTGATTGTGGCGCTCACCTGCACGGCGCCAAACACGCATACGACCATCATTGGCACCAAGGCAGAAGCGACTCTTATCGCTGAAGACGACACGTCTCCATTCGTCCCTCCATTCACGCCTGTCACGACACCACTGGAGGCGGGCTGCACGATGTTGGGGCGTGAGCGGAAGACGGCCTAACGGTGTGCGGGACCGTAGCCCAGCTTCATGGAGACGGTTGCGAATGGTCCTCGCCGATACCCCAGGAGCAACAGTGTCCCTAATTTGCTGGGAAGTGGCGGTGCGGTCCCCTACGGCACTGCGTAGGATCCTACGGTCTTGGCGTGCATCCGTGCGTCGCTGCGGTCCGGTCCCAGGTCGACGGGCACGTGCACCTTCCGCCGACCACTGGCGACAACATCGATGTATTGTGGAGACCTCACGCCCCACGTGTTGAGCAATTCGGCGGTACGTCCACCCGGCCTCCCGCATGCCCACTATACGCCCTCGCTCAAAGTCCGTCAACTGCACATACGGTTCACGTCCACGCTGTCGCGGCATGCTACCAGTGTTAAAGACTGCGATGGAGCTCCGTATCCACGGCAAACTGGCTGACACTGACGGCGGCGGTGCACAAATGCTGCGCAGCTAGCGCCATCCGACGGCCAACACCGCGGTTCCTGGTGTGTCCGCTGTGCCGTGCGTGTGATCATTGCTTGTACAGCCCTCTCGCAGTGTCCGGAGCAAGTATGGTGGGTCTGACACACCGGTGTCAATGTGTTCTTTTTTCCATTTCCAGGAGTGTATATATTGTGAGGCTACAGTGAAGATTTCTAGTCCCATAAATAAGTGTCTGCAGGATGATCTTGGATGAGCTCCAGCAATTATTCTGATTACACGCTTTTGTGCAATGAACACTCTTTTACTCAATGATGAGTTACCCCACAATATGATGCCATACGAAAGCAGAGAATGAAAATAGGCGTGGTAAGCTAATTTACTCAGATGTATATCACCAAAATTTGCAATGACCCTAATGGCATAAGTATCTGAACTCAAACGTTTCAGCAGATTCTCAGTGTGTTTTTTCCAGTTCAACCCCTCATCAGTGCATACACCTACAAATTTGGAATATTCTACCTTAGCCCCCGATTTTTGATCGAAGTCTATATTTATTAATGGGGTCATTCCATTTACTGTGTGTAGCCCATTTGCAGAGAACCACTTAATGATTTTCTGAAAAACATCGTTTACAATTTCACCAATTAATTCTTATCTGTCGGGTGTGATAGCTATACTTAGTAGTCAGTAGTCAGTAGTCAGTAGACTGGGGCTTTACTAGGACCGGTTGGTATTTTCCGACGGCGTGGTGTGATTTAGTTCATCACCAGGAGAAATTTCAGTGAGTTGCACTGTGTGCGTACTTCGCCTATTTGTGTCGTTAGCCGCTGTGCAGTTATTTTGCTGCCCAAAAGTCGGCTGCGGTACTGGGTAAGCCACGGCATTGTTGCCGCGCGTCGGCCACTGCTGCGGAGTTGTGACTAATTTTTCTTTAATGTGCGATGGTAAACGACTTTTCAAAATTTTTAACACGTCTATCTGCGATACTTGGTTCGTCCAGTAGCGTGTCTTGTTCAGGTATTTTTCAAATTAACCACGTAGGCTACTGTATTTGCAACTGAATGGTGCGGGGTTGAAAACCTCGCGTCTGAGTCTTTCTTGCACTGTCTGAGACCAGTATTTGTCGAGGAAAGCTCGTTCAAATTGGATATACGTGTTGCACCGTTCAGCTATTTCGGTTGCGCATAAGAGCACATCACCTTGAGTACATCCCACGACAAATCTGATTTTCTGTGCTTCCGTCTAGTTGCATGGAAATACATGACAAAAAGGACTGATAAATACTACGGCATTCATTGTTTTACCTTCGTTACTGAATGCAGGAAACTGTCGCTGTCTCAGCAAACATTCGTCTGCAAAAGTAGTTGATAAACACATGGCATTTTCGATTGTACTTATGTTATTATTGTAGTTACCTGTAATTCAGGCTGGTTATTGTTCAGTTATTGGAGTTGTGGGTATGTTTACATTTTGTAATCTACAACTGTGGTACCTGCTGTGGGACTCGTGGCAATTTGTGAATAGATGAGAACAGGTTGTGGTTTGTACACTGTAGCCTGAGTATTATTTACATGCATATTTCGAGGTTCGTTATTATTTTCTTCTAAAAGACTGCGGATCTTATTTTCCACAGCGTGTAGGTTAATGTTTACCTTGTCCACGATTTCATTTTCCTTTTCCTGGATAGCCTTTTCTACTACATCTGTGTATAACTCACAATCGGTTACTAACTTCTCTGCAATGGCGCTACCATTATCTAACGTACCTGCTTCAGCTTGACTAATGATATCACTCAGATTTTCATTAACCTTCTCTCTCTCCTTCTTTGCACATTCTGAGTCAACTTCTAATGTTGCTACCCTTAAAGTAAGCTCTTCTATAGCTAGAGGCACACCTTGATAGTTTTCATTTAGTTTGTTAACGACAGTGGTTATCTTTTTTACTGTCGAAACCAACTGGATTTGTGTGGCTCCAATGTGTGTGTTTGCGTCTGTGATTTTCTTTATCTGTTGTTCTACTAGATTGTGATGATCATTGAAATAATCTACCTTCTGTTTCAATTTCGTAATGTTACCGTTAACTTCAGAAAGTACTTGATGCTTTACCTGTGTTTTCATATAATTCAGTTTTTCGTCTCTTTCAGTGCGAAAGTTTTTGGCTAAGTCATATATCTTGTGTCAAATTAACAATTTTGGTATTCATATCGTGTTTCATACAATAAAATTTCGCATTCATGTTAGATAGCAATTGCCATAGCAGTGCGTTAGTTGTACTACTGTGGTTGTTGTCCGCTGTACTTTCCAAGTTAATGTTTGTGTTGCGAACAAGTCATGTTTGTACTGTGTTGTCAAGATTCATATTTTGGTCGCTGTCCGCTGTTTCATTCACGAGCGATGTATCGCTCTGGGAGATGCGTAACATTGTCTCGTCAATTGTAAACATTGTGTCGTCAAGGTCGTTAAGGTGTGGAGCGTCGCTATCATTTGTCACTCCTGCGACACTCATCTGTGATCTACTTAAACCTTCTGTAGTAGGCAGGCATGGTGAATGAATTTCAATTGTCTTATCTCGCAATTCTACGCCATCATGGCTGATTGCGTTTTTGCTATTGTTGGCAACAATAGTCATGTATATTTTCGGCCATATTATATTAATTTTCAATAAATAAAAATTTCACAAAATGTTAATAATTTCCTACATTAATTATTACACTTGATAAATGAAAATTACGAAGTGTCAAAGTCTGTTTTTTTTTTCGTCTGTTATGATGCTCAAACTATTGTGTCATAATGCTTTGTTTTACTGACAATGGGCATCACACTGAAAAATTTCTGTAAATTTCTCGCCAATAAAATTCAAGGAAGGATATAATGAGGAAAAAGTTTCTATCTACATCAAAAGAAGCGCAACCAGGCATAAACATGCAAGAAACTAGCGTAGCCGTCCTACCTTTGCTGCGCAGAATAAAACAAATTACTATGGAAAATTTTACGTCACCTGCGTCCAATTTTTATTCCTTTCAAAAATTTTCTCCTCAATTTCTGCCTTTTTCTAATACTTGCTCCCCGTCCTCATTCATGGAAACAGAAAACACAGACAACAAATTTTTATAAATCATAATAATGTCATAAAAATTTCTGACTATGAAAATAGTTATCAACACTATTAACGACCGGTGCCTAGAGGTCCTGGCATCCAGGTCGCCAATATGTTCTTCAACCTCATATTATTCACTCATACAGGAGAATACATCGATATCACAGAACGTCGTCCTGCTACATACTAGAAGGTTTGCGTCTCTTAAAACAAAACAAAAAAAAAACCGTACAAAAAATTGAATGATAAATTGTTTCCTTTGGTTTGTACCTTACCGCACATTCAAATTAATATGTTTGCCAATACATGCATTCGATCGGTGTTTCATTTTTGCTTTATTCTTAAATAAATATTAAGTTAGTGGCATCCTGGGGGCCTTTCATCACGTTCCTGTAGACTGTGCAAGCGATGTCGAACACTGGCCACCTCCCCCAATGGATAAATATACCTGTGCATTTAATAGGATCGCCGCATATGCTCGATGCTGGAACGTAGACGGTATTCATTTTCGATATATGAGAAGAGAGAGACGTGGCAAGAATCTGTCAGATGAAATAAACAGAGCTTCTGTAGTTCGTAATTTTTCTCAGCTGGATGTTGCAGAATAACTATGATGGAATGTTTGCGTATAGATGTGAATGTGTCCTGAGGGATGCGGATCTGCTTCGATGTTGAGTCTATTTATCCCAACAATAAACACCACTATAACTGTTCGTACTGTTGTTGTGTTGACAGAGCAGGCTTCATTCGGCGCAGACCTTAGACATCGTACAAGTGTCGAGGAGCTACAACACGTTCCCCATTGAACTGGGTGGGCTAAACACACTCGTATAGCGTTAACTCAGCTCACTCTCTTTCTACACGTGTTGCAGAATGTGGTAGATATTGCTCTCTCCGATTTGTGTGCAAAATTGATCTCATTATCAACTGCAGTTTGTGTTACAGTAATCGCCCCATATCAATATTGTCTTTTCCATCCCATCCGTCCACCAGGTACACTGTTGATTACTGCATATTGATTGACGGACACCACTCTGTTGAGATGGATATCTGCTACTTGTCGCTGTGGAACATGGGATTAAATGTAGAGGTCATCCCCTTAATAGAATTGTTTAGAAGCATTCCTCATTGTTATAGACTCACGCTATTTCCATATGCTGTGATGCCCTCCACATGGTTTTGTTTTTTAACTTTTTTAAAACAATAAGATAACAGTAACTCTATCTAATTGTGCTTACTCAGGCGTGTTCTGAACACCACGTTCTGGTGGTGGTCAGCTCCAGAATAGTAATCTTGCACAGGACTGAAAAATGAAGGAACAATGCTTTTCCAAACAGAGCATCGAGATATCTGCTACCTTGTCTGTGGGAAGATGAGATTAACTGTACAGTTCATCACCATCGAATAGCTCTTGGAAGCATTCTACAATACCGCACACTCTTCCAGTTTCCACATGTTGCGATGTCTTCCACATTTTTGTCAATGAGAAACATCACCTCTGTGTTTTATTTCTACCAGGCTGTGTTGTGGTAGCTGTATAGTTTTATGCCAAGTGATGTTCAGTTTTCTGTGAGAGCCAGAGGATGGAAATGTATTAATGTTGGTCTAGCAACAGCTGACACAGGTTCTCTAAGTCATCATAGAAAAAACAATGTATATGGAGGGGTACACTGATTGGGTGTATTACAACAGAAAAAAATGTATTAAACTATTTATGAACGAACAATACAGGAACCCTCTCGAGTGATTGATAGTCTGTTGGATATGGGCATCCTACAGTACAGGTGAATAAACAATACACCAGTCTGTGGAAGCGACTTCAATCATGAACCACCTGCTCCAATGAACCAATACCTGTATATTTAATAGGATCACCACGTATGTTTGGGTGATATACATGAATGCACCATAAGGGACACAGATCTCCTTCGGACTACCTGTATGTGGTCTGGAGATGTATGAAAATGCAACAGTCTTCCAAATTTTCCCAACAAGAAACACCACATTAACTGCTCGTACTATCTCTTCTACTACCACGTGTTGCAAGGGAAAGCTGCATTTGGCACTGACGTTACACACTGTACACGGTTGTCAGATCTATGGTACCATGTTCCCATTTCCACCGAGTGGTCAAAACGCACTCCTGTTGCATTAACTCAGCTCGTCCTGTTTCCCCAAAGGATGCAGAAGGTCTTACTCGTAGATATAGTGCTCTCCGACATCCACACATGCCAGACATAAATTGGACGATCATATAGACTAAGCTGCAGGGAGAGCACGGCAGAGACTTGGAGCAGTCGCAAGATGCAGAGCGACTGTCTAAAAAAGGGCACTGGAGTTCTTGGTATGTAGGATCCTTAGCAGATGGGTTGGAAAAGAAAAGAAAAGGTGTCTCGTTTCAAGATATTAGAGTGGCAAAATTATGATTCACCAGTGGCTGTAATAATTAGAAGACTCTCTACAGGATCCAATGAAAATATGTGGTTGAATGGATAGACTTGATTCCAAATTGTGGATAGGATTTTTGCCTGAAATCATAACACTACCAGTGAGCTGGGTCTGCCTGTACACTCAATACCGCTTTATATGCAGGGTTATGGTAACATAGGTGATATGGCAGCGTTTTCAATAGTGTGATTCTTACACAAAATGTATGTTGTCGGCTGTAGAGTCCCTCTGTGGTCAGATTCAGATGTAATTTCTGGATACTGTTACTCGAAAAGAACATCGCGTTCCCCCCACTGATTGAAAGAACATCGTGTTCCTGCCATGGATTCCCAGTTGCCCTACTTGGCGAGTGTAATCAGATTGCTGAGGAAAAAAAAATGATTCGTCATGCGCAGTGACTCTCATGATCAATTTAATTAATAAGCCTATCAAATTTATATCAATGACGTGCCGCCCGGCAGGTGTAAGAGGTGGCTAGGGCACCATGGAATGATTCTTGACAGGCGTTTTTTTTTTTTTTTTTTTGGCGATATCTTTTAACGAAATATTAATCCCCCACCTACACAGGAAGAGACAGGCTCTCACGATTGACATCGCATTGACAAAGTGGGACCTTTCATAGTGTACAAGACAGCTACGTTCTCTTGAATTATAGCTTCTTGCTGTCGAATGTAAAATGATTGTGTTTCTTCCGACATGTGAGCCAACGGCATGAAACACTGTATTTCACGTGCATGACAGTTTATTTACAGATACTGAATGCAAGAGACACTCTCAAGTCGTGTTATTTGTTCAACAAACTGTAAGAAACTGTTTGAAATAGACCATAATTTTTTTTCTTTGGAATTTAAATTCTCTCTTTTTCTTTACTCTGATGATGGTTTCAAAATAATGAAGACATTCCTGGGTGATCGGTAGCTGTCGCATCAAAGTAGTCGAAGTTTTATATTCTCTGATCTTACGCAGGGTGCGCATGTCTTTGCTGATCATCTGTAATCGGCGGCGGTATACTTCGCTGGAGGTCTCAAATTAATGAGATGCGACTGCAGTCGAAAGTAAAAACTATAGCGATTTTGTTTATAAAACTAAAAGAAAATGGACTGTGCCTATTTTCGTGGAAAGCGGACATTTATTATCACCACGAAGGTGTTTTCCTTTTTTAAAGGTTGCTTCATTATATGAGTCGCGTTTACAGTAAATAGTTCAACGCAGAACGGCGGGCGGGCGAGCTCCCTCTGTCGGGATGTTGTTGTTGTTGTGGTCTTCAGTCCTGAGACTGGTTTGATGCAGCTCTCCATGCTACTCTATCCTGCGCAAGCTTCTTCATCTCCCAGTACCTACCGCAACCTACATCCTTCTGAATCTGCTTAGTGTATTGATCTCTTGGTCTCCCTCTACGATTTTTACCCTCCACGCTGCCCTCCAATGCTAAATTTGTGATCCCTTGATGCCTCAAAACAAGTCCTACCAACCAATCCCTTCTTCTACTCAAGTTGTGCCACCAACTTCTCTTCTCCCCAATCCTATTCAATACCTCCTCATTAGTTACGTGATCTACCCACCTTATCTTCAGCATTCTTCTGTAGCACCACATTTCGAAAGCTTCTATTCTCTTCTTGTCCAAACTGGTTATCGTCCATGTTTCACTTCCATACATGGCTACACTCCATACAAATACTTTCAGAAATGACTTCCTGACACTTAAATCTATACTCGATGTTAACAAATTTCTCTTCTTCAGAAACGATTTCCTTGCCATTGCCAGTCTACATTTTATATCTTCTCTACTTCGACCATCATCAGTTATTTTACTCCCTAAATAGCAAAACTCCTTTACTACTTTAAGTGTCTCATTTCCTAATCTAATACCCTCAGCATCACCCGATTTAATTTGACTACATTCCATTATCCTCGTTTTGCTTTTGTTGATGTTCATCTTATATCCTCCTTTCAAGACACTGTCCATTCCGTTCAACTGCTCTTCCAAGTCATTTGCTGTCTCTGACAGAATTACAATGTCATCGGCGAACCTCAAAGTTTTTACTTCTTCTCCATGAATTTTAATACCTACTCCGAATTTTTCTTTTGTTTTCTTTACTGCTTGCTCAATATACAGATTGAATAACATCGGGGAGAGGCTACAACCCTGTCTCACTCCTTTCCCAACCACTGCTTCCCTGCATGGCCCTCGACTCTTATAACTGCCATCTGGTTTCTGTACAAATTGTAAATAGCCTTTCGCTCCTTGTATTTTACCCCTGCCACCTTCAGAATTTGAAAGAGAGTATTCCAGTTAACGTTGTCAAAAGCTTTCTCTGTCTACAAATGCTAGAAACGTAGGTTTGCCTTTTCTTAATCTTTCTTCTAAGATAAGTCGTAAGGTTAGTATTGCCTCACGTGTTCCAACATTGCTACGGAATCCAAACTGATCTTCCCCGAGGTCCGCTTCTACCAGTTTTTCCATTCGTCTGTAAAGAATTCGCGTTAGTATTTTGCAGCTGTGACTTATCAAACTGATAGTTCGGTAATTTTCACATCTGTCAACACCTGCTTTCTTAGGGATTGGAATTATTATATTCTTCTTGAAGTCTGTGGGTATTTCGCCTGTCTCATACATCTTGCTCACCAGATGGTAGAGTTTTGTCATGACTGGCTCTCCCAAGGCCATCAGTAGTTCTAATGGAATGTTGTCTACTCCCGGGGCCTTGTTTCGACTCAGGTCTTTCAGTGCTCTGTCAAACTCTTCACGCAGTATCTTATATCCCATTTCATCTTCATCTACATCCTCTTCCATTTCCATAATATTGTCCTCGAGTACATCGCCCTTGTATAAACCCTCTATATACTCCTTCCACCTTTCTGCCTTCCCTTCTTTGCTTAGAACTGGGTTGCCATCTGAGCTCTTGATATTCATACAAGTGGTTCTCTTCTCTCCAAAGGTCTCTTTAATTTTCCTGTAGGCAGTATCTATCTTACCCCTAGTGAGACAAGCCTCTGCATCCTTACATTTGTCCTCTAGCCATCCCTGCTTAGCCATTTTGCACTTCCTGTCGATCTCATTTTTGAGACGTTTGTATTCCTTTTTGCCTGCTTCATTTACTGCATTTTTATATTTTCTCCTTTCATCAATTAAATTCAATATTTCTTCTGTTACCCAAGGGTTTCTATTAGCCCTCGTCTTTTTACCTACTTGATCCTCTGCTGCCTTCACTACTTCATCCCTCAGAGCTACCCATTCTTCTTCTACTGTATTTCTTTCCCCCATTCCTGTCAATTGTTCCCTTATGCTCTCCCTGAAACTCTCTACAACCTCTGGTTCTTTCAGTTTATCCAGGTTCCATCTCCTTAAATTCCCACCTTTTTGCAGTTTCTTCTGTTTCAATCTGCAGTTCTGTCGGGATAGCAAACATTTATCATGGCTCTGAGGGATGCCGACGTGAGGCTGCGCTAGCTTTAGATGGAAGGGGCTTTCTGTTGCACAAGCAGCTCAATTTTTGAATAGTTATCTGCAGCATTCTCCGGATGGGCGGGGTTATGCTACTACCTTTCCGTTTTGTGTTGTCTATGACTGTCGCCTAAGTCGGCGGCCAGATGTTGGAAAGAAGAGTGCAAACAGCGGCCTGCCCATGCCGTGAAATGGTAGGCGGAGCAGCTTGCTGTTTCAAGAAGCCTGCCCCTTCACCCCCTCCCCCCCCCCCCCCGTAGGTGGATGGAGGGAGGAAGGAAAAGGGCCTCGATTTTCGGCAGTTTGTGGACGCCTATCGATGAGTCTTTTTGGACGACGATTTTCCCCACTACATGTGATGCATTGTGACCCATTCATTTAGAGCGCTGGTTTCGTAATGACAATTTCGAAGTCCATTTAAATCTGTGATGCATTTTATGTCCATCGGTTGTGGTATCGTGAGTTGGCTTCGATTATCTGAACTGCAGGATGTTTTTTGAGCAGACATCTGTAGCGTACTCTGACGTCAAACAACTATGAATACTGGCTTCAACTGTATAATTACAGCTGGTACAATTATTAAACTCCTCTCTGTCCAACATTAGCTTCTTGTCGGTTGATCGTATTTCCCGCCAAAACAGAATAAAAATAATACCGTGCACCGCCGCCTTTTTCCCGCCAGCTTGTAGGTGTGGGGTAGAGTTCGAGTGTGTCTGTCGTCAGTTTCGAGGGGTGTTGAGAACTTTTTCACAGCAGGATAACACGAATTGTATGGTATCGCCAGTTTTTGATTTGTATTGCGCGCTTTTATGCCGTCCTTGTATGGCGCTATGCATATATTTGAGTAATTAGGTCCGATCTTTGTGATTAATTACGCAATTAGGATCGATCTTTGTATCAGTTTCCCAACCGAAATAAAAAGTACACTAACCTAACCTTCCTCTCCCGTATCTGGACAGTCTCCATGAGTTGGAGGGAGCACTTAGGCTTTCCATTCAATGGAAACCACTGCATTAAAGACACGTATCGTGTTTCCACAGGACATGTGGCCTGTAATTGAAGAAGTGTCATGATGATCTCCCCATTGGCAAAAGATTCCGGAATAGTCTCCCATTCGGATCTCCGGGAGGGGACTGCCAAGGGGGAGGTTACCATGAGAAAAAGATTGAATAATCAACGAAAGGATAACGTTCTACGAGTCGGGGCGTGGAATGTCAGTAACTTGAACGTGGTAGGGTAACTAGATAAAACTGAAAAGGGAAATGCAAAGGCTCAATCTAGATATAGTAGGGAGCAGTGAAGTGAAGTGGAAGGAAGACAAGGATTTCTGGTCAGATGAGTATCGGGTAATATCAACAGCAGCAGAAAATGGTATAATAGGTGTAGGACTCGTTATGAATAGGAAGGTAGGGCAGAGGCTGTGTTACTGTGAACAGTTCAGTGACCGGGTTGTTCTAATCAGAATCGACAGCAGACCAACACCGACAACGATAGTTTAGGTATACATGCCGACGTCGCAAGCTGAAGATGAACAGATAGAGAAAGTGTATGAGGATATTGAAAGGGTAATGCAGTATGTAAAGGGGGACGAAAATCTAATAGTCATGGGCGACTGGAATGAAGTTGTAGGGGAAGGAGTAGAAGAAAAGGTTACAGGAGAATATGGGCTTGGGACAAGGAATGAAAGAGGAGAAAGACTAATTGAGTTCTGTAACAAGTTTCAGATAGTAATAGCGAATACCCTGTTCAAGAATCACAAGAGGAGGAGGTATACTTGGAAAAGGCCAGGATATACGGGAAGATTTCAATTAGATTACATCATGATCAGACAGAGATTCCGAAATCAGATACTGGATTGTAAGGCGTGCCCAGGAGCAGATACAGACTCAGATCACAATGTAGTAGTGATAAAGAGTAGGCGGAAGTTCAAGATATTAGTGAGGAAGAATCAATACGCAAAGAAGTGGGATACGGAAGTACTAAGGAATGACGAGATACGTTTGAAGTTCTCTAACGCTATAGATACAGCAATAAGGAGTAGCGCAGTAGGCAGTACAGTTGAAGAGGAATGGACATCTCTAAAAAGGGCCATCACAGAAGTTGGGAAGGAAAACATAGGTACAAAGAAGGTAGCTGCGAAGAAACCATGGGTAACAGAAGAAATACTTCAGTTGATTGATGAAAGGAGGAAGTACAAACATGTTCCGGGAAAATCAGGAGCACAGAAATACAAGTCGCTGAGGAATGAAATAAATAGGAAGTGCAGGGAAGCTAAGACGAAATGGCTGCAGGAAAAATGTGAAGACATCGAAAAATATATGATTGTCGGAAGGACAGACTCAGCATACAGGAAAGTCAAAACAGGCCGGCCGGTGTGGCCGTGCGGTTAAAGGCGCTACAGTCTGGAACCGCGTGACCGCTACGGTCGCAGGTTCGAATCCTGCCTCGGGCATGGATGTGTGTGATGTCCTTAGGTTAGTTAGGTTTAATTAGCTCTAAGTTCTAGGCGACTGATGACCTCAGAAGTTGAGTCGCATAGTGCTCAGAGCCATTTGAACCATTTTGAAAGTCAAAACACCCTTTGGTGACATTAAAAGCAACGGTGGTAACATCAATAGTGCAACGGGAATTCCACAAATGCAAAGGAGAGAGCAGATAGGTGGAAAGAATACATTGAAAGCCTCTATGAGGGTGAAGAATTGTCTGATGTGATAGAAGATGAAACAGGAGTCGGTTTAGAAGAGATAGGGGATACAGTATTAGAATCGGAATTTAAAAGAGCTTTGGAGGACTTACGGTCAAATAAGGCAGAAGGGATAGATAACATTCCATCAGAATTTCTAAAATCATTGGGGGAAGTGGCAACAAAACGACTATTCACGTTGGTGTGTAGAATATATGAGTCTGGCGATATAACATCTGACTTTCGGAAAAGCATCATCCACACAATTCCAAAGACGGCAAGAGCTGACAAGTGCGAGAATTATCGCATAATCAGATTAACAGCTCATGCATCGAAGCTGCTTACAAGAATAATATACAGAAGAATGGAAAAGAAAATTGAGAATGCGCTAGGTGACGAACAGTTTGGCTTTAGGAAAAGTAAACGGACGAGAGAGGCAATTCTGACGTTACGGCTAGTAATGGAAGCAAGGCTAAAGAAAAATCAAGACACTTTCATAGGATTTGTCGACCTGGAAAAAGCGTTCGACAATATAAAATGGTGCCAGCTGTTCGAGTTTCTGAAAAAAGTTGGGGTAAGCTATAGGGAGAGACGGGTCATATACAATATGTACAACAACCAAGCGGGAATAACAAGAGTGGACGATCAAGAACGAAGTGCTGTATTAAGAAGGGTGTAAGACAAGGCTGTAGCCTTTCGCCCCTACTCTTCAATCTGTACATCGAGGAAGCAATGATGGAAATAAAAGAAAGGTTCAGGAGTGGAATTAAAATACAAGGAAAAAGGATATCAATGATACGATTCGATGATGACATTGCTATCCTGAGTGAAAGTGAAGAAGAAGTAAATGATCTGCTGTACGGAATGAACAGTCTAATGAGTACACAGTATGGTCTGAGAGTAAATCGGAGAAAGACGAAGGTAATGAGAAGTAGTAGAAATGAGAACAGCGAGAAACTTAACATCAGGATTGATGGTCACGAAGTCAATGAAGTTAAGGAATTCTGCTACCTAGGCAGTAAAATAACCAATGACGGACGGAGCAAGGAGGACATCAAAAGCAGACTCGCTATGGCAAAAAAGGCATTTCTGGCGAAGAGAAGTCTACTAATATCAAATATCGGCCTTAATTTGAGGAATAAATTTCTGAGGATGTACGTCTGGAGTACAGCATTGTATGGTAGTGAAACATGGACTGTGGGAAAACCGGAACAGAAGAGATTCGAAGCATTTGAGATGTGGTGCTATAGACGAATGTTGAAAATTAGGTGGACTGATAAGGTAAGCAATGAGGAGGTTTTACGCAGAATCGGAGAGGAAAGGAATATGTGGAAAACACTGATAAGGAGAAAGGACAATTTGATAGGACATCTGCTAAGACATGAGGGAATGACTTCCATGGTACTAGAGGGAGCTTTAGAGGGCAAAAACTGTAGAGGAAGACAGAGATTGGAATACGTCAAGCAAATAATTGAGGACGTAGGTTGCAAGTGCTACTCTGAGATGAAGAGGTTAGCACAGGAAAGGAATTCGTGGCGGGCCGCATCAAACCAGTCAGTAGACTGATGACAAAAAAAAAAAAAAGAAGAAAGGATTGGATGGGGAAGTGGGAGCGGTCGGGAAGTTTAGGGGGATGGGACACACATGCAGCTGCTGTGCAGTGTGCGATCCGCATCAGATGGTACTGACGAAAATATCGAAATAGACGACAGAGGGATAGAGAAACAATTAAAATCGCTCAAAAGAGGAAAGGCCGCTGGACCTGATGGGTACCAGTTCGATTTTACACAGAGTACGCGATTGGAAAAGGGCACATGTCATCCCCGTTTTCAAGAAGGGACGTCGAACAGATGTGCAGAACTATAGACCTATATCGCTAACGTCTATCAGTTGCATAATTTTGGAACATGTATTACGTTCAAGTACAATGACTTTTCTGGAGACTAGAAATCTACTCTGTAGGAATCAGCATGGGTTTCGAAAAAGACGATCGTCTGAAACCCAGCTCGCGCTATTCGTCCACGAGACTCAGAGGCCCATAGACACGGGTTCCCAGGTAGATGCCGTGCTTCTTGACTTCTGCAAGGCGTTCGATACAGTTCCCCACAGTCGTTTAATTAACAAAGTAAGAGCATATGGACTATCAGACCAATGGTGTGATTGGATTGAAGAGTTACTAGATAACAGAACGCACCATATCATTCTCAATGGAGAGAAGTCTTCCTAAGTAAGAGTGATTTCAGGTGTGCCGCAGGGGAGTGTCGTAGGACCGTTGCTATTCACGATATACATAAATGACCTTGTGGATGACATCGGAAGTTCACTGAGGCTTTTTGCGGCTGATGCTGTGGTATATCGAGAGGTTGTAACAATGGAAAATTGTACTGAATTGCAGGAGGATCTGCAGAGAATTGACACATGGTGCAGGGAATGGCAACTGAATCTCAATGTAAACAAGTGTAATGTGCTGCTAATATGTAGAAAGAATTATCCCTTATCATTTAGCTACAATATAGCAGGTCAGCAACTGGAAGCAGTTAATTCCATAAATTATCTGGGAGTACGCATTAGGAGTGATTTAAAATGGAATGTTCATATAAAGCTGATCGTCGGTAAAGCAGATGCCAGACTGAGATTCATTGGAAGAATCGAAAGGAAATGCAATCCGAAAACAAAGGAAGTAGGTTACAGTACGCTTGTTCGCCCACTGCTTGAATACGGCTCAGCAGTGTGGGACCCTCACCAGATAGGGTTGGTAGAAGAGATAGAGAAGATCCAACGGAGAGCAGTGCGCTTCGTTACAGGATCATTTAGTGATCACGAAAGCGTTACGGAGATGATAGATAAACTCCAGTGGAAGACTTTGCAGGAGAGACGCTCAGTAGCTAAGTACGGGCTTTTGTTGAAGTTTCGAGAACATACCTTCATCAAGGAGTCAAGCAGTATATTGCTCCCTCCTATGTATATCTCGCGAAGAGACCATGAGGATAAAATCAGAGAGATTAGAGCCCACACAGAGGCATACCGACAATCCTTCTTTCCACGAACAATACGAGACTAGAATAGAAGGGAGAACCGATAGAGGTACTCGAGGTACCCTCCGCCACACACCGTCAGGTGGCTTGCGGAGTATGGATGTAGATGTAGTTGTAGAAGTACAAAGAATGGCAGCCTGTTTTGTACTATTGCGAAGTAGGGGAGATAGTGCTGCAGACATGATACGTGAATTGGAGTGGCATTCATTAAAACAAACGCGTTTTTCGTTGCGACAGAATCTTCTCATGTAATTTGAATCACGTTTTCTCCCCCGATTGCGAAAATATTCTGTTGGAACCCACCTACACAGGGAAAGTGATCATGATGATAAAATAAGGGAAATCAGCGCTCGCACAGAAAAAATTACGTGGTGGTTTTTCCCGCGCGCCGTTCGAGAGTGGTACGGTAGAGAGACAGCTTGAAGATGCCAGGCACTTCATTGTGAATAGCAGAGTAATCACGCAGATGTAGTAGATGTAACAGTCTCATTGCTGTTTACAGTAGCCTCATCATGGCTTTGGTAGCATTCCTCTTGTACAAAGAAGTCCTGATCTGATGTGAGGTAATCTTCCTCATGTACAGGATAATACAGCAATTTCGTCCTAACATCATGTCTCTCGAGTAAAGCTCCATCACAATATTAAGGGTGATATACGTGATTATGGTATCAACCCACACTCGTACGGAACATTCTAGGGAATGGCTTAAGTCTGATAAATGTATTGGCTCTTCACTCAAAGTCTGGCATGGTTCTGCACCTTCATCTGAATTCCACTCTGCCGTGTACAGATATGCAACAGGGAGTTGACATGTGTACAGTGTTAACTTCTAATGCTATTCAGATATTTTTTCCCCATAAGTATACACTCTTATTGCTTACCAGATGAGCTTCGCTACTTTTGTTTACACCTTGTAATATTAGTAATTTTCGCCTAACAAACATTAATATACGCTCAATAGTAAACGCCTGATGGCCTAAAGTTATCGAACAATTGTAAAGTAAAAGAAATGAATCATCGCATAGCAGCGACAGAATCTATTATTCTTTATCTTTGCCGTTCTTGCGCTGTGCCAGTAAATATCTATGTACATGTTTCGATTAATGGTATAAAAAAGAATTCTGTTGTTTCAAGACAAATGAGGCTTTTGGCGCCTCACCTTTTACTGTTTGTATTCCATGAGAGGCGGACGCGGACTTGCTGCGTTCCACAACTGTATTTTATATTTGATGTGAAAATATTGAGTGAATATGCTAATTGTTATTTTTTCCAATCAGAAAAGATGTAGTTTCTTGTAACTGATATCGAACAAACAGCATCAAGAGGACATTTTGACTGTTATGTATAAAGTATTTAACCACAATGGTCATCTATTGTAATTTAATATGAAAAGGTGTTAAAGATAAGTGTGCTTATTTTCGTAAATTAACCTTGATGAGTCCATCTCCTTATTTACTTAACTGTTAATTATTTTGTGTTACTTCATCATCAGAAATTACGATCACGCTGATGTGCCGAAGGCAGCATGAGGCAGAAGGAACATTATCGTTTTCCTATTATTTCTGAACCAACTTTTTTTTTAATTGTGTAGTGTTGCATTTCTTTTAAAGTCTATAAATCTTCTGGTCTCTTAGTGTTGATCCGGGTATGACTACATCGCGACTATAAAAATGCACAGAAATGATAATGTTTCTTCCGAGCGATCTCAAATATATATATATATATATCAATATGCTGCTCTTATTCAGGTATTTAATGGTCAACGTATGTTATTATAATAGCGTAATAAATCCCTGATTCTGTTGCCAAGTGGCCCACCAAAAATATTCACCTTTTCGGCATTAAAAAAAAGTAACAATTCTTTTTATTTTCGTCCCCCAAGAGCAACGCTACACTTGGCGCCCGAACAGGGACTTGATCAAAAATCATTTCATATATGTGTTTATTAATTTTTCAGTGCTTGTTCTAGTAATTGTTTCATTTTTTCATGTGGATGCAATTCAACCGAGGAAGAGAAATGGGAAAACCTTTTAATTAATTCAGAAGAACGATTGATGAAGTTACCAAAAAACGCGAGTATCCAGCTGTATCATTATCAAGACAGCCATAGTATGTAAAATTTTTATACGCAGTAGCCAAGCTTTCGTAGTGACGTAGCATCTTTCGAGTTGATCAGAACGTAAACCTGTCTTTCCTTGCCTTGAAACAGCTTTATTTCAATTTGTCCATAGTCCATTCTTATGTAGTTAAATTCAGTGAAAGTGTACCATTGTTGTCAGTGCGTAAAAAAAATTAAGATATGGCGGATAACTACGCTCAAAACTGGTAAAACGTGTGATATTTCATTTGTTTGTAATTAGTAGGTACCATCTTGTCTTATTGGCGTAAAGGCACGTCAGCTGTTACCCAGAGTTAAAATTTTATCTTAGGTCCCAGTAAGCCATAGCACTACGTCACAGACAAACGACTGACGGCAGTGACAAACAATATCTGTAGCATTTTGACGTTCGACAAATAATTCATGAACATGGCTGACGGTAAACAGCGGACACAAACAAAACCAGACGACAGCGGTGATGCGAATGGACCTCACTATCCATTACGATCACGCGCGATAGGTACACGAGCGGAGGCAGAAGCAATTTCGACCGAAGTTTTAGAAGCTGGTCCTAGTGTGCAAACTATTCCCGCTTTTGAAAAAAATGACTTGGCAGCAATGATCGAAGCAATAATGGAACGCAAGTTCGAAAGTCAAAGACAGAGAGAGGCGCAAAGACAGGAACGTGAAAAGCAGGAAAAATTAGATGAAAAGGCCCGCGAAGAAAAAGAGAAGGCCGAAAGACGGCATAATAAAAATCAGGTCCTTACAAATCTGTGCAACTCAGTAAATGCAGACATAAATTCAGTAAAAACAGATCTGCAAACGGAGATAAATGACCTAAATACACGGTTAAATTCGGTAAAGGCCGAACTAAAGGCAGACAAAACAGCTGATTTAAATACCCTGTTGGGTAATGTCCAAAGCCAAATCAGTAGTCAGATCACGATCATGAGGCTAGAAATTGACACACAAGTAGAGTCAAAAATAGAGGATATTTCAAAACGGTTAGATGAAAAAATCGAAGCAGCTAAGGGAGAGTTAAATTCGAAAGTGATGGAATATCAAAAACAAGCTGCGACCTTAAAAGAAGATTATACTGCAATCTCTGATGAGGTCAAAGGAGTTAAAACCGCAGTAGACACGATCGAGAATGTTGTTGATGATCTTTCCAAACAGATTGAAACTCTTAATGTGGAGGATCAAATAAAGAATACTGTTAAGGCACATGCTGAAGCATTGTCCGACCACTACCTAGAGTGGATTAAAAACAAAGACGGGTTCATAGAAAGCAAGGTCAAGAACGAACTCAGGGAAACCGTCAAAAACGTGGCCTTTGAAATATTGGCAGCCCCTGGAAAAACAGGAGACACAGTGATGTCAGAATTAGGCCAGATAAGACGAACGTTAGCTCAAGATTTACCTGAATGGCGTCAACAGATAGTTGATGAAGTTCGTACACTAAAATGTCAAGTTGAAAATTCCCCACCTACCGTGTCAGGAGACTGGAATAATTCACCACGAAGTAATGAACAACAGAGGGTACATTACCGTTCACCATTTGATAACGCTCAAACTCATAGTTCTATAGAAGCACAAGTTAACCAGGGTACCAGCCCACCCACTTTTGTCAGTTTGATGCAGGAGGAAAGCGTGATCAAACATCGTATTTTTCCGACCTTTCACCCACAGAAAAGAGAAATTCATCCTATAGTGTTCCTCCGAAATTTTTCAGGAATTTTCCCGAATAGCTGGAGTGACCGCCAGCGAATTCAATTCGTTAGTGGATTTATCGTAGGCGATGCTGCCTTATGGGGAACCGAAATGGTCGACTCTTGTAAAAGTTACAAAGAGTTTGAACAGATGTTTTTAGCTAAATTCTGGAGTTCTGGTGTGCAGCAGCGCCTGAGAAAAGAGGTTTACAACGCCGAAGTGTTTAACAGTAAGCGCGGTAGTTTGAGAAAATATTTTGAAAAGTATTTAGCGAAAATCAAGTTCTGGGATTCGCCGATCACCGCCAAAGACGTTATTATGATTCTAAACTAAGCTACCGATTGCGATCAGAGAAAAGTTAGTAAACGTGTCTGAGGACGATACGGACACTTTCCTATCTGTGTTAGACTCGTTAGATCTGACTTACGAGGACGCTAGAGTTGATGTTGGCAACGCTCACTTCTGTGCAGGCGGCCAGCACAATACAGAATACGCAGGCAACAATAGTGGCCGAGCGAAAGCGCGTCACAGCGACAGCCAGTACCAACCCCACAACGGTTTCAAAAATAAACACACTACGTACTCCAACAGCAAATACAAAAATAAGTACAATAACGGCCAGAGATACAATCCAATATATAATTCGTCACCATCTCAGTACGAAAATGCACATTATAACACACAGCCCCAGCAATATGGAAACAAGCAACCGATCAACGGTAATCATCAAAACGATCAGTCTTAACGATTCAAATCGTCAGTGGAAAAGAATTAAATGGCATAATCAAGGTGGAGACCAATGTACACCTTTCAGTAACGGTTACAATCAACACAAGCCACAGCAAAATACCTTTCAGCCACAAAATATACACTTCACGCAACAAGCGAACGGACCTTCGGGAACTCTGAAGCCTAAACGCCCGCATAATACGCAAATTTATTATGCGCAAGCGAATACGCCAGGACAACAAGATCCGTTTCCAACCGAGTTCGTACCACAAAACCAACACCAGTTCCAGACGGAAGAAACATTAAGAAATATAAATCAGCAGGAAAGTAAGCGTCGAGCGGAAAATTAAAAGCAGCACCGTTGAGCCTCCTACAGGATGCTGCAAGTTTGAATGGGGGCACCCTGTCCCTTATTCCACACGAAATTAAAGCAATTAGGCATGACAAAGAGACAAACTTACGGGATGATCTAGTAGCAGACACTGAGACGAAAGACAATGATGACGTATGGGACGAACAAGTTCAAGCTTCCATAAGAGTATCAATTGCCAACATACCAGTAACAGCCATTGTAGATACAGGAGCTAATATAAATGTCTTATCATTATGTTTATTTAAGCAAATATCCTCTGTATGCAAAGTTTTATCACTTCCAATTCAAGGTTGCACCGTATCGGGAGCATTTGGTCCACTAACACAACGTGTAAATCCTCAGACTCAGCCTCAAATCCAGATAGAGTCTATTTCAGTAACGTGAATTTTTCTTATTGTTAAAAACCTATCAGTGCCATGTATGCTGAGTATGGAATTCTTGAGGCAGACGAAAGCTAAAATTGACATCGAGTGTGGAATCTGTACTCCAGTAGCGAGCCAGCAACAAGTAACTGCAAATTTGTTAAGAAGTAAAGTGAAGACAAACTTTGGGGTGCTTCAAATAGCAGTACGGCCATGGACTAAAAGACAACAGTACAGTCAGACAGAAGACATGACAGATCTTGAAAGTGTTAATGACGATGAGTATAAAGACCTAATTCCCGGTCAGAATGAATTATACAGTAAAGCTAGTGAGTCCATTGAATTATCCAAACAACAGAAGAATGAGCTTTACAATTTGTTAACAGATTACGTTCAAGTATTTTCTAAGAAACCTGGACTAATAAAAGGCTTTGAATATCGAATGGATGTCCTGCCCCATTCAGCCTACTGTAGAACAAGCTATTCCATTCCATATGCGAGACGCGAAGCTGTCAAGTGCGAGGTCAGGAAAATGTTACGCTGGAATGTGATAGAAGTATCTCATTCACCTTATTCGAGTCCTTTATTGTCTGTGCTAAAATCAGATGGTAGCGTAAGGCTAGTCCTAGATGCAAGATTAATCAATAAAATTATAGTACCCATTAGAACGAGACCAGAGGCTCTTGAAGAGCATCTGCAGAAGTTTCATGGAGTTAAGTATTTGAGTACCCTTGATTTGAAAAGCAGTTACTGGCAAGTAAAACTTGCGCAGGAGTCAAGGAAGTACACTGCGTTTATATTTGCAGGTAGATCTTACCATTTCAAAGTTGTACCGTTTGGACTGAATGTGAGTTCCGGAATGTTTATTTCTGCCCTTGACTTTGTACTAGGTCCTAAACTTTTAGATGAGGGAACAGTCTATGTGGATGACGTTCTTGTAGCGTCGAAAAATTGGGAAGATCATGTGGCCCTTCTGCAAAAGATATTTCAACGATTCAGAGAGTATGGTGTTACAGCAAATCTTAAGAAATCCAAGTTTGGAAAAAGTGAAATTAAATTTTTAGGACACATCATCACCCCTGAAGGAATTAAACCCGACCCGGAAAAATTGTCTGCTATAAAAAACTTTCCAACCCCTGTTACAAAAAGGCAACTTTTCAGACGTTTTGTTCCCAATCAGGTATTGAACAATCCCGCTCTTCACAACCTTTTAAAAAAGAATTCACATTGGAATTGGACGCCGGAATGCCAAGACGGATTTAAGAAAATTAAAGACAGTCTGGTTAACAGTAACATTCTACATCATCCTCAGATGGATAAGGAATTTTGTATTACTGCAGACGCTTCCTTTGTGGGTATCGGCGCTTGTCTTTTCCAGATTCAATTAGTAAATGGACACGAGCAAATCCAAGTGATTAGCTTTGCGAGTCGAGTGTTATCAGAGTGTGAGAAGTCTTATTCGGTTACGGAGTTGGAGGCACTTGCCGTAATATGGGCTTTTAGGCGATTTAACTATTATATCTATGGAAGAAAAATTAAAGTCTATTCAGACCATCAAGCCTTATCATTCCTCCTTACATGCAAGTTGCAACACCCTCGTCTTACTCGATGGTGCTTATTCCTGCAGGAATATGACTTTGACATTGTATATATAAAAGGTAAAGATAATGTTATAGCAGACGCACTTTCTCGCTCACCTGAGGGCTTACTAGAAACCAGCGAACTGGTGGAACAAATGTCTAATTATAAAGTTTTGTTAATGAAAGATCCAATTCACAGGAAGTATTTTCTTCAGTTATGTAGGCAGATTCAGATTCTTCAAAATACAGATCCAAAATGGAAAAAGGTTAGACAAATTCTTCACGAAAATCCAGCCCACAAGTTGTCCAAGTTTTATAAAGTTCATAACCAAGTGCTATTTCATAAGACGTCTGAGTCATCTGAGAGGTGGTGTGTTTGCATCCCTCGAAATTTCATTGAACATCTTCTGTGGTACACTCACATTTCATGGGGTCGCTACGGACCAGAAAAATGTAAAAGGAAAATCTCGACTTACTGTTATGTTCCGAATCTACACCAGAGAATTCATAAATTATTGAGAAACTGTGTCATCTGTCAAAAGGCAAAATCCTTAAACATTTCCACTTCAATTCCACTAAATCCAATAGTTGCTGAAAGGCCAAACCAGCTTCTTAGTATTGATTTAGCAGGTCCACTACCCACCGGTAGGGGAGGCGCTAAATACTTAGTAGCAATCCTGGACAATTTTTCTAAGCACATAAGACTGTACGCAGTAAAATCTTCTTGTGCAAATCCAATAATTCGTCGCATTGAAAATGATTATTTCCCACGATTCGGGGTTCCAGAATCAATCTCGTCTGATAATGCTTCAAATTTCACATCACGCCGATGGCGTGCATTTCTTGCTCGCCATGGAATCAAACAAATTTTGATATCCCTGTTTTGACCGCAATCGAATCCGACAGAAAGAATCTTCAAAGAATTTAACAGATTTATAAGGACGTACATTCCGAATAAGCAATCTAAGTGGGTAGACTTCGTAACACCATTCGAACAGATTGTAAACCACCTTCCTCATCTGTCGACCGGATTCACTCCACATGAGTTAATGTCAATATCAAAAGAGAGGAATGAATGGATGGACCCCCTTCCAAAGTTACAAGACAACGAATTGGACCTAGACGCAAAAATCAGGCAAGCTCTCATATCATTGACAACGTATGCTAACCTCCGAAAAAAGGCATTTGATAAGAAGGTAAACAGAGTTATAGATTTCAAAGAAGGAGAAAAGGTATTAGTCAGGACTCACTTTAAACCATCCCTGTTGTTAAAGAAGAATCGTAAGTGGCAACAAATTTATGAAGGTCCCTTTGTGATAATGAGGAAACCACACATTGGTAGCTATTTGTTATCTGACCCTGCCACGAATAAAATCAAAGGATTGTTCCACCATCAAGATTTAAGAAAATTTTATAACGCCAGGAATTAAGTTAATTTAAGCTGTAAGAAAATTCTAAGGTATTGGAGATCAGGATTAACCAATGAGTAACAAGAACGGAACTGAACTGACTACGGACGTTAACCGGTGCTGAAAGGAAACCTTATGTATTAAATCAACGCGTCTGGAAAATAAAATACAGAATAAGTTGTAGACAAGTATTTACGTGAATAATCTTTATGCAAACAGGAGGACATGTCCTAGAGGCGATTTTCAATTTTAGTTATAAGTTAGTATGTAAAAAAAAAAATGGTGTACTCGAGAGGTATTAATTAGCCCCGAGGTACTAAAATGAGGAAAGAAGAAGGAGCGAATAATGCACTTCTCTCGCTAAATAGTAATTTGAGAATGCGCTAAATAGTAATTTGAGAATGAGCAGGAAGAAGCGAATAATGCACTTCTCTCACTAAATAGTAATATGAAAATGATGATTATATGTGCTTAGTATTAGTAAGTGAAATTTAATCGAGGACAAATTAATGACCTGTTTTAAAAGGAAATACTTAAACGTCCAGACAAAAGAGGAAAGTTGTAAGAAAAGATTCGATTCCATGAGGTTATTCCCTATTTTCAAATGTGACGTAAATAAGGCACCACCTGTTAGCGCAAAACAGTCGGTAGATTTAACTTGTAAATTCCAGCACAGTGCTGTGCCAGCGATAAAATAACATCTCTTTGAAGTGAACAGATACCTAGGATTAAGCATGAACAGATTGATAATGCAGTGCAATTGTTCTAAAAAGGCCTGACGTTAACCTTAAGTAAAAGCGTGATGGAATAAAAAGGAAGTTTATGATATAACGCAAAGTAAGATGAGTCCAGACTATAAACAAGCTGAGTAAAAGAATATATGAGTAACATGGTTTATTATGGCAACTTCACGGTACTATTGAGCATTAGCGATACTGCAAATTCACAAGCTAGCAGCACATAGAATAAGGATCTCGCCCAAGCTTCACAGGTAGCGACAGCAGCAAACAACAACACTCTAGTGAGAGGCTTATATATACAAATGATAATTAATACCCAAATGCGTAATGCATAAACTTGACTTAGTCTAAGAAATGAGCAAAGAGTAGTAAGCAAGCTGCAGCAAGATACATATTAGATATACATGCTTGAAGTGATAGATTTTATTTTAAGTGTGCACTGCAATATTTATTGTTTTCTCTGTGATTATGTGATTATTGAATCCCTTTCCTAAGTGCAAATCGTTTAAGATCCTTGATCCTATCCACTCCTCAGGATCAACTTGTAAAGATGCACATGTGCTTAGGAAGTGAGGCACTACATATAAAAATGAGTAGGTTCGCGACGCGCATATTGCTTTTGTAATGCGCAAGGTAAATTAAATTTTCGACCTGATTGAGGAGTAATTTAAATTCTGTCGACGATCAGCGAGTAGGCCCGCTTTTCCCACCTTTCTTTTTTCGACAGTTTGTATTTCTACACGAAACTCAGAGGCGGAATTGCTATTTTCAAATCTGTCCTCGAACTTTCTTTAAGGACAAGCACATACGAGAAAAACTTTTGACATAAATGAAGCTCCCCTCACAAGTCACTAAATAAGACGAGCACTAAAAAAAAATGTATTGGTCCTACAAAACGAATAAGCAAGCGTGATAAAGATTACTATGAATGAAATTAATTTGTAAAGGAGATTGGAATGGATTTGGTCAAAGAAAAAGGACTTATAATAGCCTACCTGTGACCGTAGGCTTAAATAAAAAAAAAAGACTAATTAAGAAACAATTGTTTTGATTCAAAGTGGTCAATTAGATTATTTCTCGATTTAAATGAACTCTTGTAAATATTAGTATGTAAATCAACTTGTAAACACCGTGTGATGTTATGACGCGAGAATTTCTGTTAATACACCGTTCACGCAGACGCTCACCACAGTGCAAGTGAAGTTTCAAAGTTCGACGATTTTCAGTGGCAGTATTCTACTGCACCATATGTGTGAAAATTTCGTTGATGTGTGCAGTGTGTAATAATCAGTGTCATTCCACACATGCAGTTGCAGCGGTAGCTACCACTTACCTGTGAATCCGTAACTGGATAGTGGACAGGAAGTGATGTGAGGCAGTTTCGGTGGCAGAAGCTCCCTCCAGCAATCTAAAAAGCACAAAGCCACGATCCGCCGAACAAAAGCGACGCACGGCACCTCAAGCGCGAAATCAACGCTCTGCAAGAAAGCTCCGGTCACGTGCGCGCGCACAGACTGAATTTCAAGATTGCTCGCAACAGTGGAGGCGGACAGCCACTACGTGACGAAATAATGTAAACGTCCAACCGCCAACACAGTTGCTGTGCGCTACATTCTGTAGCAAAAACATTCACATTCAGTACTGAAAACATTTTGTATGTATCATAAACCTTCCGAGAGACTCTAAGATAGAGAAGTTAACGTAATTATTATAATGACTGATTGTACACAGAGACAAGTCCCAAGGTCACCTCTGAACACTGTTGAAATGTAAACTTTGACGAGAGGTCACGATACGAATGAAAATAAGCACACGAAAATACGTCAAAGGATCCGATCCTTCCTATATCCCATCCCACATGTATATAAAATTAGTTTTGTAAGCTATTCTAATATAAGATATTTTATCTGTTTCATATGTGAAATAATTCGGAGATCCACACTCGAGCCCTGAAAGTGAAAGATATGGACTTCCTTGTCGAAGCCATCACCAGTGGCCGATCTACAGTCCAAGTCTATCATAAATAGTGTAAATGCGACGAAAATAAATGTATAATTAAGTGCGACGACGGACAAGGCAATCAATCGACAAGACGATGACAATATAATGAATACTGTCAAAACAGAAAGTTGTGTACCAGTTGTGATAGTTAAATTACTTTTGCAACGATGAAAAATGAAGTGTGACTCTATTTCCTTATAAATTTTGTAAATATGTGTACTTATAGCCTTAATTTTAAGAATCATCAAGATAGACTGAATCCATACAAACACTGATAGAAACACAGAACAAATTCACAATGATCCACCGTCAGTAATTACAAATTGAAACGTTAATTCTTTTATTATGGAATGAATATGAAATGAAACTTTTAAAAACCTGTATGTTACATCCGAAAATTACAAATATTCCAATGAGCATGAGGATGAAAGTAATACCTTTGGTATTCCTTCCCTCCTCATGGGAGGCAGTGTAATATTAGTAATTTTCGCCTCACAAACATTAATATACGCTCAATAGTAAACGCCTGATCGCCTAAAGTTATCGAACAATTGTAAAGTAAAAGAAATGAATCATCGCATAGCAGCGACAGAATCTATTATTCTTTATCTTTGCCGTTCTTGCGCGGTGCCAGTAAATCTCTATGTACATGTATCGATTAATGGTATAAAAAAGAATTCTATTGTTTAAAGACAAATGAGGCTTTTGGCGCCTCACCTTTTACTGTTTGTATTCCATGAGAGGCGGACGCGGACTTGCTGCGTTCCACAACTGTATTTTATATTTGATGTGAAAATATTGAGTGAATATGCTAATTGTTATTTTTTCCAATCAGAAAAGATGTAGTTTCTTGTAACTGATATCGAACAGACAGCATCAAGAGGACACTTTGACTGTTATGTATAAAGTATTTAACCACAATGGTCATCTATTGTAATTTAATATGAAAAGGTATGTAGCATTTAAAAAAAAGTGTGTTAAAGATAAGTGTGCTTATTTTCGTAAATTAACCTTGATGAGTCCATCTCCTTATTTACTTAACTGTTAATTATTTTGTGTTACTTCATCATCAGAAATTACGATCACGCTGATGGGCCGAACGCAGCATGAGGCAGAAGGAACATTATCGTTTTCCTATTATTTCTGAACCAACTTTTTTTTTTTAATTGTGTAGTGTTGCATTTCTTTTAAAGTCTATAAATCTTCTGGTCCCTTAGTGTTGATCCGGGTATGACTACATCGCGACTATAAAAATGCACAGAAATGATAATGTTTCTTCCGAGCGATCTCAAATATATATATATATATATATATCAATATGCTGCTCTTATTCAGGTATTTAATGGTCAACGTATGTTATTATAATAGCGTAATAAATCCCTGATTCTGTTGCCAAGTGGCCCACCAAAAATATTCACCTTTTCGGCATTAAAAAAAAGTAACAATTCTTTTTATTTTCGTCCCCCAAGAGCAACGCTACAACCTTACAACTCTGATACGTCCCCAGAACCATGTCAGTTCATCTACAGACTGTAGATTTTGGGACTTCTTTTATCCTAGTAATAAGTTATTCGTTAGTTGACAGTTCCTCGAATGCAATTAGCATCATGGAACTTGAAGAGTCTCCCTTACCGATACTTAAAGAGTGTGCACCCCCGGCAACGTAATTTATAGATGAACAATTAAGAAGTTACGGATTCAAACCACAACCGTCCACTGCTGACAGATCTACAAACATACATATAGAGATGAAACTTCCTGGCAGATTAAAACTGTGTGCCCGACCGAGACTCGAACTCGGGACCTTTGCCTTTCGCGGACAAGTGCTCTACCATCTGAAGTTTCATATCAGCGCACACTCCGCTGCAGAGTGAAAATCTCATTCTGGAAACATCCCCCAGGCTGTGGCTAAGCCATATCTCCGCAGTATCCTTTCTTTCAGGAGTGCTAGTTCTGCAAGGTTCGCAGAAGAGCTTCTGTAAAGTTTGGAAGGTAGGAGAGGAGATACTGGCAGAAGTAAAGCTGTGAGTGCCGGCCGTGAGTCGTGATTCGGCAGCTCAGATGGTAGACAACTTGCACGCGAAAGGCAAAGGTCCCGAGTTCGAGTCTCGGTCGGGCACATAGTTTTAATCTGCCAGGAAGTTTCATATCAGCGCACACTCCGCTGCAGAGTGAAAATCTCATTCTGGATACATATATAGATATACAGATAGGGACATACGCATGCGTATTACCTGCGGCGAAGTCTCGATTTCAGTGGCGTGTTCATTATTTTCGACAGTGCTACAGCCCTGTAAGTAGCGAAAAACTCTTTGCAAAACGGTTCTATAAGGACGTAAGCACATTTAAATTCATCCTGCTAAACAATGTACCATCTTCGATGCGAGTTATGTTACCGATATTTCGTAACAATGTTTTCTAGATTCTCCGGTAATAACAACAAACCAAGGCAGCCTGCTGCGCTTATCAAACCTCATTTTATGCTCTTAAAAATCCATGATAACGACAAATGTTCATCCCTATTTCACTACATTGTGAGGTAGAGGTTTGCTAGAAGGATAGAGACAGTCTATCATGAGTATTATTCTTATGTACAGGATAGAACGGCACATCAGTCAGACAGTATAATATAGCACTGTACTCGAATACACCCAGTCACTCATAACTAAATATTCTAGAGATGAAATGCATTTGCTCTTTTTTTTTTTGTAAATGTCCACATGTTTGTTGCAGGCAGCTCCAACCAACCCGACCAAGTCCTCTCGCTGGTGGATCCACCATGCATTATATCCAGAATGGTGTCTAGAGGATGATCCGTCTGGGATGGGTTTTGAAGGTAGAGCCGCCAGTGAGAGGAATTGTTGTGGTTTATGTCAGCCATCCATGAGACCCATATAGACACAGACATATGGAAAACAGAGCAAATGCTCTGCATCTGTACAATATTTGGTTATGAATGCCTGGGCGCATTCGAGAACAGTGCTATATTATATCATATGACTAATGTGCTCATAAAACCAAACAATAAGGGCTGCACCTATAGTCGTGGAAAGAGGACATTTATTATCGACGCTATCGTATTTTCCTTTCTAATAGATGCTCACCTGTTGGAGGTGCATTGACGTTAAAATACAACTGTGGAAGTGAAGTGTTTTCCCTCTCATAAAGACATGTGCTTGTGGGTGGAGCTATTACAGGCATGTTGGTCATGTTCCATACGAGATAATGGCTGCCCTTTTAAACAAACAACTTGCAGTCATTTACCTCGCTTTTTTTCTGATGGAGGCCAGTGCCACCAGTATTCTACGTGTAGCTCGTGTCTACATCAATAACAATGACCACAAAACCACAAGCTCCTTAGGGATACAGATCGGTAGGAGGTTGCTCCGGGGCCTGAGGTCAGCAAGGGCTGTAAGCTACCTATCCCGCAAGCAGTGATCGTTTGAAAAAGCAATGTGGATAGTTCTTTCGAGAAATAGTTTAACAGATTGCATACGCGTCTTGTTCTTGCCTTTTGTTTATCTGTGAGTGATTTCTGCATAATGAAGACAGTATATCAACGCCACCAGAAGGATCTCTTTGTGGACCATCAGCGACAAGATAGAACTTGACTCTATCCTTACCTACAGTGAGGAGAAGGAGGAATGAGCGGTGGTAGGGAAGGGAGTGGGGGAAGGGTAAGACTAAGACGGTTAGTTCGTGGGCGCCCATCAAGATAGGAGACAGCAGCAACTACCACCCCTGTGCAATCCTTTGGGGTAATGATTTCCTACTAATATGTTGCATTACGACACGATGATTACAAGTGCTGTTTTTTTTGCGTAACAATTTCGATGTGTAATTAGAGCAGTGAAACATTTTGCATCAGTTGTTGTTGCATGTATTGGCTTCGATTACCTAGGCTGCATTGTGATTGCCAAGCAATGCAGATGGACACAACTATAGTGAATTCTGATGTCAAACAGTGATACAGTCCTCAGCTGTGTGCTTACAGGTAGTATACACTTATTAAACTCCTCTCTGCCACACACCAGCATCTCATCAGTTGAACATATTTCGCACAAAAAAAAAAAAACTGGTTGTAAGTGAAGGATTGAGTTAGAGTATGTCTGTCACTAGTTTAAAGTGTTGTTGTGAAAATTTTTCCCACCAGGATGACTCCTGTTGTATGACATCATAAGTTTTTGAACTGTATTGCGATTTTAGGCACTCCTTATGTAGTGCTGTGCATATACTTGCGTAATTTGGACCGATCTTTATGATTAATTACGTAATTAGGACCGATCTTTACTTCAATTTTCCAGCCAAATGAAATAAAATACACTAATCTATCATTCCTCTTCTGCATCTGAGCAGTTTTCATGTGTTGGGTGTGCACTCGGGCTCGTCGTCCAGAAGGACCAAAGTTCGAGTCCCAGAAATGGCGCCGCCATACTAATTTCCCGCCAGTTTGCAAGTGGTGGATGGGGTGGGACGTCAACGCAGCCCTGGGACAAAGAAATTCCCGCTGAATTCGTAATTCCCTCCAAAATTCGAAAGTCCCACCAAAATTCGAAATTGTCGCCAATAGCGTAGGTGGGGGATGGGGAGGGTCGCAAGGGGTGGGGGTGAGGCTTGGTGGGGGAGTGGGGCTTGGGGTGATGGTAAGTGGTAATCCATTGATCGATGTAATTAATGTGCTTATCAATTGTAAGGAGTGTGTCAGAAGTCTTAATTTCATTGAAAACAATGTAGCTAACTTAACGCTATTCTTTGCATTGTGTAAGCACTCAGATATCCATAGTAACAATCTGAGGGCGAAACATGGGAGCACGGTTCTAAGCATTGTTGTGAGATGAGGTCTGTCTGTGAGAGTGGAAGCAGTAGCGTCAGTCGAGAGCTCAGAGAAAGAAGACATGTCGTGCAGCCCTCACGTCGTTGACGGTAGATCTTACCACACTCGATGCCTGATCTCATTTATATGGCCAGGAGAGATTTAGATGTCTTAACTACGCTATAAGATGCAATTCAAGGTAAAATTCGCAAGTATAGTGAAAAAGCAAATTGCAGGGTTAGGCTTGTGAATATTAGTTCGAGTTTGCAATAATCCCATGTTTTGCATGTCAGTTAAAGAAGCCTCCAAATAATAATAATTCTCCACATCTGATGAATAAATAAATGATGCGGTTATTAAATGTTAATGTAACTTTGAAATTGAATTAATTTATTAACCTGGCACCCAGCTATTATTCAGACCTGTGTCATTGTCATTGTCTATTATTGGTCATGATGATTCTGAAGTTTTAAATAGACTTAATTTATGAAATCCCTTCTCATAAGTTATTTAGTAGTTAACAGGGCCCAAGCAAACTCCTTTGTATTAAATTCGTTCTTAGTAACAATAATCGTTAGCCCCTGCAGCTGCCTGCTGCTGCGAATTGCTGTAAACCACATGGAAAAAGGCAGTCATCTAAAGAGGTGAGTGCAAAACTTAGGGTCAAAAGAGAGACACTGACACACGACAACATGTCATGGACTCTAATCCAGCAAATTCCGTTGCACAAGTCAGATTCTGTATCGCTTGTGAATTATTGTTCAAATATGCAGTCAGATAGCTTTTCCAAATGTTAGTTTTAAGTTTTTCATTCCAACGATCTGTTGAGGACTTAAGGGACAGTGAAACTGACACTCATACAACAACCACACAATGTTATGCAGGCTCGGTTCCGTTTACTGATAGCTAGGTAGCTTATAGAGTCCATTTTTCACTGACGGACATAGGAAATATTAGCTGCAGCCACGTTACATATTGGCTGCACATACGTTGCACAATTTGATATCAAAATTGCACCAGCGCCGGCATCTCCCTACTACTTACGTGTAGCGGTTCCACCTATCGGAATTTCAGAAACTACATGAGCTAACGCAGGAATATTGCATGATTTCACAACAAATTCCGCATCTTTAGAACTGAAACTGGCTTAGAAAAAAAAATGTGTTGCATTGCTTACTAAACGCTCCTTGTGTTAAGTATCCCACGCTCTTCAACTCATAAAACATCCTTCAAAAACCGATAACAAGTTTTCCATTATTTAAGTGGAAGTCGTAAGCGATGATTTGTATGGTAAAGTCATACCTAGACACCTGTAAGTAGTCCTCACTACTTCAAAATAGCATGGGATGACCATTTCAGCTGAAAACCCGCATAGAGCAACATGAATATTGCTGGCTTGTCTATGGACACTTTTCGGCTGATAAATGCTACTCAAGCATTGGAGGTGCCTTCAAAGAAAACCTACATTTCTGTGCTACCTGTAAGTAGCAAGGAAATCCGTGACATTTAAAATAGTTTAGTCTATGTCCATCAAGACAAGATGCAGTTATGAAATTCAGTATCATCATGGCCAACAACAACAGAATCTCATGATGTTTATGAAGACAGTGTAGTCACACAAAACGTCAAATATGTTATTAACATGTAGCGAACTATGATCATAACGATAAAAGACGTTTATTTATGCAATTCCACTTGAAAACAAGTAACCCCAAAATGGAATTGACAAATCCAGTGCGCAGGAAACATATTCAGCACCACAAAGTCGTGTCCCTCTTTCCCCTAACGTCATACCTTCGTTTGTCCTTGCGTATATTAAACAAGTATACCTAAATCAAGAAATGACATATATATATATATCAGTGGAGAAATTGCATTAAACCGGTTCTATTCAGGGTTATTGTGTCCACTGTAAAGTTAGTTAATGAGGTCATGTTGCCTTTCTGCAGTAAATGATTCATATATTTACGTGAAGCGTGTCTGCATCTGCCTTTAAGCTATATTTTCCAAAGTGCAGTAATTTATCGCAGGGTGCAGCGGAATACGCTTGCGTCTTTCGCTATCCGATGGGGATCGCAGGGCGATGCGTGAAACGTTTTCCCAGGTGCGGGAGTAGTGTGTGTCAGAACGTAAGAAACGAAGCTATTTTTAACTACTGTACATGATAGAACGATATGAGAATCACCTTCTGACACATGTTTGTAATTCAATGAAAATATCGTGCTATTGATAGAGAGAGAAATACTAAGTTGTTATTCTGTGCTGCTCAATATTTATTACACCATATTTCCTAAGCTATGTGTCGTACAACAACATAATTTTGTAGATGGCTTCCGTAGTATCCTTATCGTGTAGAAAATTTGTGACCAATAGAATCAGTAACAGTGATTAACTGAGAATTCACGAATGACGCGGAATTCTTAACAAACGAACATCCGAAATGTAGTAAGCGACAAGCTTTTCATTTTACACATTTTATGGAACGTTATAGCGAGAAAACTTTTCGGGTAGGTTTGAATTAATTTTTACAGTTTTTCGGAAGTTCGTG
Organism: Schistocerca serialis cubense; assembly: GCF_023864345.2. NCBI lineage: Eukaryota > Metazoa > Arthropoda > Insecta > Orthoptera > Acrididae > Schistocerca > Schistocerca serialis. The sequence continues at coordinate 299,191,288 of NC_064645.1, forward strand.
GGTGCTACAACATCTCGTAGACGAGAACAGTACTGTCCCGTTCATTGGCACGGCGCGAGTCCCAGCTCTCTGCGAGGAACAGTTTGCTTTCAAAGACACGGTGCAGCGCAGTGCGACGGCAGTAGCGAAGGCAGCGAAGGCAACACATGTGGGGCAGTGGTCATTCTAACAACCTGTTAATTTTGGCACTCCGAAAGTACCTGCAAGTTAAAGAGGAGGAAAACTGAATACGATTTGGAAGAGTACTCACGATGTGCAAAGCAGTCATCCAGATGTTCTTACATCGTGAAGAATAACGAGCAGATAATATTTGAGTAACAAAATAGTTGCTCAACGATGCGGACAAACGCCAGTTCCCACTGCCTAATAACGTAGACAAATCAAACATTAATGAACTGCCCAAGGACAACATTAACGTATTTCATCGCATAATTGCACCCTTTTTTCCTCAGAAAATTTTCTTGATTACACTAGGGAGGGAAGTATGAGAGTAGTATAGTGGTGGTTCTAGCAATTCATAAAGGAACGAAAAGTATGTATTAGGTACGTAAAAGTTATATTTAAGGTAATTTATGAAACAAGTGGTACCTACCGATATTTATTTTCAATTAACACAGAACTGGATTCATTCCACTAGGGCATCGTCGGTATTGCTGACTTCTTTATCTTACCTACTGTAGTCAACTGATGGGATCCACCTACCAGCCATTCTGAATAAAGGTGTCGAATATGTTCTTTGGAAGGTTTGCTGACGCTGACAACCAAAGGTTGAAGAATAGACGACAAACCTCCAGCGATGATGACAGGATGGGTCTTCATCCGTTTAATTTTCTCCTTTACAGCTTCCACAAGATGACTCTGGAAAATGTCTACTTCAAGAAGGGACGTTTTTAACAATGTCGCCTACCCCATACTTTCTCTAATTAATCCAGTATCAAATCTGCTGTCATCCAGCCCTTTTCCTGACTCGTAAGTGAATTACATGTAGGGTAGTCTCCTTTTATAATGTCTCCTTTTATGATGCCTTCCTTTTAACGGCGGCATGCGTTGCAAGAATATTGCCGTTTGCTGTAATGTAGAATATCACTGTGCATCGTTTCTCCGCTCCAGTCGTTTTCACGAGGACACTTTTAGAGCCACTTGGAGCAATGCTGTTGTTCTGCGGCATGTCAAAAAACACTGGCGTCTGGTCAGCGTTACCAACTTGACAGAGCAGATAGTTATATTGCTGTCGTACTTGTATTATGTAACAATGGAACTCGATTACCTCTCGAAGTAAACTCTGGCACAAAGATATTCTCCTTCGTAGCTGGAGATTTTGCCGTCTCATAAAACGAATATCCCAAAGAATGCTCCCTTTAAAATCCTTTCTGACAATGCTGAGCGTGATAGCTTTCTCGAGAACTTTGTTCTGCATCATTTCTTAAGAGGCAGCACAACTAACATTCCGAGGTTCATTGACACAAGCAATTCCACCATTACGAATTTTGGGATTTTACTGTCTTTTAGACCAACGAAAGATTTGGAGTTTGCCTGTGCCGCCACGATTTTATCTTTTAGTCTCCGTCAGTACAGTTCTGAATTAGAATCAACGGGGAAATGTCTTCCTGCAGGTGTCACTCGATTTGTATCGGCGGAAGATGGTTCAAATGGCTCTGAATACTATGGGACTTAACATCTGAAGTCATCAGTCGCCTGGAATTTAGAACTACTTAAACCTAACTAACCTAAGGACATCACAGACATCCATGCCCAAGGCAGGAATCGAACCTGCGACCATAGCAGTCGCGCGGTTCCGGACTGAAGCGCCTAGAACCGCTCGGCCACAACGGCCGGCAGCGACGGAAGATATCACATTTAATTCAAATTTTGCCGTGTAGTTTGAATATTTCGAAATTTTGACAAATTCTAACAAATTGAAACACGTCTGCAATTTCACTTTTCAAATTTACGGTATGTTGTGACGATGGAAATATTTTTATACCATATACCGCTGTGTCCATTGTTGTCCATTATGAAGTCGTTTGGAGGCCGCTGCAGTAAGAACGAACCAGGAGAGGGAATTACGCACGATACTAATAAAATAATATTGTAATGACGAAAAATCGTTGGGAAGCGGAATATGCGAGAGCAGAGCTCATGTGATAAAATATTCCCTTGGAAGGCGTCTGCCTGTTTTCACTTCTTTTGCATTTGTTTTTTAAACTCGGCATCAGCCATGTTTCACAAAATATGCAGTTGGCAGAGTAACTCGACAACTTGCTTTTCCTGTGAGGCAAAGAAGCCGTCAGAATTACCTACCCAGTTGCCGCCCGGGCGCCCGAAAAATATATAGCGGGTATCGCCTAGTAGTCGCTGTTGCTCAGTTCGACTTCCCCCACTCCTTCATACGAGCAAATGGCTGCGACGTGCTCCTCGCGAAGCACGCAATCGTTTCCCGGGCGTGAGGAGCATAGTGTCGCATGCGTTTTATGCAGCATGTTGTGGGAAATTGCCGCAGCCGGGAAAACGTATCCTAAGGAATGCAGACCGTTGACTGTTTGTCTTATGACATGGAGGGGAGGCTGGTGTGTGTGTGTGTGTGTGTGTGTGTGTGTGTGTGTGTGTGTGGAAGCACGACGTCCCCCTGCAGACTTGGTTAGCTGCTGGCTGTGGCAGCTTAGATGCGGTGCTGCGCTGTTCTACGTGATACAGATCACTACGGGTGGGGAGCAGTGTGAGTCACGTTGGGTTTTCTGTGAACAACGATGTTTAAAACAAATAAAACACCAAGTGCGTTCCACTCTTACACTCCCATTACTTTCTTCCTACTACGTTGAGAGGTGCAGTGCGAAAATAAAGCTACCCTTACCTTGTTTACACACCCTTATGAGGAACGCAACTGCTAACTACATTTCAATGTATACTGAAGGTTACTGCATCATGTCTGACAGTGGTGACTGTAAACTATAGCACAGTTTCACTTTAAAAAGATTAAACTATCGAGCTGTCTTGCATTTCTTGAGTGTCTTGCTTTCTTAAACGACAAATAATGGTTTTTGACTGGTGTCAGTGTAATTTAAGGTAACACACATATATAAAGTTTCATGTCAGAGCGGCAACTGTAAACGCATCATTTAAACATAAGATGAGGCACTTGCGCAGTTTTTGGGTCATAAATCACAGAACAGACGTAGTAGGTCTTCGAATCAGTCTGTCACTTTAATTGTGCTTATAAATCTTAAGATTCGGCGCAATCTAGCTACCTCGGTAGCTCAATAGTAATAGTGTGGAAAGCATGCAGGGTTGACCAGCTTTCTCAGCATTTTTGAGTTACACAACTGACCTAAGGAAGAGGGGAAGGAAGGCGAGGAAGGGGAAGTGAGAACAAGAACAGGGGAGAGGGGCGTTATCTTGTAAGAATGCAGGTTGGACTAGATTTTGAGGAAATCTGGCAAGACTGCAGTGTGGGCCCAGAAACAGTTCCATATGGTTCAAATGGCTCTGAACAATATGGGACTTAACATCTGAGATCATCAGTCCCCTAGAACGTAGAACTACTTAAACCTGACTAAACTAAGGACATCACACAAATCCATGCCCGAGTCAGGATTCGAACCTGCGACAGTAGCGGTCGCGCTGTAAGAAACAGTCCATCCCCTCACTACTTGTATGTGTACGTACACGCCTTCTGCTCAGTGGAAACCACCACCTTTTGTGGGTTTGGAAGCCTGCATTTCTGCTGGAATTATTTATTTGGTTTCCCTCATGATTCTCGTTATGTAATCTTTTTCTGGAATAGTTCTTCAAATATCGGAACACTTGCGAACGAAATATCCGTAGTAATATTTGTTATGACTACTCACAATATTTTTGTTGGTTTCTTAGTTTGCGAGGAGCAACAACGGTTTCTCTGTCTGGTCAGGACCTTTTCCAGTATAAACTGATCAACCACTAGCACGTGAAGGCAGAGAATCACAAAGCAAAGGTATTTTATTTCCTTGCACTCTCGCTTAGATGGCTGAATTGAAAATGCGCACCGTTTGGATGAGTGTCTCTTTCATTAGCGTCTGGCAAACTGTCGAAATTACACAGATATTCCAGATGTATACCCGAGCGGTCGCCATCTCTTCCTACTTCTTTCCTCTAGCACAGGGGTCATCAAACCGTGGTCACGGGCGGATCTCCTGGTGAGTCAAATGGACGTCGGACTCCCAGTACTGATTGCTGACCGGTTGGCACCTTCTCCTTTCTCTCATCTCCAATGTTTAGCACTTGTCAATGCATTATACATCCATCCATCGCACTCACCTGCACGCCATATATGTACATATGCAAAAGCTCTCATATACATTACTGGCCATTAAAATTGCTACACCACGAAGATGACGTGTTACAGACGTGAAATTTAACAGACAGAAAGAAGATACTGTGATATGCAAATGATTAGCTTTTCAGGGCATTCACACAAGGTTGGCGCCGGTGGCGACAATGATCAGCTATTCAGAGCATTCACAAAAGGTTGGCGACGGTAGCAACACCTACAACGTGCTGACATGAGGAAAGTTTCCAACCGATTTCTCATACGCAAACAGAAGTTGACCGTCGTTTCCTGGTGAAACGTTGTTGTGATGCCTGGTGTAAGGAGGAGAAATGCGTACCATCACGTTCTGACTTTGATAAAGGTCGGATTATAGCCTATCGCGATTGCGGTTTATCGTGTGGCGACATTGCAGCTCGCGTTAGTCGCGATCCAATGACTGTTAGCAGAATATGGAATCGGTGGGTTCAGGAGGGTAATACGGAACGGCGTGCTGGATCCCAACGGCCTCGTATCACTAGCAGTCGAGATGACAGGCATCTTATCCACATGGCTGTAACGGATCGTGCAGCCACGTGTCTCGATCCCTGAGTCAACAGATGGAGACGTTTGCAAGACAACAACCATCTGAACGAACAGTTCGCCGACGTTTGCAGCAGCATGAACTATCAGTTCGGAGACCCTGACTGCGGTTACCCTTGATGCTGCATCACAGACAGGAGCGCCTGCGATGGTGTACTCAACGACGAACCTGGGTGCACGTATGGCAAAACGTCATTTTTTCGGATGAATCCAAGTTCTGTTTACAGCATCATGATGGTCGCATCCGTGTTTGGCGACATCGCGGTGAACGCACATTGGAAGCGTGTATTCGTCATCGCCATACTGGCGTATCAACCGGCGTGATGGTATAGGGTGCCATTGGTCACACGTCTCGGTCACCTCTTGTTCGCATTGACGGCGCTTCGAACAGTTGTCTTTACACTTCAGATGTGTTACGATCCGTGGCTCTACCCTTGATTCGATCCCTGCGAAACCCTACATGTCAGCAGGACAGTGCACGACCGCATGTTGCAGGTACTGTACGGGCCTTTCTGGATACAGAAATTGTTCGACTGCTGCCCTGGCCAGCACATTCTCCAGATCTCTCACCAATTGAAAACGTCAGGTCAATGGTGGCCGAGCAACTGGCACGTCACAATACGCCAGTCACTAATCTTGATGAACTGTGGTACCGTGTTGAAGCTGCATGGGCAGATGTACTTGTAGACGGCATCCAAGCTCTGTTTGACTCAATGCCCAGGCGTATCAAGGCCGTTATTACGGCCAGAGGTGGTTGTTCTGGGTACTGATTTCTCAGGATATATACACCCAAATTGCATGAAAATGTAATCACATGTCAGTTGTTGTATAATATATTTGTCCAATGAATACCCGTTTATCATTTGCATTTCATCTTGGTGTAGCAATTTTAATGGCCAGTAATGTATTTGCAAGGAGTTGGACCAATGTGTGCGAAGAAAAAGCACCCTTTCTGACCAGCCGACAGTTTCATTCGACTGTTAATTTTTATTTATTTACTGAGCCCTAGAATCAATCAACTAATTTAACTCGTAAGAGTTACAACATGTAAGAATAATGCTAGTGTTTCAGTTAACTGATCAACGGAGGATGAGGTAAAATAGCATATTCGAAATCCACAATCTACACAACATACAATTAAGCCAAACTGAAGCTTTAATTGTGTTCCATATTTCGTGAATAATAACTCATCGACTCCACCAGCAGGAGTGACTGGATTGTGGAGATTAGTCAATGATGCATAATTTAAGTGCAATACAGTAAAATGACTTAATATTATGCAGTACAATGGTATATACAAACTAATGTGAATTATATAAATATACTGACCTCGGCACTCAATGCGTAAAGTGAGTAACCTGTGACAATATGCTAATCCAGCAGCTTACACGATTTTTAAATAACAACACCACCGCTAACCCTCTGTGGAGCAAGCAAATACTGTCGATCTGAGCTGGATAGGTCAGACGTTATTCTAATCAGTGAGTTAATGATTCTTGAACTTTTGACATGCTGAGCACCATGAGGTCACTGCTGACATGCTGTCATCCTGACACGACCGACTGTCGAGGAGATCCAGCCGCTGCATGATGGACCAAGGGTTGAATTTAGGGCCTCCCAGGCACTAGGCCACTGAGCACCCCCTCAGCGTCTGCCCCCAACAGCCTGCCACCACCAGCCAGCTGCAGATGTGGGGGTTGGACACCTATTCCCGCCACTTGCCATACCCTGGTGGGACGTAGCGTCTTACAATCAATACCTCTCATAGCTCGGTCATGGTCAAAATGGTTAACAGGCAAAATTGCACTTGGGGGAGGGGGGGGAATAGGGAGGGGGGGAGCACGAGTCTAACATCATCCCGCAACCCTTCCCCGCCGCTAGTCTGCAGATCGAAGATCACCTTATAGTCGCTTCCAAACGAGGGCTTCAGATTGTAATAAATGAATGAATGGTTTCTGTCATCTGAGAATGGCCTCTGACTCAACTTCGATTCGCCATTCCCCACCAGAGTATATCTGCACCATTCACAATTACGTTGTAATCGAATACGCTGGGAATCCCCGTGATGTTTCTGTTTATCAGAAAGCAAAGAATTCATGAGCACAAAAGTTCTTCTATTCATTTTGAATTCGGTTTTTGTTGCCATCACGACATTAAACGTGGTCTTTCAGGCTATACAGAGAGTTGCACAGTACTAAAACTATGGTACAGTATGGTACAGTACCAAAACTATGGTACAGTACGTAAATGACTTAGTAAATGGTGGGATTACCAGTATTATTGCTATCATTTGTAGGGAAAGAAACATAAATGAATTTGCGAGGCAAAAACTGGGAGCGGAGGACGTCATTGCTTGTTTGATTGTTTTGTTTATAATTACAATCGCATATCAGCCAGTCCACGTGTATTTTATATGCTTAATGTAAAATGCATTATAAAAGCAAATAAAATTATTTGATGGCATAACTTCCGCTATTGTAACCAAAGCAGTTACTTTTTCTGCAAGCACAGTTCGCATGTACAATTACAAAAAATTTACGTAATTACTCTTGTTATTTAGTACTTACTAAAACATACTTCACCAAGATGAAAGGCAAAAGTTTCCTGTAATTATTAGAATGTGCGGAAGTTTTTTATGAGTTAAAGTACCATGTTTTATATAAACTCGACGAATAAAAAATTGATATTTTATATGTTTTCGTTTTTCCATTTTTTAAAAATGTTAACGTTTTTCGGGGGCGTTTCTTTTTCTAGCATTATATGATAACACTGTATTTTATTTTTACAACAAAACCCCCTATTTCGCATTACAGATCAATAGTTTTTGAATATAACGTGAATTGAGCATCGATAATTCGAATTTTGCTATAATTACTATACATTTTTAAGTAACACATAGGAAAATAACTATGTACAACAAAAATGTTCCATATGTTATGCAGCCCGTTATATATCCTCAATCATTTTCCACATAGTCCAACCCTTCTGGTTTCTAGTAAGACACAGATCACAAGCGCGAAGAAATCTACCGCAACAAGATAACGCCAAATACGTATGTACGAACAGCAACACAGTTACAGTCTTAAATGACCAAAGTTATTAGGGAAACTACTGCATTTTATACTTCCTTATGATAATCTACGGTAGCTTATGTGAGTTTGAAAACTCTAGCTACACAGTATCTACATTTTATACAACAAGTCCTCTACTATGGTTACAGAAATTTTATTATTATGATCACAGTTTTGTTGTTTGTATACTGTTTCTGTACTGACTAATTATTGATACTAACGGAAGACAAATTGAGTACACACCAATATGTTCATAAAATAACGAGCTTTTTAAAAATGTCCGAGTAGAAGCTTCTGGGATTCACACCATGTATTTAACTCTTTTAATACTAATACCTAGTATCCTAAGAATGGTATTCGTAAGACTTTGTTTTTCTTTTCAGAAACTGAGTTTGCAAGTAGTATAATAAACGATGTTAAGTGTGATAAACTATTTCGCTGGAAATGTTCACCTCAAGACGTGGTACACAGACATGAGGAGCACAGACACCTGCCATCTGCTACGAACACGGAAACATGGTCGTCTTCTAGTGCATCAGCTGACGTGAGTGACAGTTCATTAGAAAGTGCTGATATCCGGTCATCCTGAAGACATTTGACTTTTGTCTCTTAGGCCGAATGAGAAGTTAGTTGAGTAAACAATCAACGAAACAGACACTCTAACCGAAAAATTGGAAAGGCTTGCATGAGGCAGGGATATGGAGGAAATTTAGAATAGAGATAGCGGATGGATATGGTGTTATGGGCGCTCAACAGTGTAGTTTTTAGCGCCCGTGGAGATAGTGGCGGTACGCGCGTTGAGCTCTTAACCTTCATACCGAAAGTAATTTACGTTTTTGATTCAGTACATTACCGTAAGCCATACTAGATCAGTCTCTTACGTCTACTCAAGACAACAGCACAAGAAAACAAACTACAACAAAGGCCCTTATCAGAGCCAGACAAAGAGTATGAAGAATTTAGGACAAAGTATTAGTATTTTACAAACCAATTTAGAAGGACTGACAAAAGATACATGAGACTACTTGAGCAAACTGACTGCAAACCACGGCACTGATATCATAGCCGTCCAGGAATCCCATATAAACGAAGACTATATATCAAAGGGAAAGGTTGCAGATTACAAAATGATAGAATACTTGCCATCATCTACACATGGCTCTATCAAGTACACCAAAAACCGTGTTTCTGATATTAAAGAAGTGTGCTGCCAGGTCATCAGTGACACAGAAGTGCTCACTCTGGAGCAGAGTGGCTTAACTATTGTCTCAGTCTACAAACCACCGAACGTCCAGTGGCCCACCCCAGTCTGGCCATCTGTACCCCAGCCATGCATATTTCTAAGTGATTTCAACAGCATCCACACAACCTAGGGCTATAAAAACAGTGACATAAATGGAGAAAATTTAGTGGAATGGTCAGAAGGATTAAAACTCTATCTCAGCTACGATGCCAAGGAATTGGAAACATTTCGTTCTGGAAGGTGACACACCGACACTAATCCTGACCTGTATTTACTCTCCACTAATGAAAACACACTCCCCTTGAGTCATACTAGGACAAGTCTAAAGGGCTTCCCAAGAAACCAATACCGCCCAACAATAATCAGAACTGGGCTAGAGATACCCATAACAAATTGCGTTAACAAGCCAAGATGGAATTTCAAAAAAGCCAGCTGGGATCAGTATACATGAGATGTTGACAGTCACCTACGCTGGTTAGTCCCAGAAGCAGAAAACTACAAAAGATTCGTGGGAGTCATAATTGGTGCAGCCAAACGTAATATACCTCGAGGGCTCAGGAAACAATACATCCCTTACTGGAATGACACAATAGAAAACTAAATGAAGCAAGAAAGCAGAAATGGATGGACCTGACATCTAGTTTAAATTTCACTCATTCAAGCAGAAATGCATGGTGATTACTAAGAAAACTTGGCACTGCAAACAACATCTGCAATCAGCAACCGAAAATAACGCCCTCAGAGCTGGCACTACATATAAAATAAAGAGCTGAGAAGGTCCCTGTAGACACAGCCATAAAGCAAAAGCAAAGAACGAACTGAATTAAGTCAATAGGCACCTCCATGATAACACCACACTATCAGTCCGCTATTCTGAAATAGATATAAATGAGGCCATCAAAACATTGAAAATGAGAAAAGCCGCAGGGCTGGATGGCATATTCCCTGAATTTATAAAACATAGGGGAACATAGAAGAACTTGGCTGAAGAAGTTCTACAATGATATACTCAACTGGAAGCGTGCCTCAACAGTTAAAGATCGCATACACATTAGCAATCCTAAAATCTGGAAAGCCAGTACATGGCCCCTCAAGTTACTGGCCAATTGCACTGCTGAGCGTGTGCTTCAAACTACTGGAACGCCTCATCCATAACAGAATACAAGGAATAATAAACAACATAACCCCACCAACATATCAGGCTGGATTCAGAGGCAAGCAGAACTGCTGTAAGCAGGTCCTAGCCGTGGCATCCTACAATGAGGCTGGATTCCAAAGGAAACTAAAGACATCAGTGGCCTTTGTTGATCTGTCAGCAGCATATGACACTGTGTGGCTAGATGCACTCCTGCTGAAGTTAAATAAGCATGATCCAAGTAAGAAACTGACGAAACATGTGGGAAATACGTTAACCAACCGTTACTTAAGGTTAACGTTGGACAAAAACAGAGCAAGTCATCTAGCTTGAAAAATAGGCTCCCCTAAGGGTCCGTTCTAGGACCCCTACTTTTCAGTCAGTACACCAGTGACATGCCAAACACTGCTAGCGCAAAGTTTTACTATGCCGCCGACCTTGCCATAGACGTACAAACCAGCACACTTGACGAAGCAGAAGCTATGTTACCTAGAAACTTAGAAACTCTCAACACATACTACAAAGCATGGAGACTCCATCCAAATGCAACAAAGACTGAGGTCTGCGCATTCCATCTAAAATCAGAATTGCAAACCGTCAGCTGAATGTCAGCTTCTGCCAACAAAAGATTAGGCGTAATTTCCAGCCTAAATACCTTTGTGTAACACTAGATCGGGCTCTGACGTATAAAAAACACTTGGAAAAAACAAGCCAAAAACTAAAGACGCGAAACAACATCGTAAAGAAACTAGCTGGTACAACATGGGATGCCGACACATCGACTCTAGGTAGTACAGTACTCACGCTGGTGTACCCAGTTGCCGAATACTGTCCTCCAGTGTGGCAACATAGTGCCCACACGAGAAAGCTGGACATACAACCGAACGAGTCAATGAGGATTATTACGGGCACATCAAAATCCACCCCGATCCCCTGACTGCACACCATCAGCAACATCCTACCACCTAAATTACGACGCCAAGAAGCAATCGATCGAGAATGGAGGAAACTACACCACCCTTACTACCCACAAGACCTCCCAATTCATACAGTCTTAAACAACCCCAAACCGCTTAAAATCACGCAATCCACTGTGGCATAAGAGAAGTTCGACATTAAAGAAGAGTGGTGCAAGAGGTGGAATGCTGCAGCAGGTTATCAGGATTTCATCTGCATAGAAGGGAATGGACAAGGCTGAACAGAATAAGAACTGGCAGCGCCAGGAGCAACGCTATGATGCACAATTGGGGACTCCGAGATTCTCCAGCCTGTGATTGTGGGGCCCGAGAACACACTGTTCAACGTATTGTTAGAGACTGTCTTCAGAGGAAGTATCATGGACCATATAGTGACTTTATTAATGCTACACCCTCTGGTGTTAGTTTTCTTCAATCATTAGATATTGAACTATGATTAAATGTATCTGCCTTTTTTAACTTGCACTCATATCAGTCAAAATAGACAATAATATTAGGGTAGTAATTTTCACAATTTAAAAATGTGTATAAAATTTGTGCCAAAAAGTAAACCTAACTAAATGTAAATTTTTAACTAGATATACATGTAAAATTAAACTTTATGTACTTGTCAGTGTTTGCTGTTGTTACCAAACGATAAGTAAATAAATTATAAATTCAGTACGATGCAGTGAAAAACACCAGTTCTTTAATAATAATAAGAACAACATGTAACCTAAAAGCATTACTTTCAACTCTAATTTTTAATCCCAATTAAGGAAATAACTCTTCCCGCTGTCAGTTCAAATAAAGTATTTACTGTACTTGTCACTAATGAGCATCGGACCAAACGGAGAGATTGAAAATTCTTAATGTTTTAATCATGTGTCAATTATGAAGCAGATATCTTCACTAAAGCAGGGGACCCGACACGTGGCTCTAGTTCTTTTCGGAGATCGATAGGAAATTCGCTTCATCGTGAAGTTGAAATAATAGTCGGGTGATCAGCGTCCGTGAGCCCTCTTAATTAAAAAATGATTACTTTAAATCACGGAAAGAATTCAAGGACTCTCACGCAGCGGAGCTCTTAAATTATTATACGCTAGGTGGAACCAAGAGGTGACACAATTTCAGCTGCAGTGGTATCCTCCACATATCCCGTGCTCTAGCGAACAGACGACCAGGTAAGAACATCCAGTTTTGTATCTTGTGAGCGTATTTGCTCATTTCATAACAAGGAGCATCGATTTATGCGGCATAAGGAATTGTTGTGAATAAGCCAAAACACACTACGTTGTTCTATTTGAGCTTAGTATTTATGTTATTCACCGTTAAAGTGTAGTTTCTTTTTGTTGTTATTCTAGTCTTCACTGTGAAGTCTGAATTTACGCTGCTTTCCACGTAGGTCTATCCTTTGAAGCCTCTGCATCTCTGCGTAAGTACTACAGCCTACATCCATTTAAACCTGCTCATTGTGGTCAAATCACGGTTTCCTTCAACGTTTTACCACTCGTACTTCACGCCACTGCCACCTTTATACCGCTAATATTTTCCTGTCAACCAATCCCTTCTTTTAGTAAAGTTGTGACATACTTACTCTCCAGTTCTATTCAGTATATAATCCTTAGTTATTCTACCTATACATTCCATCTTGACATTCTTCTATAATACAACATTTCAAAAGCTCCCATAATATTGTTGTTTGAAGGGTTCTCTGCCCATTTTTCACTTTTGTACAACACTTTGTAAGAATGTGAGCTACTACCACAGCTGATATGGATTGTAAGAGCAGCGCATCCTGGTTCTCTTTTGTTTAATGCCTTTCTCTCTTAGGTAACGGTTCGAGCCAAGGGTTAGTCAGTCAGTAGTTGGCTGTGGTAAGTGACGGAACTGCGGAAGTATCTGTCTCGGAAATATATTGAAATTGTGCTAGAAAGAGGTAACTATCGATGTGCAATCGTCTGGGCGCTTCACATAATGGAAACGGGGATTCGTGAAAAGTCTCCATACGAATCGAGTCACGAGAAACACGTGCATCTTCTAGCCGCGTAACCAGAATTTCGGGATGAAACATATTGCCACGACCGTCACCTTAGTGGATTGCGGTAAATGTATGTTGATTTCACTAAAGGTGTTGGTTGTAATGTGTGAATGTGCAGCCTTGTGAAACGTGTAGCTGAATAACAACGGTAAGTCATACCAGACGCATATTACGTGAGTTGGTAGCACAGCTACCCCTTTCTTGCCCTCAATATTTGTTGGTTTATTACAGCAACGCTTCAGCTTGCTTGCAGTGAACACTATAAGGGAAGGAGTGAAGGAAGTAGATGTTGCAGGTGGGTGGATCTAGGAAAAACGACCGTTAAATATATATCCCTCCCCTCATTAGAAAAGTTGACTAACAATTATATTTCACAGAAATATCTTCAGAAAATGTGTCGCAGTCGAATAATGTTTAAAAACCTTTTTCCTGTACTAGAGGAGGGAAGAAAGGGTAGGTAGAAAATCATGATTGCAAGCCACACGGTGAATTTCCGGCATCGCACTGGCGGAAATTTTATAATTTGTGGCTCGTCCAGGACTCGTACCCAGATGCTCCACTTCTCTATAGCCGTTGCCTTAATTGCCTCTTTTCTTCGAAAATAGGATATGTGAACAAAATATATTTATTTGTACAATTTATCTTTTTTCCACTGGGAACAGGGTATGTAAACAAAATTTCTTTATTTGAACAAGCATAAATGCAACAGAAAGGCTATCTTCCGGCGGAACCAACATGAGACATTACACATTACACTCGAGCAAGGCGGGCAACAGTCTCCATTAATAATATGTGGGAAAAAAGTTACAACAAAAATACTGAAGTATGATAAGAGGTGTGACGCCGTATACAGAAGTGGGAAGCAGGTGCGTCGGTGTTCAAAATGTTCAAATGTGTGTGAAAAATTCAAATGGCTCTGAGCACTATGGGACTCAACTGCTGAGGTCATTAGTCCCCTAGAACTTAGAACTAGTTAAACCTAACTAACCCCTAAGGACATCACAAACATCCATGCCCGAGGCAGGATTCGAACCTGCGACCGTAGCGGTCTCGCGGTTCCAGACTGCAGCGCCTTTAACCGCACGGCCACTTCGGCCGGCCTGTGTGTGAAATCTTATGGGACTTAGCTCCTAAGATTCTCAGTCCCTAGGCTTACACACTACTTAACCTAAATTATCCTAAGGACAAACTACACACCCATGCCCGAGGGAGGACTCGAAACTCCGCCGGGACCAGCCGCACAGTCCGTGACTGCAGCGCCTGAGACCGTTCGGCTAATCCCGCGCTCCGTGGGTGTGATAAGACTTGCAGGCATCTTCCTGGCAGATGGGGCGTGAAGGCGCCACTACCGGTAAGAAGCTCCCGAAAGGAGGACAGAAGCGAAGGAGGAGGAGACAGTAGAGTTGGGGGAATGACCTGCGTGCTCTGATGTAGAGCACAAAAGAAGGAGGGCGCGTGTCCATGCGCCTACTCTACTGTGGATTATGATATCGAAAGTCTCGGAGAGTCTCAGATGTCAGCCGAAGACGGCGCGGTAGCGTGTTCGGTGCTCGACTTCACTGTGGGCGGTTTGTAAGTGCTGCCAGAAGCCAAGGCATGATTTATCGCCATCATTATACATGTAAGTGATCGTCCACCCTTAATCCATACCTAAGTTTTGGTGGTAGGGAAATAAGCATCCACAGGATGGATAAAAATCCATGGGTCAAACGAATCCGGCGGAACGCGGAGGTAACGGACAACGAACTGTCGACCCAGTTTCCAGACGTCACTGGCGGCAAAACAAGTCAGTTTGTGGGAATCGTCATCCACGAGGGGGCAAATGAAATAAAGCGGAGTATCTGGTAGTCCGATGACATGAAAACGTTGATTTGCGGCCAATTTACCACATGCGATGTGGTACCATGCTACCGGGAAGTCGGAAGAAAGGAAACGATGGTGGATATGATGCCAAACCGTGGGCCACCGCATCGATTAATGTTTGCGTGTAAAGTAGGGACCCCCGTTCCACTGCTTGTGCATGGTGAACGTGTACAAAGTCGCCGCTCGGTGTCGCACATTGACAAGGCCGAGGCACCCCCCTCGCGGGGGGAGGCTGAACGCATCTTAACGGACCTCAAATAGCGTACCGGCTGTAAGGAAGTATGAGGAAACGCCCTGGAGGCTGTGTCCAGTAACTGATGGCAGCGGCAGTACCTGTGTCATCTGCACCATTCTGGAAGCCGCATGTTGATTGAGGTATTCGACACGTTGTAAAGAATCGACTTGGTGGAGGAGATTTTGCCGCACCGCCGTGCGGATAATTTGGAGAGTACGCCGAAAATTGATGGCAGTGGAGCGGTGCACGGTGGAGGTAAAAATGATACCAAGGTATCATAGTTTCTGTACACACTGGAGAGATGCTAAGTCGTCCTGTGAGAGGCTGCGTCAAAGGGCACCGCCGTGGCTTTATCCACATTCGTGTTACTACCCGCTGCAGTTCTTTACGTTGATATCAAATGAAGAACCATTCGCGTTTCATTCCGTGAACGGACCAAGAGGAGGAGATCGTCCACATACGCACGACACCGAATAGTGTGCTGTCGCAAAGTGAGCCAATAATTGTGCGTCGTCAGACTCCCGATGAGTGGCTCCAGATTTATGGCATACAGTAGTGTCGAAAGGTGGGCAACGCTGCATTATGGAACGTCGAATTGTCACTGGTCCCGCCACGCAGCCTTGACATGAATCATGAATCAGCTATTCGGCGCTGCCAGACAGACGCCATACAGACGCCAAGGTGGGTGGGAACCCAATTGACTCATTACTGAGAACAGAAAAGGATGCCGCACGTTATCGAATGCGCTGTCAATATCAGTGGCAACCACCGCGGCTCGGAGTCTGCAGGCCGCTGCCAGTGCAACTAAATCACTACATTCTGCTGTGGCCGTTTGTGTGTTAACTGAGCCACCCGGAGTTCTTTGTTATAGGGATAGAATGCTAAGCAGTATCTTGCGGCATAGCGTCGCCAGGAGTCGTGCAAAAATTTTATAGTGAGTGTTAACAGGGTTAGGGGACGGTAACGTGCTGTCGTCACTCCCCGTGTCGGTTTGTGGATGGATGTAACAATTCTCGTGACGAATGACGGTGGTGCGGCGTTTCCCATAGTCAACAGTTCACGAAACATTGTCGTCCACGGCGACGCAATTAGCGCAAGAAAAGCGCGATACAATTCTATCGGCAATCCGTCAACGCCAGGTGAATTATCCACAGCACCTTTGTTAATTGTATCGTGGACTTCGTTCCACGTAACCGGCTCCATCAACTCGTCCGTCTCGTCGCCGGCGAGGTTGCGAGTTACGTGCGCTAACACAAACTCCTCAGCGCGGTTGCTGGTTGTCTCCCCCTGATACGTTGTGCGGTAGTGGTCTACAAAGGCATTGACGATTTTGGCCTGGCGAGTGACGTGCTGGGCGAGACAGGCGGAGATCTCGGTGATGAATCGTTGTCATCGGTGTTTCCTTCCGAAAGTGACATGATGCATGGTGGATGTGCCTGCTCCACCGAATCTTGATGTCGGGTCCGCACCATCGCCCCTTACAGTCTAAGGCGTGTAAAGGTTACAATTTGTACCTTAATCCTACTGCGTTCTCTCTGGGTTTCAACGGTGAGCGGCTGGGCCTCCAGGCCGCAGAGAAAGACGCAGAAATAGTCGATAGTGTGCCGGCGCCACGCAGCTACTTCCTTCCGATGCTGAATCAAGGTACATCGAATGGCAGGTTTGGCACATTGCTGCCAACAAGTCATGGTTGTGCCGTACTTAGGTAAGTGTCGTTCATAGGTGGCCCACGTCTCGGTAACAAGTTGAAGACATTCGGGATCATGAAGATGGGAGGTGTTTAGACCACTTGTTGCGTGAGGAGAATGCTGTAGATGTAGGCACAGTGCTCCGAAAAGACTAAGGGCCTCTTTGATGACATAGAGCAATCCTGTGGGACCTCTCTCCCCTGAATGTGGAACTACAAGAAATTAGCCACCCGTCTCCTATAGCCATCTTCCGTGATCCACTCTATGTTCACTCACGCTCCTGACATAGCCTTGTATAATTATCGAATAATTTGTAACTGTTCTGACAGATCCGGTGCGCCTCCTGTGTACACTGCACTGCAGCATGGAGCCGCCTTCGTCGTCGGCACTGGCGGCTGGAGACGCAGCCAGCCTGGACTACCTGCTGTGGATCCTGCACTGTTCCGGCACCATGCGGCACCCACGGTCGGGGTCCTGGTCCACTCGCATATTCTACCTAAGATATATCTTCTGTATATTGACCATCATTTATTACTGTGGCATACAAGTGGTGCTGATGTAGAGAGTGGGCTTCGACGATTTCGATTACTTCACTCTCGCACTGAGCCTCTTAGACACATACGCAACGTGGATTTTCCGTCTGGGACACATCGCAAAACGTGAGCGGGATTTCCACACGCTTGCTGTACAGGTTAGTTATGAGGCTCAATATGCTTCTTCTGGTGTTTTTTATAATTATGTAAAACAGTGTAACTGATGCTTAGGACTGATTTGAAAACAAAAGGAATGCTGACAAGCAGACCACACAACGATCGGATTTTCGTATTTTCTCTATATAAGTTGGGTTTAAGAACTCATGTATTAATCACAAAAGCAGTTCGATTAAACTCTCAAAAACTCTCGAAGAAATCGACTTTGAAGTTCCCTGACCGTTATTAATAAGCTTAAGTAAGACCGCCTTTATCAAGAAGCAAGAAGTACCATGGCACTGTTCACCAAGAACTCAAAATAAATGCTGTTCAGTTCTCAGTAGTTAGTTGAATTTTAGTAAATCATAATATAGTAACTTCTGTGTACCCGCCGGGTTAACCGAGAGCGCTAATGCGCTGCTTCCTGGACTCGGCGCTATGCATTGTTTCATACCCTTAGGCGATTCTAAGATTCACGGAAATGACCGTACAATATGCCCCTTAGTTTAAAAATTTGATTGCACCTAGAATTTGCCCTAGACTCCCCAAGTGGCAAGTAAGCACTTACCTCAAACACACGCAGCTTGTCGGAAAAAAGATGTTGTTTCAGGGTATTAAAGATGGTTGGAAAACTTGAGAGCCGATTTCCTTAAAAATTTTCCGGAGTCGTAAGAAACTGCTTTCGCAAATTGACGTTTGAGTCCTGAATTTCTCTCCTTTGCATTACCTGGTGTGATACAACAACCTTTTAGTCACGTTCTACATCAACTCATTTGTTCCAACAGAAAAAATTAACGCTTCATTCCGCCTCTATGATTATAAACCGATACCACTTCTGTGAGCAGACTTCAAGGCATTCGAATACATAGCACATACTTTGGTTTCAGAGGTTTCGCTTTTGTGAACATTACTTATAGAAATCAGCGGTTGATTACCTAAACGTCTCCCAGTGATAAGGTATTGCGATTACTGGACCGAGCTTCGTCGTTGTTAGACGCTAAGTTGGGTGCAGCTAAATAATTCGATTTTATACCCTCTATGGCCGTTCTATACCAGTATTGGCGGAGTTTCCTCAGAGTGTAGCTGCATTCTCTTAAACTGTGGGTAGAAACAGCCTTTACAGAACAACTGCAAGGCCCTATGCTAATGTGAACATAGGGCTGGCTCTCCACTGCACTGCCCCTCAGTTCTCTCGCGCCCGGGTTCCCGGGTTCGATTCCCGGCGGGGTCAGGGATTTTCTCTGCCTCGTGATGACTGGGTGTTGTGTGATGTCCTTAGGTTAGTTAGGCTTAAGTAGTTCTAAGTTATAGGGGACCGATGACCATAGATGTTAAGTCCCATAGTGCTCAGAGCCATTTGAACCATTTGAACCTCAGTTCTACAACATGATGGTGCCAAGTTATATGTTCGTGGCGAGTGACGCCCATCTTCTTCGGCGTGGTTTTCCGATTCAGAGCCCCATCGAGGTGTATATTTCAGTAGCGTCTACTGAGCCTGGGCGTCTCACAACAACAAGCACTGAAAGCTAACCTCTGGTTTGTCACCATGTCCCAGATCGTCTCAGGCGGTCTAGTCCGCACTGCATAAGCTGCGTGCTTACGCTATGTACATATAGAAATATGTTATCGGCGTACAGAAAGAGCTGCTACCTTAGACACGACGGTAAAAACGATCTGTACAGAGGTTTCAGGTGAGGACCGACAGTTGAAATCTGCAGTGCTCCCATGGGGATCTGAAGCTATGAAGACCGGTCATCCTGTTCCCCCACACTAGTGCCGGAATTCCATGAACAAAGAGTTCATGTAAAAGACCCTAGTGTCCCAAGGAGGCGAACACATGCAATATATCCAGGAACAGAGTACACTAAACTCAAATCGAAAGAAACCCCAGACAGGCCTTGAAAGCCCAACAGTACTGTCCTTGCCATTTGTACCCAGAAATTAGCACCCTGTACGATCAACGTACAGAAGCATAACCATCTACCTCCCCATCACCAATCTCATCCATATTTTGTCTGTTGGAGAATTTATTGCAATGATCCATTTAGTCCTTCAAATGAAGAAATTCTGCTAGCTTTCATTGCAGGGGGTGGGGGTCATCAGTCAGTTATTTATAGAATATACTCCAATATATGTCTTCCCCTACAGTTTTGACCTTTTAGAATTTCTTCAAGCAGTGTGGGAATTATTCCATGATTCCATTATCTGTGTGCTACCACCCTGTGCTCTCTTCACATCTAAGTTTTCTACATGTTCCTGTCCTTACTGAGTCTACAGACAGCATCCTAGTTTCTTATATTATCAGCCTATCTGATTTTCAGGATCCTTCTAAAGCATCACATCTCAATCATTTCCATTTTCTTCTTTGCCAGTTTTCCCACAGTGAATGTCTTCCTCCCGTACAATCTTGCGTCCCAAACCTACGTTCACAGGAATTGATCCCTCTAATTATAGCCGACAATTTATGCTACTAAGCCTCTTTCGGCCTTTACCAGCCGAATTTTTATGTGCTCTTTGCTTAGCCTATCATGTGCAGGTTTCCTTCTGAGCTGGCATGATTCTTTCATTTCAAATAGTTTGTGGTCTCTACATCTGTTATTAAGTTTAGCGCCATTCGGTTCAACAAGACTTGCAGTTTTTATTGACTTTTGCTGAGGATAGCAGTGCATAAGCGAATATTTTCGTTGATATCCTTTCAAGGGGACAATTAATCCCTCACCTCAACCATTCTTCTGAATTCCGCTTTTGTATCTCCAATATATAAATGAAACAGTAGGAGCGAAAGATTGTATCCCTGTCTTACATACTTTTGAATCCAACACTTTGTTGTTGGTCTTCCATTCTTACCTTCCTTTCTTGGTTCCTCTACATACTGTATATTACAAGCCTTTCTCTATTACTTACACCTATTTTCCCGAGAATTAAGAACATACTACACTATTTTACATTATCTAACGCATTTTCGTGGTCAACAAATCGTAAGAGCATGACTCTGTTTTTCTTAGATCTTCCTTCCCTTACCAAACGTAACGCCAGAACAGTATCCTCACCTGTCGTAAAGCCAAAATGACCGTCATCTAACAGATCCTCAATTTTATTTGCACTTACAGTAATTAATTTTCTAAGACAATTTACATTTGTAAGCAAATAATATCTTTGAGGCTTCAGGTTGCTTATGTAGCGTCTTCAGTATCTAGCTGAAGACCAGTACCCGAGGCTAAGATTTGTAAAACTGTAATGGATAATAACATGAACTGTTTCCAAGTTGTAAATGGAATTTCCCATTTAACACGCAATCATTTTACGGTCTATGTTTGCCAGTATGAGTCACAACAGTAGTGTCGACGTTACAAATGCTGCCCACAGGTGCGCGACGACTTTGGGCAATTCATGTCTCCGCGGGACGTGCCGCTACTGCGCCGCCACAGCCGCAACCAGCGGCGCTTCGTGCTGGCCTACTTGTCGCTGGGCATGTGTGACGTCAGCACGTGGCTGACGTCCCCCATGAGGGACGCGGGCCTGCCGCTGGACCTGATTCTGCCCTTCGACACGGCGCACCCCATTGGCTGGGCCGCCGGCTGGCTGTACTGCGCCTTCATCACGGTGCACGCCGTCGTGATGAACATGATGGCTGACGCCTTCAACGTTAGCCTCATGGCACAGCTCAACATGCAGCTTACCATTCTAAGAAAAAATATTAACGACTTGGCCAGTAATGGTGAGAGCGCGGTATCGTTAAAGTCACGGACGACATTCAAGGGAGCTGAACGACCGTGGAAATTGTATACTCGAATGTACAAGCCCTACCCACTGAGGAAGTTCAACAATCATAATCAGAAAATGAATTCCATAATGCTGGTAGCAGAAGCTAAAAAACATCAACAGTCATCTGAATTTTCCAACAGCAACGATATACATTATCGATTGAAAAGGATTATCATACACCATCAAACTATTATCAGGTAGGCAATTAAGCATTTTTTGGGGAAGATTATGATGAATGTCTCTTTCATCAGCTTTTAAAAGTTGTATTACCAGTATCAAAAGATATAGAATTGTGTTACTACTCTTTGATCATGTGTTCTTGTATATTCTTGGCATGTTTCATGAAGCACTTCAAGAACTGTGTCTGTAGAAACTTCTTTACAGTACAAGACCCGGTTTTTATAATGGGTTTAAGACTATAAACTAGCTGACACAGCAGTGGAGTGAACTGCAGAAAGCAAAATCATTGGAAAAGGCAACAGCTGGTTAATGCGCATGAAACCTGAGAGTCAAGGGAAGGCAGGATTCGGTTACAATTGTGGACAGGGGCGTAATCAGTTCCTATTGGTGGCCTTTTACAGTTACAAACTATTTTAAACCAGTAATTCCAGAATCAACAATAAATAAAAATACCACACGTTATTATGAAGGAATTAAGAACTGTGTAAATAATAGTGTTTTAAGTGAGTTACAATTTAGCAAATCACCATTAAATATAGATACTGTTTTAAAAGCAAGCCACTGTGATCTGGGCAGAAGGCCTTACACGCTATGAATGGTAATAAATTAAGAATTGTTTAAGACTCGCTGCAACTTACAAATTAGGTATTGAAATATTAAAGGCAATTCGCCACAAACACAGCAGACGGCATCAGACACAAGAAATAGTAGTAAATAAGGTTTTAAGGCTTGCGGCTAAAATACAAACACCAAATTAGAATTTTAAGGCAAACGACCACAATCACGGCTGAAGGCATTACACGCCAGGAACGTCAATGACATAAAAAAATTTAGAAACCTGCTGTAAAACAGCAAATACAATAGCAAATGTTAATTAAAAAAAAAAAGCAAGCAACTGATCACAAAATGGGTGAAATAACATGATGGTAAACTTTGTAACACAACCCT
Source organism: Schistocerca serialis cubense (assembly GCF_023864345.2). Taxonomy (NCBI): domain Eukaryota; kingdom Metazoa; phylum Arthropoda; class Insecta; order Orthoptera; family Acrididae; genus Schistocerca; species Schistocerca serialis. Next base: position 299,213,984 of record NC_064645.1, read on the forward strand.
TAACATGCACTAAACACTACGCTGCTAGATTTATTCCAGAAGGCCACCAGGTCTATTAACTAGACGTATATAGCCTATAAAGTAGGCATTACAGGGTATTGTAATAAATAATACAATAATAAAACACAAGGACCAGTACATAAGTTCCTTAAAGGGTACTGAGGCAGATTATACCCGCAGAAGGCGTAGACTGAAGGAGCGCTACACTAAACTACTGTCCATCAGACCTCCTTTTGGAACACGCATGTCTTACAAGAACCAAGGGGCCACAGATGATGCTCCAGGAATCGACCTCTGAGAAGGTCTGGCAACAAATACTTTTGCGAGCTATGAGAAAGGCTGCCAAGTGTTGCATTCACTTCACAAGATGGTAGTTCAGATTAGTAGCAGTCTAACGAATGACTAATGATAATCTTGCTGAAGCTACCTGACGTCCGATCAACCAAATGCAACGATGGAACGATACACCAAAGCCGGAACCAGAATACGTCGCCAGAATACTGTATTTAGAGTGCCCGGAAATACCACCAGAGTAGAAGAATCACCAGCCGGCCTACAATCAAGAAAGCTGTCAAAACTACACGCCTTACCGGACAGCAGCGGCAAGGCGAGGAAACGTATACTGCTGTTACATACAGTTACCCCCAGGGCAGGTAAATGGGGGCGTTAGCGGAAACCAGGCAAGAAAAATTACCGCTGGTTGAACTTAACAATTTGTAACAAGTTGAACGCAGTAAATAGTAATAAGAAGTCGAGGAAAGCTAATCAGATCAGCCTTCCCCAAGCACTCCACTCGCTGCTCTTCGCCTCGGCAACACTACGAGCAGCAACACGAACCCAAGTCACTGGAGAATCGCGAGATGTCACAATGGTGGTTTCTCTACTTCGATTGAAATGCACTCATCTTAAAAAACTTGCTGGATCCGGTTTACGATGAGGTCGTGCACCCTTGTGACTACAGCCCTTCCATCCAGGAGACCATGCGTGCCACCAGCGGTCCAGCATGTTCTGGCACTGCGTGGACCTGGCTCCTCCTGAGTCCTAAACCGAACTCGCACACTCACACGACCCGGGAAAGCAACGACGTCGCCCCAAAGATAGGGCACCACTTACAACATGCCGATAACCACCTCCGCTCCCACTAACGGACAGGACATGCTTGATAAACCGAGTGGCGCCAGTCAACACGAGAAGAAGACAAACAACCGCAACCATGCCAGCTAAACGATACCGTCTAGCCTCCAAAAGGGGGCGGAAACCTACAAACAGCACCAACGCGAGCCACAGCATGGCTCAGTACAATATCATAGTGTCAATTTACACTCATCATACTGGACTGCCCTACAAGTCTACAAGGAATGGTCAGTATGTGCCCATAACCACGCCGTTCTCCCCTCTGTTGGTGTATAATAGTGGACTGCCGTACATGTGTGCAAGGAATGGTCAACCACACGCAGCTGTGTAACATGGCGTATACCAGTTCTTATAAGAAGAACCTATTCGACTGGAAACGTCACAACTGCCTAATGACAATTGGGATCGAACGTGATAGGAATTTCCGCTGACAATCTCTGCAGGTCTATCCATAACAGTTCCAAAGAGAACATTTCGAAGATAACTGTATACAGGTCACAGCTAGAGCTGGGTACCTCGCAAATGCCAATGCTAAGTGCAGCACATAATGCTTGCACATCATCTATGGGCCAAACTACTTAGAAGTCAGCCAGTAGCAGACTGGATGAGCTTAATGTGGTCTGAAGGGGGGCATTTTCTATCTTTTCAAACGATGCAAGGAGTCAACGCTAACGATGGCCCAATGAACATTGTGAGTGGTACCATCAAAGCAGCTGCCGCAGATATCTTGGCATATGTCTTGCGGCAATAGCCAATGAAGTGTCAACAAGAAATTTGCAGACATGGTAAATAAAATTAGATCCGACACCAAACTGTACTGCTTACTTGGTGTAGATCCTTCCAGCACCCATTTCCATAGAACACAACATTCAAAGGCCACTATACTGGTTTGTCATGTTGCCTTAACAGTGCATTGAACACTACCTAATCCTCAACGACCCAAGGCAAAAACGCAAACCTCTCTCACAGAAAACTGGAACTATAGTGTTGTTAAGATCATAGCCAACACATGGGGGGCTGTAAAGATGGAACTGCAAGACGACATAAATACACCAAGACCTTTAAAATGTGTTGTCATACTTTTGAGAATTACGGTATGTATGCAAGAGCCGCAATACGATGCATATCTTCTTTTCTTTAAAAAAAATGATTTAGGACGTTTCAGCGAAGAGCAGCAAGTTAAATCACCTAGGAGATATACATTTCCAGCTAACAGGAAAACCATTTGGATGAATCTACACCATTAAAATTCTATAAAAGATGGAAACGTCCTGTGCTACATGATCGTTAAAGAAAAAATAGCATTTAAGGAAAAATAGGAATTGGAACTGATATCAGTGACCATGACCATGAGGTGGTTATACCAACAATGTGGATCAAAGCTCCAAAGGCAACAAGAACTAGTAGAAAGAATTATCTGGTAAGCAAACTAGGCCAAGAAGCAGTAGTGTCAAATCTCACTGAGAAAGTTGAAACTTTTAGCTCAGAACAGGAGAATGTAGAGGAACTATTACTCAAGTACAAAGGAATAGCTAACCTTGCGCTGAATAGATATGTACACAGGAGGACAGAATCGGAGTTATCTTCAGTGGTATACAGTCACTGTAAAGAAAATCCTAAGGGAATCCAATGCAGGGCGCCTACAGTGACTTCCGTAGCAGAATATCGTCGAAAGATGTTTCACAAAACCTAAAAAATTGTGGTCGTTTGTAAAGGCTGTTAATAGCACCAAACTTAGTGTCTAATTACTCATGGTCAAGACAAGAACTGAAATTGAGAAACCACAGTGTAGATGCAGAAATACTTAAATCTGGTTTCAAATGTTCCTTTAGAAAGGAAAGCCCAGGAATACCGTCTCATTTTTATCCTTGTACAACTGAAAAATGAGTGAATTCTCATAGATATTACTGTCAGAAGGGTTGAAAAACAGCTGAAACGGTACAGACTGAACAGAGGCATAAGTCTCAGTGCTATCTCTATCAGAATCCATACCCACTTCGTTGTTGTGCTGGCACCTCTGTTAACTATAACCTGTTGCAGATACTCTGACAAGAAACCGTTTGCAATACCTGGAAGACAGCGCAGGCCACACCTGTATGCAAGAAGGGTAGCTGAAATGATCCACAGAACCACCGTCCAATATCTTTTTCATCGATTTATTGTTGAATATTAGCATATACTGTGACATCAAATTTAATGAGACAGCTCGAACAAAACCACCTTTCCATGTTAACCAGCGTATCCAGAATGAGATTTTCACTCTGCAGCGGAGTGTGCGCTGATATGAAACTTCCTGGTAGATTAAAACTGTGTGCCCAACCGAGACTCGAACTCTGGACCTTTGCCTTTCGCGGGCAAGTGCTCTACCAACTGAGCTACCGAAGCACGACTCAAGCCCGGTACTCACAGCTTTACTTCTGCCAGTACCTCGTCTCCTACCTTCGAAACTTTACAGAAGCTCTCCTGCGAACCTCGGTCGGGCACACAGTTTTAATCTGCCAGGACGTTTCATATCAGCGCACACTCCGCTGCAGAGTGAAAATCTCATTCCGGAAACATCCCCCAGGCTGTGGCTAAGCCATGTCTGCGCTATATCCTTTCATTCAGGAGTGCTAGTTCTGCAAGGTTCGCAGGAGAGCTTCTGTAAAGTTTGGAAGGTAGGAGACGAGGTACTGGCAGAACTAAAGCTGTGAGGACGGGTCGTGGGACGTGCTTGGGTAGCTCAGTTGGTAGAGCACTTGCCCGCGAAAGGCTAAGGTCCCGAGTTCGAGTCTCGATCCGGCACACAGTTTTAATCTGCCAGGAAGTTTCTAACCAGCGTAGATTTCGAAAACATATATAATATGAAACCCAACTCATCCTTTTCTCACGCGATATCCTGAAACTCATGGATCATGGCAGTCACGTAGATGCATAATTTATCGATATACGAAAACCATTTGACTCATAACCACATCTACGCTCATTATCAAAAGATTGATCATGTGGGGTATAAGAGAAATCTGTGACTGAATTGAGGATCTCTTGCTGGGGAGGACGACGCATATTATTGTGCACGTATAGTCATCAACAGACACAGAAGTAATTTCGGTTTTAGTGCAGGGAATTGTGGTGGGTGGCTTACTAGATTCAGTTGTGGTAAAGGTAGTGGCACATTTCCGTTTATAGGTGGAATACTAGAGAAATGCAATCACTCTACTAACGAGATTGCTTACAAATTAAACGTGCAGCCAATCGTAGAATATGGGTCAAGTATGCAGGGCCTCTACCTAATAGGATTAGCAATGAATACTGAACGTATACAGAGAAAGGTAGCACAAATAATTACAAATTAGTGTGACCTGCAGGAGAGTGTCAGAGATATGTCGAAAGAACTAAACTGACAGAAACTTGAAGGCAGATGTAAACTACCGCGAGAAAGTAAACTAATCAAGTTGCAACAACTGGCCTCATATGATGATTCTAGGAACTTACTACAAGGATCTTGAGGACAAGATCAGATTAATTACAGTAAGCACAAAGGCATTTAAACATTCATTCCTCCTGCACTCAGTTGGGTTATGGAACGGGGAAAAACCATGATATCTACATCTACATTTATACTCCGCAAGCCACCCAACGATGTGTGGCGGAGGGCACTTTACGTGCCATTGTCATTACCTCCCTTTCCTGTTCCAGTCGCGTATGGTTCGCGGGAAGAACGACTGTCTAAAAGCCTCCGCGCGCTCCAATCTCTCTAATTTTACATTCGTGATCTCCTCAGGAGGTATAAGTAGGGGGAAGCAATATATTCGATACCTCATCCAGAAACGCACCCTCTCGAAACCTGGCGAGCAAGCTACACCGCGATGCAGAGCGCCTCTCTTGCAGAGTCTGCCACTTGACTTTATTAAACATCTCCGTAACGCTATCACGGTTACCAAATAACCCTGTGACGAAACGCGCCGCTCTTCTTTGGATCTTCTCTATCTCCTCCGTCAGACCGATCTGGTACGGATCCCACACTGATGAGCAATACTCAAGTATAGGTCGAACGAGTGTTTTGTAAGCCACCTCCTTTGTTGATGGACTACATTTTCTAAGCACTCTCCCAATGAATCTCAACCTGGTACCCGCCTTACCAACAATTAATTTTATATGATCATTCCACTTCAAATCGTTCCGCACGCATACTCCCAGATATTTTACAGAAGTAACTGCTACCAGTGTTTGTTCCGCTATCATATAATCATACAATAGAGGATCCTTCTTTCTATGTATTCGCAATACATTACATTTGTCTATGTTAAGGGTCAGTTGCCACTCCCTGCACCAAGTGCCTATCCGCTGCAGATCTTCCTGCATTTCGCTACAATTTTCTAATGCTGCAACTTCTCTGTATACTACAGCATCATCCGCGAAAAGCCGCATGGAACTTCCGACACTATCTACTAGGTCATTTATATATTATGAAAAGCAATGGTCCCATAACACTCCCCTGTGGCACGCCAGAGGTTACTTTAACGTCTGTAGACGTCTCTCCATTGATAACAACATGCTGTGTTCTGTTTGCTAAAAACTCTTCAATCCAGCCACACAGCTGGTCTGATATTCCGTAGGCTCTTACTTTGTTTATTAGGCGACAGTGCGGAACGGTATCGAACGCCTTCCGGAAGTCAAGAAAAATAGCATCTACCTGGGAGCCTGTATCTAATATTTTCTGGGTCTCATGAACAAATAAAGCGAGTTGGGTCTCACACGATCGCTGTTTCCGCAATCCATGTTCATTCCTACATAGTAGATTCTGGGTTTTCAAAAATGACATGATACTCGAGCAAAAAACATGTTCTAGAATTCTACAACAGATCGACGTCAGAGATATAGGTCTATAGTTTTGCGCATCTGCTCGACGACCCTTCTTGAAGACTGGGACTATCTGTGCTCTTTTCCAATCATTTGGAACCCTCCGTTCCTCTAGAGACTTGCGGTACACGGCTGTTAGAAGGGGGGCAAGTTCTTTCGCGTACTCTGTGTAGAATCGAATTGGTATTCCGTCAGGTCCAGTGGACTTTCCTCTATTGAGTGATTCCAGTTGCTTTTCTATTCCTTGCACACTTATTTCGATGTCAGCCATTTTTTCGTTTGTGCGAGGATTTAGAGAAGGAACTGTAGCGCGGTCTTCCTCTGTGAAACAGCTTTGGAGAAAGGTGTTTAGTATTTCAGCTTTACGCGTGTCATCCTCTGTTTCAATGCCATCATCATCCCGTAGTGTCTGGATATGCAGTTTCGAGCCACTTACTGATTTAACGTAAGACCAGAACTTCCTAGCATTTTCTGTCAAGTCGGTACATAGAATTTTACTTTCGAATTCACTGAACGCTTCACGCATAACCCTCCTTACGCTAACTTTGACATCGTTTAGCTTCTGTTTGTCTGAGAGGTTTTGGCTGCGTTTAAACTTGGAGTGGAGCTCTCTTTGCTTTCGCAGTAGTTTCCTAACTTTGTTGTTGTACCACGGTGGGTTTTTCCCGTCCCTCACAGTTTTACTCGGCACGTAGCTGTCTAAAACGCATTTTACGATTGCCTTGAACTTTTTCCATAAACACTCAACATTGTCAGTGTCGGAACAGAAATTTTCGTTTTGATCTGTTAGGTAGTCTGAAATCTGCCTTCTATTACTTTTGCTAAACAGATAAACCTTCCTCCCTTTTTTTATATTCCTATTAACTTCCATATTCAGGGATGCTGCAACGGCCTTATGTTCACTGATTCCCTGTTCTGCACATACAGAGTCGAAAAGTTCGGGTCTGTTTGTTATCAGTAGGTCCAAGATGTTATCTCCACGAGTCGGTTCTCTGTTTAATTGCTCGAGGTAATTTTCGGATAGTGCACTCAGTATAATGTCACTCGATGCTCTGTCCCTACCACCCGTCCTAAACATCTGAGTGTCCCAGTCTATATCTGGTAAATTGAAATCTCCACCTAACACTATAACATGCTGAGAAAATGTATGTGAAATGTATTCCAAATTTTCTCTCAGTTGTTCTGCCACTAATGCTGCTGAGTCGGGAGGTCGGTAAAAGAAGCCAATTATTAACCTAGTTCGGTTGTTGAGTGTAACCTCCACCCATAATAATTCACAGGAACTATCCACTTCTACTTCACTACAGGATAAACTACTACTAACAGCGATAAATGGTGCAATGGGACTATCTTCTGCCATGCACTTCACAGTAGTTTGGAGATTGTAAATGTAAATGTAGATGCATACAATTCCATCTCAACACAAGTCTCACATGTGACCTCGTCACCGCATTTGAGATCGGGTCTTACATTTTCACGAGGGTTGCGAACATAAAATGCACAACCCCAATTAACATCGGCCTAATGTAAATGGTGAGACCGTAAAACAACTATGCAGAATTATTTACGAACTGGGTGCACATAGTGATGACATCACCATAACAAAGAACACGAAAAGGAGGGGAAAAAAGAAAGCCACATCAATGACAGAATAGACTGAAATATTCCATAGTGCTGTGCTTTCATTCATACTGCTGTACCTCAAATACAGCACAATACAAAGTGTTATAGTTAGAAATGCCAAATTTGGATAATGATGTTATAATTTTTTGTGTGGCTAACATGGCCAAATAGTACTGTCGTTGGAGTTGGATGTGTGAGGTGGTGGCACTGGCTCTTCGCAGCATTTCAGTATCACGAACTACAAATGCAATTAATCACCTATAACACTCATGCAACTGGTATTACAGGACGCCTTGGCGTAAATGTGACAAATTGATATGGCATTTGATCACTGGAGGTAAATGTTACAAAGAACATTTTGTTTTAATTGTGTAAATGAACATTAGTCAAAAATCTCAGTCTAGATGTTCATAAAAGACAGAATCAAAATGTAAATGTAATGCATTCAGCATGAACACATACAAAAATTGTAATGCTGATAGAAGTGGAATGAATTTGATAGAGTAGTTAACCAATGTTAATCTATAATACTCTTACATTAAACAGAAATTTTCTACAATAACCAAACATATCTGAATATGATTAACCCCTTGAACATTGTAGAGCCTACAACACGATACCAATGAGAATTAATGTCATAGCATTAACAGAAAATACAAAACCAACACCTATTGTGGTCAGTTCTTAAATCCCATTATACCAGAAGCGAACACTCAAAATCAGATTAGAATAAGGTAGCACAACTCTCATGTGCTAATTCCATTAAAATTATCATCAATATATAAATGGAATTTATATTAGTAAATTGCAATTATGCTAGTAAGTTTTCTACCGACAAAAACATGAATGGCAAAATCTCACAGCAGTGATTTAAATCTTTTGCTGTGGTAGTTAAAGTTCAATTACAGAAAACAGCTGACTGAACCCAACAATCAACAAGAGCACTTTGAAAACATCAAGGTAACCTCATTGCTATTGGCATAGTGGCATTACAGTTCTGAATAAAAATAAATATAAATGTTGAGATTCGACTGGAGACATGTTGAGACTCAGGGAAAGTCAAAACTAAGCTCTTCGTAATGCTAAACTTATGTACATTGAGTTAATAAAAGTTGAACAGGTGTTGAATACTTTATTGAAGAACTAGAAAATGAAGGTCTTAAAGGAAATACTAATATTTATCCATTGCTACAAGTAAAAAAAATGATCCTAAAGGAAATTTCAGATTCCTAGAACTCACATTTCTTCGCTAATTCAGTTCAACACTGTTACAGTAGAGAATATGTAACGATTAAGAATATATGTCAATCTATCTTTCAGTAGCAATAATATGTTATCTTTAAAATAATGTTTTACTGTCATTTTGAGCATCATATTGCTACAGTCTCTCTTATTATGTATTTCGTCAGCGAATATCAGTGATTTTACACTAAGATGTGCAAATATCAGTTTAGATGACTGATAAAACATCGATACCTAAATGGAAACTGGATGGTATAATTAATTTTGCTGTCGTGTTTGAGCTGTACTTTTTATGAACGATGCTTAACAAGATCCAGCAAACCACAACAGTGAAAGTAACTGAACACGCCACAGAAAGATAGCCGTTTCATACGAAAAAAGTGAGTAATTTTTTTAAAATTTATGTGTGGACAGCATATCAACAATCGAAGTGAATGTCATCTCATATTCCGTTATCCTTCTCTTTCTGCACAGGATGACCACAGCAGATGATAAGGTTGTGTGTACTTCTGCCAAATATTTTTATTTTGCCATTGTAGCCTGGAGATGAGGTTTGGACAGTGAAAGAGGTTGCTTCATTAAATTATTTGAGTAATTCTATAAGATTTTCGACTGACAGCGGTCTATGGAGAATCTTGTAGTGGTTTTGTAACGGTCACGGTCGATTAACAGTCAATATTGCTTTAAATCGAATTGTACTGTTGAAATTTTGTACTCTATATGACGAGAAGTGATAAAAACAGTGGCCAGTGTTAGCAACTCGACATTTATGGGGTACATGGAGCAGTGACAGCTGGTGAGTGTTACTGGCTTCTCAGTAAAAGGACAATCCTTAACAGTACTGTAACGCTAGTAGCATCACATTATTGTCTGTACAGACAACAAGCTGCACACAGCAGACTAACTCAGTAACCTTGGTTAAGGAGTACTGGGTGCTTGAATGGATTGTGCCAGCACCGCAGAATATCTACATTGCTAAGAAAGAGACTGAAAAATCAGATCTCTTGCTTCTATATCAGATGTCCATAGAAAACACGATGACTGGGAATGTTATTTGCCATATGTTGTATCTGCGTACCACAGTCGAATCCATCAGTCCACTGGGCATTCTCCATTACGAAATTGTGTACAACCGAAAAATAAGCTCACCAGTGGAATTAAAATATATTATAGTCAGATTAAGTCTATGGATTAGTACGGAGGTTTAAGACTTCAAGACGGAATGTACAACAGAATAATTCAAGGGCAGTAGCTGGGCAAATGAAGTATTGTAGATACTACTGTACTGCCCTGCCAACAGGGAGACTGGATTCTATTGAGATATCCTGCAAGTAAAAAGGAAATATTCAAACCCAGCTACTGCCCTTGAATTACTCTGTTGTACTTTCTGTTATGCGGTCTTAAATCAGATCTCTTGCTACTACAGAAAACTCTTCAGCTATGCCCATAAAATAACGCACGAAGTGTAAATGAGATAAAGGGGAGCAGAACTTGATGTTAGAGGGACTAGATTTAACTAGAAACGAGTAGTAGAGAGATAAACAGAGCGCTTACGAAGTTTGTCGTTTAAATAGGGACAACGGTAATAGGACGCATTTATGGAAGGATTTTGACAGGTGTGACTACGTCTTCAGCAAGCAGAAATTTTCTGAAAACAAAAAGCATTGTAGACTGTTTAGAGATTCCATAGTTTGCTAAGACTTAAAGTCAGGATAACAGAATGGTCCACAGGGCGGACCTCAGGGGTTAGAAACTGAAATTTGTGATCCTACTGAGATGTGACAGTTCTTCCTCAGTTGTCACGAATGATGAAAGTCACAGAATATGGTATGGTCCCCTGTAATCTGGTATATATTTGCTGTTTATTTCCTTTTTACTTGCAGGATATCTCAATAGAATTCAGTCTCCCTGTTGGCAGAGCACTAGAATAATATCTACATTACTTTATTTGCCCAGATACTGCCCTTGAATTACTGTGTTGTACTTTCCGTCTTGAAGTCTTAAACCTCACTGTTAATCCATTGACTTAAACAGACTTAGTACCTACTGATAATATATTTTAATTCCAATGGCGAGTTTATTTTTTGGCTGTACACATTTTCATAATGGAGTATGCCCATTGGACTCATGGATTCGACTGTGGTAGGCAGATATAACATATGGCAAATAAGATTCCCAATTATGGTGTTTTCTATGGACATAAAACCCTACATTAGAATTGCTACACCACGAAGACGACGCGCTAAAGACGCGAAATGTAACCGTCAGGAAGAAGATGCTCTGATATGCAAATGATTAGCTTTTCAGAGCATTCACACAAGGTTGGCGCCCGTGGCGACACGTACAAAGTGCTAACATGAGGAAAGTTTCCAACTGATTTCTCATACACAAACAGCAGTTGACCGGCGTTGCATGGTGAAACGTTGTTCTGATGCCTCGTGTAAGGACGAGAAATGCGTACCATCACGTTCTGACTTTGATGAAGGTCGGATTGTAGCCTATCGCGATTGCGGTTTATCGTATCGCGACATTGGTGCTCGCGTTGGTCGATATCCAATGACTGTTACCAGAATATGGAATCAGTAGGTTCAGGAGGGTAATACGGAACGCCGTGCTGGATCCCAACGGCCTCGTATCACTAGCAGTGGAGAAGACAGGCATCTTATCCGCATGGCTGTAACGGATCGTGCAGCCAAGTCTCGATCCCTGGGTCAACAGATGGGGACGTTTGCAAGACAACAACCATCTGCCCGAACAGTTCGACGACGTCTGCAGCAGCATGGACTGTCAGCTCGGAGAACATGGCTGCGGTTACCCTTGACGCTGCATCACAGACAGGAGCGCCTGCGATGGTATACTCAACGACGAACCTGGGTGCACGAATGGCAAAACGTCATTTTTTCAAGTGAATACAGGATCTGTTTACAGCATCATGATGGTCGCATCCGTGTTTGGCGACATCGCGGTGAATGCACATTGGAAGCGTGTATTCGTTATCACCATACTGGCGTATCACCCGGCGTGATGGTATGGGGTGCCATTGGTTACATGTCTCGGTCACCTCTTGTTCGCACTGACGGCACTTTGAACAGTGGACGTTACATTTCAGATGTGTTACGACCCGTGGCTCTACCCTTGATTCGATCCCTGCGAAACCCTACATTTCAGCAGGATAATGCACGACCGCATGTTGCAGGTCCTGTACGGGCTTTTCTGGATACAGAAAATGTTCGACTGCTGCCCTGGCCAGCACATTCTCCAGATCTCTCACCAATTGGAAATGTCTGGTCAATGGTGACCGAGTAACTGGCTCGTCACAATACGCCAGTCACTACTCGTGATGAACTGTGGTATCGTGTTGAAGCAGCATGGGCAGATGTACCTGTACACGCCATTGGCTAAATGCCCAGGCGTATCAAGGCCGTTATTACGGCCAGAGGTGGTTGTTCTGGGTACTGATTTCTCAGGATCTATGCACCCAAATTGGGTGAGAATGTAATCACATGTCAGTTCTGGTGTAATATATTTGTCCAATGAATACCCGTTTATCATCTGCACTTCTTCTTGGTGTAGCAATTTTAATGGCCAGTAGTGTAGAAAACCTTCTTAGTTATGTTTTTTCACACATGCTCCATTTTTTCATTCAGGTTTTTCACACTTGCTTCATTTTTCCATTCATTTTTTTCACACATGCTCCATTTTTCCATTCACCTTAGAATAAAATTTTGTTGTCCTCCACTACTCAACTTACAGTAGCTTCAGTGAAAAGTAAGGTCCATAATATAACCTCTGGGATGCAGCACAAAAAACTTTCAATTTCAGGGAGTCTCGATGCAACTGTGCCATGTCATGAGGATTTGCTGTTTAAAAATTGAACTAACCATGAAGTTATGAAACTGTCCCTTGATATGAGCATATCATGCTAGATCTTCCAAAAGTTTGAACCAGACGCATAACGAATGCTTATGTCACAGTTTGTGCTGTCATGTCAGCAGTTCGACCGAAGACGAGGAGCAAATACTAGAAATGATCCATGATAGATAATATATGCTTATTTAATCGCTGGGTCGGCAGAATGGTCCTATGATGTCCAAATTTATTACTTCAAGGGCCTGGAAGCATTTAGTATTGTCTGCAGCTGAAGTTTAGCCCTAACATCTTGTTTAGACTGTGCACGAAGAACATAGGTGGAGATTGAATCTTGTAGGTCCATCCTTTTGACTGGTATTGCGTCCTTCAAATGAATATTGGGCTTTTAAGGCATTGTAGCATTTATTGCAACAACTTACGATTATAAATAATACATCAAATGAAAGAACAGATCAAAAAGTTTTTTTTAGAAGTGTCAGTGTGAGCGTCATTGGTCACATAGCGCGCACTGAGTCCATAGGCAAGTTCTTCCTTAACCATTTATAGGGGTGTGTTTGGTAATTCCTGCAAAAACTGTTTCAATCCTGTTGCGTAGAGCAGCTGGTAGCGGAGGAATTTGCACATGATCCCTTATGAATCTCAGAAGGAGAAAATTCGAGGGTCAGATTGGATGGAAGCAACTCAAAACAATCAGGCCCCTTATGGCCATTGCACTGGACGGGTTCAATATCAATTAACCTGTAGTGTACTGAGTTAGGCCAGTTAGGTGGTGTATCATCTTGCTGCCAGAAACCAAGTTTTGTGGTTCAGCTTCTTCCAGTTGAGGGAAAAGCCATAGTTCCAGACATCATGATAAGGCAAAACACTTACAGTAGCTTCAGTGAAAAATAAGGTCCATAATATAACCTCTGGGATGCAGCACAAAAAACTTTCAATTTCAGGGAGTCTCGATGCAACTGTGCCATGTCATGAGGATTTGCTGACCCTCGGATGTGTACCTTGCGTGTTTTCACATTTCCTCTTAAGTGAAATGTCGATTTATCACTGGAAACGACGGAGTCCAAAAAACCTTCATCATCGTGTAGTAACATTTTCATTGTAAAGTTGGCATGTAAGCCATAGTTTGTAGTTCTTAGAGCTTCTAGGAACTGCAAACAATACAGCCGTAGTTTTAAGCTTCTCTTTAAAGTGGTCTACACAGACGTCACTGAAACTGGTAATTCATTAATAGTCTTCTGAACTGATGTCTTGGGGCTAAGCGTGAAAAGCTTTCTCATTTATACAATACGTTTTACAGTCACTCTTGTTCGTTCTATACTCTTCTCTTTGCAAAGACAGCTGATATCTTCCAACACGTATTACAATCCACACATATTATTTTCACTTGGAGGATTAAAATGATACTTAATACAGTAAGCAAGTTGCACTGTAACGGCAGATTCAGCCCATGCAAAACGTAAAACTCAAAAAGCGTTTTATTCACTAGTTTCCATCTATGCTACAAGTGCCCGGGTTCGATTCCCGGCGCGGTCAGGGATTTTCTCTGCCTCATGATGACTGGGTGTTGTGTGATGTCCTTAGGTTTAAGTAGTTCTAAGTTCTAGGGGACTGATGACCATAGATGTTAAGTCCCATAGAGCACAGAGCCATTTTTTTTGCTACAAGTGCTTTGTACCATAAGACACTGTAAATTCTGCATGTGCACAGGTATACACACAATACTGTTATTCTTTCATTAGATGTGTTATTTATAATTGTAGTCTCATGTAATAAATGCTACAAAGCCTTTAAGCTCTGATACTCATTTTGATACATTCAGTTCTTAATGCCCACTATGGGAAGCTTGAATCCTCTTATAGCACTACATTATTGTACACTATGTGATCAGAAGTATGCGGACACCCCCAAAAACATACGTCTTTCATATTAGGTGCATTGTGCGGCCACCCACGGCCAGGCACTCCATATCAGCGACCTCAGTAGTCATTAGACGTGGTGAGAGAGCAGAATGGGACGCTCCGTGGGACACTCGGCCTTCGGATGTGGTAATGTGATTGGGTGTCACTTGTGTCACACGTCTGTACGCGAGATTTCCACACTCCTGAACATCCCGAGGTCCACTGTTTCCGATTTGATAGTGAAGTGAAAACGTGAAGGGACACGTACAGCACCAATGCGTACAGGCCGACTTCGTACGTTGACTGACAGAGATCGCCGACCGTTGACGAGGTTCGTAATGTGTAATATCCAGACATATATGCAGACCATCGCACAGGAATTCCAAACTGCATCAGCACCCAGTGCAGGTACATAATGTCCTTGAAGGTTTATAGACACAATTCTTTTCATCTTAAACTGTTCAACATCTACTGCTTCTATTTCATGTACCCTGTCCTGTACTATCGTTTGTGGAGTTATTACTTCTTGTGTTACAAAACTGTGTAAACATATGGGAGCACACATTTTATGTGTTAATACTTTCGATTTCGGAAATACCTCTTCTTTTCATGTGCTTGGTGTCGATGTAGAAATTCGCTTTTTGTTAGTGGATGGATCAAAAGCATCGTTCTTGTGGGCTCATATATCTCAGTTATCATCGAGAGACCTCATTCATTTTCCACCACGAGTATTTCAGGCGTGCAGAGTTGTAAGACTAAGACACGTGGTTTCAAGTGAACTTGGGGAATAAGCCTTTTCCGCTGGGTTACTCGCACATTTCCTTCCCCAAATCGGTGCAGCTGATCACTGACTTCGGCAGTTTACGAATAGACGGCCACAATTACTTGAAAGTTGCCCAGAAAATCTTTCCCAAGAATAACATCAAAATTCTGTACTCTTTCTCGTAAGCAATTCCATACCCTATTTGTATTTTCCTTCACCGTTTCCCAGCAGGACATGGCATGTCTCCATTGAACTACTACTTACTACATCCAGTTCACTGATAGGACAGCGTGATGGCTTTAATGACTGCTTTTGTGTGAGCACTAAAAGTAATGTGCTTACTTGAGCCAATTGTCTTTTAAAATTCTTACTGTTTTCACCTTTGTATTGACTTTTCCAATTACAATGGCCAACTCAATTAATCCCTGAGATGTAATGGGATTAACAGATTTTAATGGGATCTCGAATTGGCCGCTACACTGGCTTTCCTCTCATTTCCCAATCAGTACCTCCCATCATCTCGATAACCTTGGAATTCTCTGTGTCCTCTATTTCACATCCTCCCTGACAGGGGACAATCGTCTTGGAATGAAATCATCAAGAGTTGTAGAATGATTTAGTTTTCGATCAGATGGCTTTGCTTTCAGCTGTTGTGTTCTTCCAGATGCTTAAGAACCAGGGCTACTATCTGATCATGCAAAGCCTTAACTGGATCACTACTGCTCTTCCTTGCAGCACCTTACATTCTGGAGCAGTTATTAGCCCTTATACTCTCTAAACATAGTGATAAGCCATGCACAGCAAAAATAAAACAAAAAAACTTCAGGACTTTGGATGTCAGAATATGTCGACATAAAGATACCGCTGTCTTCTCCAATTGGTGTTGCATCATTGCCCACCCCCCCCCCCCTCCTCCAGCAGTGCTAGTGGACAGTTGTAAAGCAGTGCTTTAGTAACACCCACTAAAGTTGTCTCAAAGAGGAGGTGAGACGGATGTGTCTAGGCATCAGCGGCTCTCTTGGCGACACAGTGACGTCATGCCTGCCGCAAATTGGAACTGTCTTCTTGCAAAATGCACTGATGCAGTAGTCACCAATTACGATGGTAGCGAGCTGGCTGAGTTCGGCGTGTGAATATCTCTCGGCGTCAGCTGGAGTGTTATTACAGCCTCCTTCTTAAACAGAAAGTTGGGGGATCCAACTTTTCACATCAGTTTTTACAGGCACAAAATGGTGCCTGAAAGGATAAGATAGGATGTAGCAATCTGGAAGGAGTTTTCTCCCTGACAGAGTTATTAAAAAGTTAACTTATTTTAATCTTAAGAGGCGATACATATGGTCGTGCCCAGGTCAGCGTATAAGGGTATCATCTAGTCATGGTGGTCAAGAGCAGATTTTAATTTGGGTGTTAGGACAATGTCCAAGAAATGAGGAGTGCAGGAAAGGCACCGAGTGAGGTGGCTCAGGAGCCAACACACTGGACTCCCATACGGGAGGACGATGGTTGAAACCCGCGTCCGGCCATCCTGATCTAGGTTATCCGTGTTTTCCCTAAAACGCTTCAGTCAAATGCCAGTCTGGTTCCTGTGAAGGGGCACAGCCGATTTCCTTCCTCATCCTTCTCTCATCCGATGGGACCGATGACTTCGCTGTTTGGTCCCCTCCCCAAACTAGACAACCGACATGCGGGAGAGGGGTTACTAGCCGGAAATTGGTGGCACAGATAGAATACTGCCTCTGTCTACTGCTCGAGGCGACGATCAGCAGCTAACACGTGATTTCTCTCCCATACGTTTTGTTGTCTACCCATAGAAGATAATTTTTTGTTTGTTAGCGCGTTCCAAATTAATACACAACCTTTGTTCAAGCAATAATCGTATTTGGCATGTAGGCTGCAGCGAATTGTACTTGAGCAGTGCAAGACAATATTAAATTGAAAGAACAGAAATAAACTAAAAACCTAAAATACTTATTAGGCTGGCTAAGTTACCTGTAGAGTGGACATTTCCACATGTAGACGATAAGCGGTAAATTCCTAATATTGGGAGTGGTTTCGTTTTGTCCCTTTCCGATCTGAGGCACTCTGTGATCTTCTTCATGAGTCTGTCAATCGTCTACGCCGTATTTGTGTAACAAGCCGCTGATCCTATGCATTTCTCTGGGTATGTATGGTAGGAAGTCTGTACCCGACATACATTCCAGTATGTTATGCCAATGGGTGTCAGGTATCACGACACTTCTTATCCAGCTGGTGGAGTACCAAATACAGGTGTTGCATGTTCAAGGGTATGCACCTCAAATATTCGTCTTGTGCACGTTGCACTCGTATTAGCCATTATTTCTTTTAGACTTGTACGATGACTTGATAGTCTGTCCAATTACTGGTCCCTGTAAATTGGTTTCGATAGACGCTTTGGCCCGCAAACTCACCGCTCCTTGTATGTATGAACTCTGGCCACGAGCTCGACTCCAGTCTACAGCCAACAATGAATCTTTGACAGAACCAGTCGTTCCGACTGGCGAAATGGAAAAATCATGGAACAAACGTAGGTCACAGGTCCCGAGATGAAGACCAGCAGGCAATACGTCTTTTCACTCTGAGTACTGACCGCCTCCTGTATGCAGAGGTGGCTTCATTTGTTTCTGATACGGACTTCCACATTTTCAATGTCACATTTTCTTATAAAAGTATTAATTATTAGTTCTCTAGAGGAATATTTAAAGGCCCATCTTGTTCTCTGTTTAACTGATTTACAAGTACGGATGTGTTTTCTTTGCGTTTCATGTTGACAGAAACGTTGAGTTCCTGCAGCAGTGTCTCGGAGGCATGTTACTGGGACAGAGCCTCGCACTTGGTGTTGCCATCTGTATTTTGCTGTTCCAAGTCGGTCTGGTGAGTAATGTTTGCTAAGCGCCATGTATAGCTGCAGTTAAGCACACAGGGCTGTTGTTCCACATTCCATTCAATGACTACTCAGAAATTTTTAAGATATTCCAGAATTACTGGCGCCTTGTTTGATCTGCATTAACAAGGTGAAGTCTGTTAAAAGTGCAATTTCACAACAGTCATAATGCGTTGCAACAGAGTATTTGAAAAGGTCAGGATAAAACTGACTAGGATATCACTTGTGTCTTCACTCCGTCTTAACATACTCTTATTTATAGAAGAATGTTATCCTCAGGAGAGAAAGGTCTATACATCAACATTACTCTTAATTTTCCTTTTAAAATACTGCCAGTCATCACTTTGTTTCACTAAACGTGTCTTAGGATGGGACTATGAATGAACAATAGGATTTACCTGAATTAGTTTTGACCCATCAGTTGTGGTCTAAAGGATCAGTCAGGTGCTGATAGCATCCGGCTTCAAAACGGTCACTTTTAAGGAAATAAATGTTTATTAAGTTCCTTACATACTTGTTAACTGTAATATAAATAATTGAATGTAATTGTTTTTATCCAATTAACTGGGTGACACAGGGAATAACTCTGAAATTTAATGGTTTCTTCACCTAAACCAACACTATAGTAGCGGCACCAATTATCTCAGCAGCTCTAGAACGCAGCCAAATTCACAAAACAATACTCAGAGTGTATTTAGAAATTCGTAAATACGTGGAAAGCCATCTGTATACCTGGTTGATTCTTGCTGTTTGCGGCTCAGATATAGTAAAAATTGTGAAATCGGTTTCTTCTCCGTTGGGAAACAAATTTTATTGCTTTTAATGCTTTACTGACACGTCTTTGCGGTTTTCCCTTCAGTTACAGGTGTGGTGGCTTATGTGGAACGTTAAATAATGTAGGTATTACATTTCATTCAAGTTTCCGGTTGTTCACATTCACTGATTCGACTGGAAGTGTATTGAAGAAAACTTTGCTTTGTTGGATAGACATACGACATCTTTCTGGAAAAGGTCAGGTCTTATGATGTTTACTAGCTAGTTTTTGTTGTTAAACGAAAATGATATCCTTCAGTAAATATCTATACGTTATTATACAGTGGTAAATAAACTGTTGCGTAATGTATCGTATCTTATCTCCCAGGATCCTTAGGACACAAAAGAACGACAAATGTGGTGTCAGGTTTTAGTTATTATCAATTTGTGTGGCACTACTTACGGTCCACACTATAAACACTATGTCACAACTCAATAAAAGCGTTACTAGTCGCACTGATCCGATATGATATTCAGAAGTGTCGCTTGCTGGCCGCTTGGCGCGCTGCTATCGCAAGGGTAGCAAAAACGAGACGAAGTGTCATGACTGTTGTGTTAGACTATGACTACAATTTGGTTTTAATTTATTAATCTATCAGTTTCTGTGCATTAGTGATTTGATCTTTGGTATTAATTTTATCTGTGTTTTGGCTGGGTACGTTTATTCGTTATCTATATTTAAGATGTCAATATAATTTTCACTATAGAGTTTGTGTTTAAGATCAGTTTGTTCGTATAATATGCTCTTTATGTAGTTATAGCGTGCATATGCATTTCTGTTTATTCCAAGAAATTCATGGTTAGTCCTTTCAGTGTTATGCACAACATTTGTTTCACCTGTTCTATCTGATCTACTTTGTAATTTTCTCGTTTCATGTGACTGAAGAAAGTGGACGGATTTGTATCGCTATTTCTTATGTGTTCTCGATTCCTAATTCTTGAACTTCTTTCTATTTTCCCTGTGTATAATTCATCGCAATCTTGACCATTGATTCTGTACGTGCATATGTGTGAACAATGGTAATTTGTTTTTCCCAGAATGAATCTGTGTTTTAGGTTATGTTTACTTACGTCATCGGCAGCGTAGCGTGGTGATATTGACAATATTGACAATGGCCGGATATGACGTATATAACTAATGCTGTTCCTGCTCTGTGGGTGACAGGTTATCGTGTGTACCTTTGTGTGCTCAGTAAATTAATTGTATTCGTAAAGCGATCATTTCATAACATCACATAATTCCCAGTCTTCAGTGTTCGCTCCCAACATCAGTACACTACGCCGTGACTGCCGTAAGTAAAATTTAACCTGTGTTTGGTTCGGTGGGCTAATCTTACACCTGTATTTTTTCACTAGCACATTTCATTTGTTGGATGTATTTCCTATGCATGTAGTAGGTAGGTAACAAATTTTCTTTCGCACTGGTGATTCTTTTAGTTGTTTTATGTGCTTATGGATGTCACTGCGTGCTGGTTTGGAGTGTATTTTACAGATTTGCGTGATTATATTTTTCTTATAATTAATTTGTTGCTCCATATAACGTACAATTTCTAATTCTTTTGTACTGCAGCTTGTTCTTGTTGTAGGTTGGTTAGTCTGTTGATCATTGTATGGAAATATGCATGTTTATGTGCTACAGGGTAAAACGATTTTGCATTTATGATGATGTCTGTCAGCGTGGCTTTCTGTAAATTTCGAAGTTGTGGATTATTAATACGAGGGTTTGAACTTAAATAGTGGCAACTATTTATTCACAACCGGTACAAAAGAGTTTTTGTCTGTTACTGTCCTTCAAAGTAGTCACCAGCGTTGTGTAGAATCCGTTGCCAGCGAAGTGGAAGGCGTAGTATACTGTTAGCAGGGCCTGTTCTGTTGATGGTGCGAATGTAGCGGTCTGAAGTTACTGTGATTCTCGTGTACGACTGTGTTGGTGTTATTCTTACGCATTACGCTCCTCCATGGCAGACCGTCAATGCACAGTATTGCTGTTCGATTTTGAAGCATCACCTGCGACCAGCTTTGCGAAAGAAACGTCGACACTTTCTGCGCAACCCACCCATCATTTTGCACGACAATGTGCGGGCTCATACAGCTGAAGCTGTGACTGCTCAGTTCGGTCGATCGGACAGGGAAGTACTGTACCATGCAGCATACTCCCCAGACTTAAGTCCTTGTGACACTGATTTGATTCCGAAGAAGAAGGAACCACTTCGCGACATTCGCTTCAGAACTGTTTCAGAGATTCGAGAGGCAGTAGACCTCCCCATTCGCACCATCAACAGAACAGACTCTCCTAACGGTATACTACGCCTTCCACATCGCTGACAACGAGTTCTACACAACGCTGGCGACTACTTTGAAGGACAGTAACAGGTGCAAACATGTAACTTTTTTATATCGGTTGTGAATAAATAGTTACCACTATTTAAGTTCAACCCTCGTATTTTTGATATTCAGGTCTAGAGAGTTTATTATTTTGTTAGTCTCTGATTCGATTGTGAACTTCATTTTTGGAGGCAGTTCGTTTAATGCTTTATGTATTTGTTGCATGTCTGGGTTGATTGCTTGTATCAAGAGCAAAATGGCGTCAACAAATCTGAAGTATCATGTGATTTTTTTGACTAGCCGGTTCGTCGGTCAGAAAAAAATGTATTGTATGGTGTTTAACAAGATATCTGCTACATTGTAAAGAATACTGCAGCTCATGGCCTCCCCGTCGTATTGAGTATAGATTTCGTTATTGAAGTCATAAAAATTTTATGTCAATATTACTTTTAGCAGTTCTCTAATGCCACATGCACACGTTATAGATGATTTTCTGTGAACCAGTTGCTTTTCCTCTATAGTTCTTGTAGTTTCCTGGTCTGGTATATTGGTGTTGAGGCTGGTGCTGTCAAATGATACAATTTCAACTTTGCTGGAAATTTTATATCTTTTACTTTGTGTGGCAGCGTTTGAGAACTTTTTTTGTTACTTGTGTAATATTACATAAGAAGGTTGTTTAGTTTCTTACAAATGACGTAAGAGGGGCTATCTGTGCACTTGGTTACTGGACATATAGAATTGAATCCTTCGTGAATGTTAGGTTGGCCACGTGATTTTGGGTCATTACGGAAGAAGAAAAAGCATCTTCTTCCGTAATAAGTAAGTATTTTGTAACAAGGTTTAATGAATTTTTTGTTTGTGTTGGAAGCCTTGGGCCCTGTTAATTGTTATGATATTGTTATTTTTTTAAACAAGCTTTTTAATTTGCTTATTCATTCATCTTGATTTATTATGATCAGACCAGTGGCTTTATCTGCCTTTAAGGTTATAGCATCGTTTGTGATGAGTTTGTGGTTTATTTTAGTTTACATAGTGATGTCTGTTTTCTTTTGTTAACGGAAGCATACATTATTCACAGGCAGCTACAAAATGGCACTGTAGCCAAAATAGGGGTATAATAAACAAAACAATAAAGCAATGAATACCTGAAACATGACTTGGGTTTGGATATCTCTCTTTATAGAGTCCTCGCAAGTGCTTCCTCAAGAACATAAAATTTTATCTCACTTCTAGCTAAGGGGTCAAAGCCGCGAAGACATACGAATGTTTCTACAGCTGTTAAACGCTTCACTACCCACAATCAGTTATGCAGTAGTTTCTTGCATTATTAAATTGTATCTTGTATGACGACTTCAACATGTTCTCTCTTGGTGCTCATCGTTTTTGGCTGTTGTAGAGTGCGCAGAGTGCGCGCGAGACGGGAAAATTTGGCGCCTATTTGTGCGCCATGTTCACCGAGCTGTCTGTCTACTGCTGGTTCGGAGACAAACTTATGTCAGAGGTGAGTAGCATTATGACTACCACCAGTTTAACAACAAAATATTATACGATCTCTATAAACAATCCTGTGTATTGAGGTTTCAGTTCACTAGAAAAAACGTTTGTCAGCTACTTACTAAGCTCGAGGTAAGGAACGCCGTGGATCAGAGACTCCCGAGAACTCGTCACGGGTGAGCTCTCGCTCGTGTGCTGGTCTCTTTCACCTTAGTGCACGCTTGCGCCACTGCCACGCCACTCAGAGGGATCAAGGTGAAACTGCGTATGCATCGCATTAGATGAAAATACAATCGCTCTAGGAACAATGACCAACTTGCTTGTTTTCATATTTCTCAACGACACTGAACGCGAAAAAAAAAATAGCTATTATTCAATTATTTTTGGCTACCCGTTGACGCAATAAAATATATGTACGAAAAAATTAACGGCGCACAGACAGACAGACAAACATTTCTCAGATTTTAGTCACTTAGGTTGCCACGTAATCGCCGATTGTATAGTTCTATAATGGAAAAAAGTTCTTTCAACATATAGCTTGATTGAAACATTGGTATCACGTTTGGAGCCTCATTGTAGAGACGTGGAGAGTCTTTCTACTCTTGGTTAGTTATAGCAAAAGTTCTTTAAAACAGATATTACACTGCAGATCGATGAGTTCCATCTGCACGAGTACAGGTGCACATTAAACTGAAACGGTAAACAGATGATAAAGTAACCCACAGACAGATAGGAGATTTGCCATGTTTTCAAAAGGTTGAAGAAATTATTCCTGTAAATCTTTCAATGCTGCAGTGAATTCTTCAGAAGTCGCATTTCCTTGAAAATCAGAAAGTTAGGGAACTAGATACCGTTCTTTGGGAGAAACTGCCGCTTCCACAACGCAATTTTCCTTTTAGATGCATCAAATTCCCTCTCAAATCACAAATAAGTAGCCTCTCACTTCGTAACGTTTTACTGATGAACATCAAGTACGAAGCGAAGTGCTAGATTGGCAGCCTATTCCATATCTTACACACACGAACGAAGACGGTTCACGAAGGTGACAAACGTACGGTTGCAAGCGACAGTTACGGTACGCGCATAAACTTGCTTTGCACTTGATGTATCATTGTATCCTGCAAATTATGCCTATCACTTCCATGTGTAGAATTTGTCACTTACCGCCATCATCAGACATGACAACTCGCAACAAATGGAATTAAAATTCACTGACTAACACGCTACGATCATGTTTAGTGTTCAAATTAGGCAGAGCCTTCAGAACACTACTGAACACTCATTCGCTGTCGGAGGATGCATGACGTAGGTCCGCAGGAGGAGGCTAAGCTCGACCGCCATCGTTTGTGACCCCAACTATAGTTATTATATGCAGAAATTCAACAATAGTGGGTGTTAAATCTAAAAATCGTTCCAGGCATGCCTCTCGACTTACCAGTGAACTTCGCAGTAAAATATAAATTCACCATACTCTTTGTTCAATATCATCATGAATTGTTGAAACTGAGGGTTTAATAAAGCATGTGACTTCCTAAAAATAACTATTCGTACTGCCAATTTCATCAAGTGCTCCATTTAACAGAATGTGCTTCCAGAAGTAGAAAACGATGAATCCCACACAAATACCTCTTTCATCGTCTACTAAATCTCTTCTTTGTGCATGGTGTTGTTATGCCATTCCAACTGTGTGTGGTCCCCGTCCAGTATGCAATTGCAAAATACGTACTGAGAATTCTCGTCTTTCTCTCCGATACGTATTGTGCTTTTCGTTCATTTTTAATGGCTAGCGACGATAGACCTCTAGACAGGCTCACTTTGAGCAACAGCCACTGGGCCTTTGAACTTCCGTTATATCACTAGCAAATAGTTCGTAATAAACAGCTCTGACACTGCGATTCTGCCGAAATGAAGAATGTCATGCAAAGCGAAAAATGCCACACCAAATGCTGGAAAAAACAGTATCGCATAGCACAGCTAATTCAACAGTCTCTCTGTACCAATTAGTTTCCAGGCAAACTGATCGCAGACGAGACAGAACCGACAAAGCCAAGGTGTGCCAAGTAGTACCAAGTCTCAGACCACACGCACACAGCACATCAAGAAGCGTGATGTCCTGCACACTGTGGCCGACCCTGCTGTAGGTGGTGAAGGAGTAGTATCAGGCGGTCATATGACGTTCCACCATAGACGCGTGTCATGGAAATGAAGGTTCGTCTATGTGCCAGACGGTTGTAAGGAGCCAGTGGACAGGCCGAGGTGTGGACGTGACAGTGTGACAGGAAGTAGCTTTCGCCTTTTGGTATAGTCATGGCCACACCGTGATTGCAATTGCCCGAGATGTTGGCGTATCAGCACGGACTGTCCAACGGGCCTACAAAGTGTGATGTACCATTTGCAGTCGTGTGACACAGCGTAAGAGCACTAGTCTACACACCTCACAATTGATATCGACAGAGACGTGCGCCACGCATGGTCAACGGCAGTCAGTTTCAAATAAGACAGGAAATGCTGCTATTAGTGAATGTAGTTAATCTCGGAATTTCCGAATAAATATTGACACTGAAAGTCATTTGGACTCAGGTGTTTCGCCAGACAACATTGGTCACAGCTGTACATCATCAGTGGACGAAACTGCATAGAAACTCGACGGCACCGCCTGGAGGGGTGTGCTCTGGTACGACGAAACACGATTTCTCCTTTTCCAAAATAGTTCTAGACGTCGAGTGCGCAATGGTACAATAACGTTGTCACCTGTGGAGGATGTAAATCGTGCTGGAGGTGGTTCTATGTTCTTTTTCGTGTCACAACTGCGACCCTTTCACTCAGTTTATGAACAAAAGCAGGAAGAAAACAGGCAGATATGCACCCATCTCAGCACTGCACTCGAATCTAGAGCCCCTCCTTCAAGACCCAGGAAGGGCATTTTCATCTAAATCTGGACGTTACCTACATGTAGGGCAAATGACTTCACAATCTATGATGGTGGAATACTAGACGGTGTCGACAGAAAAACAATAATGAAAAGAATATAGCCAGTCAGAGCCCAGTACTTTACCAATTATGAAAATGATAACACCAATCAATAAGTACCACCATGATCAAAAGCATTCGAATTACCTCAACTTGTTTTGGGCACTGTTCACGAGTACTCAACGACCTGAACTTTTTATCAAAATATCTGCATATATACGCATTACTATACTACTTCCATGTCATAAATATGTAACCTTCACCGGAACGTTATAAATTAGTTCCATGTTCAAAAGCATCTGAATGATCTGTCCTCCATTTTCATGAGTATCCAAACGACCTGTAGAAAACAAGTTAACTTTGTCCCTCTCTCTCTCTCTCTCTCTCTCTCTCTCTCTCTCTCTCTCACACACACACACACACACATACACACACACACAAACAGACACACATACACACAAAGCGAGCGCGCGCTCCCCACAACTCACTCTCAACTAAGAAAAATATTATGCACACATGCAGACCCTGGCTGCCCCAGCATTAGCTATTATGCATGTCTCCAAAGGCCATGTTAAATGCAAACACCTGGAGTTAGGCGGTGTGAGATATGACACCCAGAGGAAATTTGTTATACTCGAACTGAGAATATGTTCAAGAATTCTTCAGTAAAACTATGTTAAGGATAGTGGCGGCTGAAGACTTCCGGCATAAGAAGTCTCCCTCATTCTGTCAACGGCCTTGTCAAAGAGGGCTGAGCAGCGGACGGAGGTTCAGGGCACTCTCTTGTCCTTGGGTGGGAAACTGCGCCTAAAGGCGGAGGAATAAGCAATCATCGAAGACATGAGAATGCAGAAGGCAATGGACACCACTGAATTACAGACATAACGTATATGCACACGGCAAGTGGCCTGCAATTGAAAACGTATCCTGGGATGAATTATATGATCTGCTGAATAGAATGATCAATCTAATGAGTAAAGAATATGTATTGAGAGTAAATCGAAGAAAGACGAAAGTAATGAGAAGTAGCAGATATGAGAACAGCGAAAAACTTATCAGGATTGATGGCTACAAAGTAGATGAATTTAAAGAATTCTGCTACCTAGGCAGTAAAATAACCGATGAAGGACGAAGCAAGGAGGACATCAAAAGTAGACTAGCCCTGGCAAAAAGGACTTTCCTGGCCAAGAGTAGTCTATTAATATCGAACATAGGCCTTAAATTGAGGAAGAAATTTCTGTGAATGTACATTTGGAGCACAGCATTTAATGGTAGTGAAACATGGACTGTAGGTAAATCGGAACAGAAGAGAATCGAAGCATTTGAGATGTGGTGCAACCAACGAATTCTGAAAATTAAGTGGACTGATAGGGAAAGAAACGAGGAGGCTCTGCGCAGAATCGGAGAGGAAGAAATATGTGGGACAGGATAATAGGACATCTGTTAAGACACCAGGGAATAACTTCCATGGTGCTAGAGGCGACTGTAGAAGACAAAAACTGTAGAGCACGACAGAGATTGGAATATATCCAGCAAATAATTGAGGACATGGGTTGCAAGTGCTATTCTGAGATGAAGAGTGTTGAACAGGATAAGAATGCGTGGCAGGCCACATATCAAACCAGCCAGAACCTCATTTGCGCGTTCTTTTTGTGAACGTAGAGTGCTACAGTCTTTGCTTCCTCAACATTATACGAATTTTGTTGTGTTCATATTTTTCCGTCCCTAATGCACTTAGTCGGCTCATACTTCTCCAGAGGGCGATTTACAGTCTGTGCAAAACTTTACTCATCATACTGGAACTAAAGTGGGAGGCCAACAACGGTTTACCTGGCCTTTCTAGCAAAATTACGCTCATTTCCCTCTTGATGATATATTAACGTCAGTAACCATCATCACTATGATGAAATCATGATTAATGGTACCTGTCTTTATGCTGTCACTCGATACTGTCAGGTTAGTTTGTAGTTACAAGTTTTAAAATATTTCCATCCCGTGCGGGTTGTCTGACCATCTGTTCACGACAGTTTTCGGAAAAAAATTCAACATTACTTTCCAAAACTGCCTGTATGCACCCCTGCAACGAATCCATAGGCGACTCAGTCTATACTCGGTAGGTTAAAGTCGCCTCCAACCAATATTTCGTGATCATGTTATTTCCGCACTACTGATCGTAGATATCTTTTGAATGACTCAAAAACTGCATGGCGCAATCGGGTTGCCGGTAAAAATGTCCAACATTTAGCTTGATTTCATTGGTCCTGTAATACACATCTAGACAGCATCACAACCACACATAAATTCGTTCACAAAGAGACAATATTTAGGTCGACTGAGGTGAACACTATTCATCCTATGACATCTAATCTGTCTTTCCGATATACGTACCACAAATCACTTAATATGTACTTAGTGTTTCTGCCAGGACTCAATCCCAAGAATAATTTGAGTACTGTTAATTATGCAGATGGCAGTAAATTCGGGAACTTTGTTACTAATACTACGACAAGCCCTGATTAAATTTTAACATCCGCAGTGTCTTCACCCTGAGCAGGATCTGATTCCACGATCGTAGTGTCGACTGGTGGGTATTCGCGAGAGTCCCTCAAACACCTGGCTAGCCTTAACGAAACCTATGTTCGGTCCAGAAGTACTCCGCTACCCGAGTTGCTGCTTTCTTTGTGTAGCGCAACCTCATCTATCAAAAGGAGATCTACAATTCACCGACTCACAACGCAAGTCCACAGATCTCCAGTCGAAGCCTCGGTTGAGACCTTCTATTTGGCTCCAAACCAAAGGAACCCTATCACCGCCAGAGATAATGCTGCAGTTGCGAGCTCTGCTTGCTCTCCGCTCATGAGGCCAGCAGCCTTCATTCGACAACAGCTCATATGAACTGAGGATCGCTTTAAAACCCAAGCGACAGGCGTCACAGGTGCCCTGCGTAACGACATAAGCAACAACTTGCCGACTACTGTATCGCGCACCATCGACAACTGCAGGCAAGGCCACATACCGAATACACATTGCCTTTCTTTCAGCTGTGAAAGCTTTCTCCCGAAGAGGCTCCATAATGTGCATAACGTTGGAGCTTCCGATAAATTAGCGAACCCCCGATCCCTTGTGCCTGCTCGGACCCGGCTGACACCCTTGCCACCTGTCCACTCACAACGAAACCAGACGGCCAGACTTCATGTCGACGCTGTGCCTCGAGCGAAGAGTCCACACGCGCCACTCACGGTGTGGTGAGGGCGGATCCATCGCGTCGGGTACACTGGAAGACGCCTCGGCAGCGGAGCCTGTAGGCGAAAGAAGCGACACTTAAGGTATCCCATGCAATGCACCAGTTTCTGCCAAACAATACACTCTGAATTGGCAGCCGGAAATAACTGACCGGATCCAAAAGCACAACTACAGTTTGCGAAATGCGGCCAGATCCCCCTGCGTGTGTATACGGCGTGCACACATACAATCGATCTTAGCACGACTAACTTAAGAAGTAAACTATAGAAGAACAAAGAGAAGCCTAAAAGTGCAACTTGCTATACTCTTGACGTGTTACCAATATGTCCGACTCCTACAGAGTTGTGCAGCGGGTCATTCGAAAGAAATGAGAACTGAATGAATCTACAAAAACGCGAGGTTACGTCTCTTAAACGGACCTTAAGATAAGTACATGACTACTAATCTATTGGTCGTAAAAGGCGAGCGCAGTGTATGTGTGTGTAAAAGAGAGAATGAGATAGATAGATAGATAGAGAGAGAGAGAGAGAGAGAGAGAGAGAGAAAGGCAGAGAGACAGATATATAAGTCTGAGAAAATTTTCACGAAGATGAAGGCTAATACTTAATTTTTCCACAGTTGAATGGGCCGGATATAAGGCGTCTCATTACTTCTGGAAATAGCCCACCATAATTCCGATTTTGTATCGTCAGTGCATCACTGGTAAAGTAGAATTCGAGCAATGAATAAGGACAAGCAAGATGAATCTCTCCTTGACCATCTTATCACCAAACTTTCCGTAGAGCGTCATATACTTGGCTACTCACAATAAGGAGCAGAAATGAAGTTAATGAAATAACCAAGTAAAGGTGATGTTGGGAGCAATCCCCTACATGCAGCCTGTGAGACATACAACACCGCTTATGAAATGCAGACAGTTTTTGAGACAAACATTTATTAGACGAGATTCTGGCTGAAAAACATGGTAAAGAGGGGCAACAGGAGATGCTAAGCTCAGTGAAAAATTAGGGTACTTTTGTTGGTAGTAGCAGATTGGAAGCTTAAGTTAATGTGGCATGGATATAGAAAGATGATAAGGGAAGCAGAAGAAGAACAAGAAAAATGGAGCAAATGTAATGAACAGAATAATAAAAACAGGTGGAAGTCGTCTGAAGTGTGTCTAATCAGTCTCATAGTAGTTGTCAGAACTGCGTGTGAAACTTTTCGCAATTTACTCCAAAAGTAAAACAGTTTCACAAGCATCATATAATGCCCATCACCAAACAAGGTAGAATCTGATTTCAATATTTGCTGCAGTATCAGTGCTTGGAGATTTAGCCGGAGATGCAACAGTGATTGCTGAGGCTTTTAAAGGTGAAAAACGTTCTTGCAAACAGATATCTGACATTCAAAGAGATGATCATTCAATGGATGTGATAACACTTAGTCAAGGGAATCATCAGTATTTAGGATCATATAGGAACAACAGATTTGGTCTGTATTTGACGAAAAATGAGTTCTCCTTAAGCAGTCTTCAAACAAGAGCGCTTATCAACATAGAATAATACGCTAAAAGCCGGAAATATCCGGCACTCCGACTTTGATCATTAGCGACACTTTACCAAAAGATCCTAAGAGATATGAGAAGTCTATTATTAGCTTTCAGACAGAAAGTCAATCTGGTTTACATTTTGTATCTTGTAATAAGAAAGTCAATGTTTTGTACTACTTTGATGGCCATGGCAATTTACCATTTCCTCCGGAAGTAATGAGGTACTTCAAAAACTAAGCAATAAAGTATTGCTACAATACGTTTCTAATACATTAAAAGTCAAAGGTGTGGCCTCTTTGTTTAAATTTTATGATCTCAGGTTTCTTAGCTCATACAGAGAGTATCACAATTGACACAATTGAACACGCTACAACGTTTAGCGTATCGGGTACCCGATGTTAAATTTTTCGTATCACTAATGCGAAACAGCCTTGCGCTACTTATTTACTTATAATTCCACTTCGAAAATTACACCTAGAAACAGCAACTTCTACTCTTTTGTGTGATAGGAGATCATGAAATTCAGGACATTGTTTAAAACCTGGAAGTTACGAACTCCATGACATTATTTTCCTCATGTTGAAGGAGATAGTCATACAACAACAAGAAGTACTATGGAAGTTATGTTGAGAAAAAGAAAATATTAAGATGCAATTGAACATCAGTTACAATAAAACTCTCCAACTATGTGAGATGAGGAATAATGCAGATGTTAATTTTATCCTGAATAATAACATGCGATGAGTTCTGAGATAAATGTAAGTGAAAAATAAACGGTAAATTTACAAGAAGATTCAGTAATAATCGGAACGTTTCCGTTCATTCCATTAATTTCTGGAGTTTCATTCCACAATGTTGCTCCTACACACACGTTACATCTGTTCTGGACTGCCCTACCACCTTGGGGTAAGATATTTTTCAGAATGAACTATATTCTTTAGAAATCAAGAAGCAAATTTTGTGGATTTCGATAGTAAAGAAATAGCTGTTCGATTATATTTCAGGAAACATAATAGGCTTTGTAAATAGGCCTCATGTTACGTTAGAAAAGAAAAGGTGAATACGAAGGTGAAGGAAAATTAGAAAAAAAAAGATGTGTTTACTTTGTGTACTCGACCAATACTGTCATCACTAATATTCTTAGTGGTATAAGTACTAACAACACACCGTGTGAGTTCTAATTCATAATTACGATGAGTGAAGAAGAAGAAGAAGAAGAAAATGATGTTGATGAGTTACATACGAAACATGAGAGAAAAAATTGTCGTTGATGACTCTTAGACGCTTCGTGAATCATAAGCAGAAACCATTTTGTCAACCAATTCTGACTCAGAACGATTCCATATAGATTTTGATACTAAGTGAAAACACTTACCGCCTTACGGGAGTCGTCCGTATATTCAAAGAAGAATTATGAGTGAAACACCAGTGCAGGAAGCTACTCGCATCGCCTAAAATAAGAACTGTGCTCTTTGCATGTCTTCAGAAATGTCGTAATGATTGAATAACATAATTGCTGATCACGGAAGGATATACATCATTTACGCCAAGTGACACACTTGCATTGCAGAGTGGTTTTTGGGGAACGAGAGATAAAATGAAAGAAGTCGTTGCTGGTGATGGACGTTTCACTCTCTACATCCCGCTCACTATGATACCTGGTTTGCAGAGGATAACAGGAAGACAGTTTTAAACTCTCGTCATGGACAAGTACTGATTCGCAGCACACAAGACACTAATCTCAGATAAACCAGGCACCAAGTCGAAACTGCTCGAAAAAGATTACCAGGAAAGACAGGGAATACGAACGTAAAAAAAAAAAAAAAAAAAATATGATCTGATCCAGCATAACGTCATTGGGACTTAAATGAATGAATTGCACTAGAAATTAGTAGATGGACGTGGGAAGCGAAAGTAATGATAGCCCTCGAAACAGCAAAACACTAATTTTAGCCTTTCAGTCACTTCGAAATCATATAATTCCTAAATTTATCTAAATATCCTCATGAGGACAGTTCAGTCGATTTTAGCATAAAAAAACTGCGCTAGCAAATGAAAAGCACTGCAATTATCAGTCGCTGTTGTATGGAGAGAGACACGGTAAGCGGAAATGTACTCATAAATCGTACAAAGTTCCATAAGTGTTCCATACAATTCATCGATTGTTCGCGGAAAGACGGAGGAACTCTGTAATCGTCTGTCACTGATATGAGAATTGAAATGCAAACAAAGATACCATTTCCAATAAAAATGGTAGCATAATTATGGTCTGGTTATTGATGATTCTGTGATAGGAATGAGGCCTTTAACCAATTGGGTAAGAGGGAAAAAATTATAAATTTGTGGTACGTTACTGTGGGACCAAACTGCTGAGGTCATCGGGCCTTAGGCTTACACACAATTTAATCTAACTTAAACTAACTTACGTAAAGACAACACACTAACACCCATGCCCGAGGGAAGACTCGTTCCTCCGAGGAGGGGAACCGTGGCAAGGGGCCTGAGACCGCACGGATGGCGAATAAGAAGTTCTGGTATAACAGATATTTAACTCTGAGCGAAACATTGTACATACGATAGCGTGTGAAATAAAATAATAATTATATATATATATATATATATATATATATATATATATATATATATATATATATATATTCAGACTCATTTATTGGTCAGTCTACATACAGATTTTTCTCTCTTTACATCCTTTTCCCACTCTGTTAGTTACAGTAGTAACAGAAGAGAATTTGTAGGAAACATGCAAGGTACAGCTCTCCTTTTCAAGCTCTGTGAAGGGATACAGGGAATGTCACAATTTTCTCCCATTCTCGATCTCAGATACATCTCTAGACTTGAACGGCATAACCAGAAGGGACTTCATGATCACGTGATCGTAGGTGCTGCCATCTTTGATCTTAAACCTTGATACACAGAACCGATCAGTAAACGGTAGTAGTGTAAGCTCTCGTTCCTTTCTCAGTTGCTTACGCATTGCAGGAGGGATCTACCAATTAATTACCTTGAGAATACCAGGTCGCGAATGAGCAGTGCCTTGAAGTACGAATCCGTGTCATAGCAGACTACTGTCTACCAAATCCATGTTGCTTGTGCCGCTTTAAAAACTCAATAACCAACTGAAGTGTTTTTTCTCCGTAGCATTACTGTCTTTTACGCCTGATATTGTGCTCACAAAGCTGAACGCATACCGATTATACAATGCATGTCTATTATAGCTAATGAAGGTTAATTACATTATCACTAACAGCGATTACGAAATCAACATCAATATGAAACCCTATACAAACGGCACTGTTCAGAGCCAACCTGGAAACGTGCTCACTCGAAGTTTTTAAAGATCGTAATATCTACTGCCGAAAAGAGCATACCCAGAGGATGCCGGAAAGAATACATTCCTGGCTGGAATGAAGAGATCAACCAGCTGTTTAACCAATTCAAGGAAAGTGGAGACCAAGAAACAGCTACGAACCTTATGAATTCCTTGACTGAACAAAGGAGAGAAAAACGGCATAAGGAAACAAGGGACCTCGATTTCTCACACACCAGTAGAAAAGCATGGACGCTGATTCAGCAACTTGGAGAAGACCCTGCTCACAACAAAGAAAACTCAACGGTCTCATGTGACTCAATCGCCAGTCACTTAGTGAGATTTTCCAAGGTCCCAACAGATAAATCAAATCTTTGGCAAATAAAGAGAGAGCCTGTGGAAGTCAAGAAATCTCTGCAACATAACCCGGAATTCTCTCCTCCATTTACAATCACTGAAATAGAGACAGCCCTTAAGCATACGAAATGTAGAAAAGTTGCAGGTGCAGATGGGCTTTACCCTGAATTTTTGGTGCACAGTGGACCGGTAATGCGAAATTGGCTAGTTAGCCTTTTCAAAGAAATTCTTTGTACAACGACATTACTCAAAAATTTAAAAGAGCAAAAATTATCGCTATCAAAAAGCCAGGGAAAGAGGTAACAGCTGCAGAACATTTCCGCCCAATAACTCTACTTAGCTGTGCTTACAAGCTATTGGAAAGAATGATTCTAAACCGAATATAAGATCAAATTAATGCTATGATACCACCTGAACAAGCTGGATTCAGACCTTATAGAAACTGCTGTGAACAAGTGCTCTCCTTGACTACTCACATAGAATCTGGATACCAAAAGAAACTTAAAACTGGAGTAGTGTTCATTGACCTGTCAGCAGATTATGTCAGAGTGTGGTACAAGGGCCTATTATTGAAATTTTTGAGAGCAATATCTTGCAATACTCTAGGCAGTCTCTTAAGTCACATGTTAAGTAATAGGCGCTTTGAAGTACATGAAGGAGAAGAGAAAAGCAGATGACATGTACTCAGTGACGGATTACCTCAGGGCTCTGTTCTTGCCCCACTGTTATTCAACCTCTACACAGCTGACCTACCGAATTTGACCTGCCGAAAATTTCAATATGCAGATGACCTCGCAAAATCAAATCAGAGTTAAGACCTTTCTGAATGTGAAGAACACCTAACTAACAGCGTTACTATGAGTATTTTGAAACATGGCCACTGAGACCAAATGTTTCTAAAACCGAGGTAAGCCTGTACTAGCTCTCTAATCGCCTTTCATCAGCAAAGATTAGTCCACATTTCGGCCCTCTTGGCACAGTCAGATACAACGAAAGCTCAAAATACCTGAGAGTAAATCTGGACAGAACTTTAACATACTAAAAACACCTTTCCAACTTGACCAAGAAGAAACAAACACGAGTCAACCTTGTGAGAAAGCTGGCGGGAAGTACATGGGGAGCAACCACATCATTCCTCCGAGGAGCATCCCTTGCACTGGTATACTCTGCAGCAGAATACTGTGCACCAGTTTGGCTCTGAAGCGCCCAAGGAGTGAAAGTAGATGTCCAACTGAACGCAGTTATGAGAGTAATTAGTGGTACAGTCCGGTCTACACCTACTTGCTGGCTACCAGTGCTTTCAAACATCTGTCTGCCAGACCTCCGACGAAAAGCTTCTCTTTACAACCTTTGTCAGCAAGTTTCCGAAAACAACTCGATCCCTCTTCATGACGATTTGCTATCACTGCCCAGGAAACGCCTCCGATCTAGAAGACCAGCATATGAAATGGGAGACCAAATGCTATCCACAGGATTCGACCAGCACGCAGAGTGGAAACGTGAATGGCAAGGTACAAGAACCCGAAACCACGAACTTGTAGACAATCCAACAGTTCCAGTTCGAGGCATCCACCAACCAAGGGAGGTGTGGATGCAGTTAAATAGATATTGGACTGAAGAAGGTAGGTGCAAATACAACATGCACAAGTGGGGCTTTTCAAGTGACAGTGTGTGTGACTGTGGTGACACCCAAACAATGTGCCACTTTGTGAATGAATGTCCAATCAGGGCCTTCCCTGGTGGCATTGAGAAGCTCGATCAAGCATCCCACGAGGCACTGCGCTGGATCGAGTCCATCAACATCCGAGTGTAGTCTGAGCCATTTTAAAACTTGTGTACTGTATATAATTTCACATGTGCATTTTTATATATATTTCTTTGTTTTTCTAAACGATAGTAATAATAAAAAAATACGCTTACACAGGTTGGTGCAAGAAGCTCATGTAGAGAGCTGAATGGGTGTTGCAGAGCGAGAAGGTGGCGTTCGCTGTGTACGATGTGGTGACGTCAATGCAAGAATGCCCCGTGTCCATCAAACGGGGGCTCCTTTTGATCATGCTCAGAGCCCAGAGGCCGCTGCCGGGTTCTTCCCTTTCTCCAGGGAGTCATTCGTGTCGGTGAGCAATTATGCGCTATCTGTTTCCATAAAATCTCGTGTTTAGAGTTAGTCTTTAGCAGTGCTAATGGTTCCGATGTAGTAATTGTGGGAACCCTGATATCATGAGTCATATGTCATTGAAATAGCCGAAACTTGTCTTCTTGTCTCATTACTGCTGATGCACTGATATGCAATAAACGCGGTTTGTGGCACTGTCTGTGAGACAGAAAAGTTTGTGGGAGCTTAGCTAATGACATAAAGTCCCGATTCGTCAAGCAGAGCACAGAAGATGAAAGGAAGAGCATTCCACAATGCACCATTATCTGTCATGCCCAGTCTCTCAGTCTGGTAAACAATATAAATTGCTTGCTCTTCCGCCTGTCTTACTAATGGCGTGGAATGAAAATGCTTGGAGGGGTTCAGACAGATTGCTTTGCTTAATAATACATATAGGCGGATATGGAAGATCAAAAATAGCCGGGAAAATTGTAAAGAACCTAAGAAGTCAGAAGAATAAAAACAAATAGACAACACTGATAAAGATGGAGGAATGGTTGAAATACTGTGAAAATATGGTAATAGATAATTTAGTAGAGTTCCTACACATAGAAACTGGACGATTAAGGAAGACTAGTACCTCTTGCGTTACTGAAAAAACTATAAAAATCAATAAAAAATGAAAAGTGGAATCTCTTCAACTCCTGGAGGAATTTCCATTGAACTGATAAGCAATGCACCAGAAGGCACGATAAATACAATTCACCTAGTCTATAACAAGTATCTGATTGATAAAGAAGAACCAGCAACAATGTAAAGCAGCATGCTTGGTACCATTCGTAAGAAAGGATCATTAGAAGATTTCATCAACTAGAGGGACATAATCCCTATTGCGTAAGTGGGAAGTCTGCATGATCGGATATTAAGAGAACGTCAGTAGAATGATGTCATAATAGGAGGAGAAGAAAGTAGCTTTACCAGAGACCGATCCTGTGTAGACAATTAAAAAAAAAAAGAGCAAGGGGAGGCGACACACAAGATTTTCATTGATTTACAAAACAAAAAGCGACAGTGCACCGATAAAAAAGTCTATATCGGTATCTTGATTAGGGCCCAATAAATAAGCTCTATGTGCTCCAGTTCGGAAAAGGTTACGAGGTAATGAACACAAGAGTTAAATTAGAAAAGGAAATCTCCCAGTAATACTATCAATCAATGGCTCCAGACAAGGGGGTGGCATAGCACCTATTGTGTGTAAAATCCATCTGAACAAAGTTCTTAAAGAACTGATGAAAACGTGTGAACGAATGGGCCTCAACATAGATAGGGATTAAGTGTTTAGTTTATTATTCGAGAATGATCCAATAATATTGGTTGCAGATGACTATTAAGTAGAGCACATAATGGAGATAATCGTAGATACATACAAGAAGGACAGATTGACAACAGTTCCTTCTAAACCCAAACAAAATATCTCTCTGTATGAAGTAAACATCATGACTGTGTCATAGATAGAATACTGTTAAGCCATGTCGAAATACTTCACGGATGGCCTGCTGGAAGTCAGTGTCCAACAGGCACAATACTTCGGCAAAAGCAAACGACCACGTCATCAGATGCACTGACATCCAGCCGGGAGAAGCTGAAGGATCACAACTGTTGAGGCATGTCCTAAGTAGAAATATCTGGGAGTTACAGTCTCAGTGCAGTGTGTCAATGAACAAAAAACAAGACAGAGGACAAAAAAAAAACAATAATAAGCGTAATCTATCCTTTGACCAGACAAAATTAGGAATCAGTGAACAAAAGCTTACATGAATCAATAATAAAAAGCAGTCTTCTCTACGGAATCCGAGAAAATAACAAAACAAATAGAAAATATGAAGCCGTGAAAACAGATCTTTTGAGATGTTTCATGGCAACAGAAAATTACAAATAAATAAAACTGGCAGCGTCTGAAAACTCCCACGTGCATCACCGAAGAGGTGTATAAATACTAGTGCCTAAGGTAATATATATAAGATATTAACTTAGGCACTAGTATTTGCAAGTGCAGATAGGCACGATGCACACATTATGAAAAGTTATAAAAAATACTAGCCAGTAATGGTAACTGGTAGGTATTGTTTTCACGTCATAAACTATCTGTTTCTGTCTATTTGTCATCATGGGGCCATAAGCAAATTTCTGCGTGAGTAAAAATATAAAAAACCGACTCGGCAGAAGAGACTTGTGTACCAATAGTTCAGATCATTGATGATAAATACAATGACGCAAGAAAGCATCGCAACACCAAGAAAGACTTTCCGAAATAAGGCGAAAGTTAGTATGAGTATTTCTACAATTTGAAGATGATGTCCGTTCATATGTCGAACCAGTCGCTTAAGAGTGGCGCCAGTAGCACCACTTTCTGGACGCAGATAAGACTTACTGTACACACACACCGTTAGGTTAAGGCACTTAGAGACGTCACTATCAGCGTCTCACTGAGTTTAAATGAGGTTATGTAACAAGGCTATTAGAAGCTGGACGTCCCTTCTGCGATATTGCAGAAAGCCATTGCAGGAATTTAACCATTCCACATGTTTTCTGGTAGCGGTAGTCACGAATATGTACGGTCGCAAGATGACTCGCCTCCGGACAGTCACGTGGCATTACCGAGACGGAAGATCATCGTTTCCGGCATATGGCTCTGTTTCATTGTACATCATCCACTGCAGCAATTTCAGCAGTGGTTGGCACCACAGTGCCACAAAGAACTGTTACTAGCAATATTGAGGATATTCAACCAAGTTGCCAATCGGGTGATTATTGCCGCAACATGTATAGTGATTATCTCAAATAAATTGTCGAGGTCATTTAACAAGAAATGGGTTAGAATTGCTTTCAGGATGGACAACAAATTAGGACAGAGGTGGAGGCATCATATCGACACAGATGAGAACCGAATGACGAAATCGGGAGTGTATGAAGTAAAATGTCATGATTGTGGAGGGAGATACGTGGGGCAGGCGGAATGGAATTTTAGGTTAGATTTAAAGAGCATAATAAAAGAGAGAACGGCTCCTCAGCTGTAGCAAAGGATCTCAGGAGTGAGCAGCATTCGTTGGTGGGATGTAATGGAAAGTATGAGAAGGTTGCACGATGAAGGAAAAGGGTGGTTGGTATTAAATTCGGAGAGGTAGAGATTTATTGTGCCTTGAAAGAGGAGTGCGTCGGCGTTTTAAATGAGAGGACGGAAGTGTCCAAAGGGCGTTTCTGGGCACACTTTAGTGACTACTTAAGAAACAGTCATCAACAGATTTTACCTAGTGGCATAGGATTTTCGCATGCTATTTCCGTTCAGATGGCGCAGTAGAAGTAGCTAGGACCAGACCGGCATTTCTTAAAGGCTTCATGATAGACAATAGTATCGCTGGCGCTTTAATTAAATATCATAGTTGGTGATGGCAGCGGATTTCACTTTGGACAGCGATCCCTCAGGGACGGTGGATGCACCGGCCTTTGATATTTTATGCTTTACGGTTTGAGTTGACAGTGAACCTATGCAGCATGTTTTTAAGTTGTAACAAAGCCTAATGGCATAAAAATTTTTAAGGTAGGTTATAACACAGGTTGTCTGTTGTCCTTATACGTCTGTCGGTGTGAAAGGGATTGTTTTATGTAGTTTCCTTCTTTTTAGCTCTTGAAAATAGGATAATGTGGTCCCGAAACATGTCACGCGATTGACAACTGGGCTGAATGCCCTCAATACAGACTGAAATACAGTTATATGATGACTTAACAACTGTTGCGAATCTGTTACTTCAAGGACAGTTCCGAGCCAGACATCCTGTAGTGTGCTTTCCATTGACCGTTAACACCGCCATGTACGACTTCAGTGGCGTAAAGCGAGAGCTCATTGAAGGCAGGGAGGAGGTTTCTTTGTGTTCTCTCATGAAAGATGGTTCCGCTTCGTTGCCAATGATGGCCACGTGTTGGTTGGAAGGAGTTCTGTTGAGGACCTGCATCCAGCCTGTCTGCTCACTAGAGTTACTCGACTAACACGTGGAGTTATGGTCTGGGGTGCGATTTTGTAAGACACTAGAAGCACTTTGGTGATTACCCAATCCACCCTGCCTGCAAATTTGTATATAAATCTGGTGATTCGAGCTGTTATTCTGTAATTCATGAACAGCATTTTAGGGGTTGTTTTCCAACATGTAAAGTCACACTCACATACTTCTGCGGTAACCCAGATGCCTCACTGATTGTCAACATGTTACCTTGGCCTGATTAATCACGAGATCTGTTTCCAATCCTGTGTCACCACGATCAGTATTAACTGTCCATGTACTGACCGACCAAGTGCAACCATCCTACAAACTCATATCTAGCACCTCTACAACAAAACACATGCACGTCACCAGTTACTGCTGTGTCAGCGTTTTACATTTGCAGTGGTATATCTTTTGCTTAAATTTGTCTGTGATATTGCATATCGACAGGAAGTGCAAAATGGCTAAGCAGGGATGGCTAGAGGACAAATGTAAGGATGTGGAGGCTTGTCTCACTAGGGGTAAGATAGATACTGCCTACAGGAAAATTAAAGAGACCTTTTGGTGAAAGAGAGCCACTTGTATGAATATGAAGAGCTCAGGTGGAAACCAAGTTCTAAGCAAAGAAGGAAGGCAGAAAAGTGGAAGGAGTATATAGAGGGTTTATACAAGGGCGATGTACTTGAGGACAATATTATGGAAATGGAAGAGGATGTAGATGAAGATGAAATGGGAGATAAGATACTGCGTGAAGAGTTTGACAGAGCACTGAAAGACCTGAGTCGAAACAAGGCCCCGGGAGTAGACAACATTCCATTAGAACTACTAATGGCCTTGGGAGAGCCAGTCATGACAAAACTCTACCATCTGGTGAGCAAGATGTATGAGACAGGCGAAGTACCCACAGACTTCAAGAAGAATATAATAATTCCAATACCAAAGAAAGCAGGTGTTGACAGACGTGAAAATTACCGAGCTATCAGTTTAATAGGTCACAGCTGCAAAATACTAACGCGAATTCTTTACAGACGAATGGAAAAACTAGTAGAAGCGGACCTCGGGGAAGATCAGTTTGGATTCCGTAGAAACGTAGGAACACGTGAGGCAATACTAACCTTACGACTTATATTAGAAGAAAGATTAAGAAAAGGCAAACCTACGTTTCTAGCATTTGTAGACTTAGAGAAAGCTTTTGACAACGTTAACTGGAATACTCTCTTTCAAATTCTGAAGGTGACAGGGGCAAAATACAG
The DNA here is from genome assembly GCF_023864345.2 of Schistocerca serialis cubense. NCBI lineage: Eukaryota > Metazoa > Arthropoda > Insecta > Orthoptera > Acrididae > Schistocerca > Schistocerca serialis. Next base: position 299,255,704 of record NC_064645.1, read on the forward strand.
GGAGCGAAAGGCTATTTACAATTTGTACAGAAACCAGATGGCAGTTATAAGAGTCGAGGGGCATGAAAGGGAAGCAGTGGTTGGGAAAGGAGTGAGACAGGGTTGTAGCCTCTCCCCGATGTTATTCAATCTGTATATTGAGAAGCAGTAAAGGAAACAAAAGAAAAATTCGGAGTAGGTATTAAAATTCATGGGGAAGAAGTAAAAACTTTGAGGTTCGCCGATGACATTGTAAATCTGTCAGAGACAGCAAAAGAGTTGGAAGAGCAGTTGAACGGAATGGACAGTGTCTTGAAAGGAGGATATAAGATGAACATCAACAAAAGCAAAACGAGGATAATGGAATGTAGTCAAATTAAATCGGGTGATGCTGAGGGGATTAGATTAGGAAATGAGACGCTTAAAGTAGTAAAGGAGTTTTGCTATTTAGGGAGTAAAATAACTGATGATGGTCGAAGTAGAGAGGATATAAAATGTAGACTGGCAATGGCAAGGAAAGCGTTTCTGAAGAAGAGAAATTTGTTAACATCGAGTATAGATTTAAGTGTCATGAAGTCGTTTCTGAAAGTATTTGTATGGAGTGTAGCCATGTATGGAAGTGAAACATGGATGATAACCAGTTTGGACAAGAAGAGAATAGAAGCTTTCGAAATGTGGTGCTACAGAAGATTGCTGAAGATAAGGTGGGTAGATCACGTAACTAATGAGGAGGTATTGAATAGGATTGGGGAGAAGAGAAGTTGGTGGCACAACTTGACTAGAAGAAGGGATCGGTTGGTAGGACATGTTTTGAGGCATCAAGGGATCACCAATTTAGCATTGGAGGGCAGCGTGGAGGTTAAAAATCGTAGAGGGAGACCAAGAGATGAATACACTAAGCAGATTCAGAAGGATGTAGGTTGCAGTACGTACTGGGAGGTGAAGAAGCTTGCACAGGATAGAGTAGCATGGAGAGCTGTATTAAACCAGTCTCAGGACTGAAGACCACAACAACATTGCATATTAATCAGTTAAAAATGTTTCCTAGGCAAACGCATTCCCGAAAATTTCGTCATTCGGCATTAATTATTTTTGGTGTTCCGATTTTTTTCCGTGAATGTAAAATAAGAAAACACTTTGAAAGCTACGCCACAATGCAGCTGCCATATTAATCTCTTAATGCTTGTTTTTGCTGTTTAGCACGGGCTTTTTGTACAAGATAACGCTCTTTGGTACACATTAAAGGCACCAAAATAAAGTCAAGTTCCTGTCCCTTAAAATTCCATGGTTCTTGAAAAAGTGAGGCGTGGGGAGGCAGCTCGATGTGTGAAATACCTATGTGAATATTCTGATATCTACCTTGAAAGAATTTTGAGAAGCATTGCAGATCTAATGGTTCAAAAAATCTGTTGGCATTTATTAGCATAATTACAAAGTCAGTCTTATGGCCTGAAGCTGTTACGACAGCATTTTTCGCTCATAAATTACTGTTGGCAGTAGTTAATTGTTTTAATGATATAACATCGTTTTGGTTTTTGTGTGTACTACAATTCATTTTGCAATTTAATGTAATTAATAAACAGAGCAATAAATGAGTAGCCCTGATTGTAAGAAGAAACTTATAGTGGCCTTACTCGACTCCATATGACAAAATGCTTCTTAATAGTAGACCCATAGACAATTTGATCTACAGATCAAGTTTCCGTAGCTAAATAGTGTTGCAGTCGTCGAAAACTCTTAGATGGCAATGGCGTGAAATTAAAAGACTCAAGAATGTGGTGTTGGGAATTTTTTTAAAAAATGCAAGTTGGTAGTGTTGGAAAATTTAAATATTCAACATGTTTGCAGGAAGAAATTAAAAAAAAGAAAAACAGACGGAGGTACATTGCGTTGGAACTGCGCCAGTTCTCCTTTGTACCTCTCCCTTATTCACTCCTCCTGTCCCTTTCCCACATCCTTCCCCCTCTCCAGTCAGTCACAGGTAGTTTGAAAAGAGGCACTTACTATTATGATAATGCCTAATTCGAAGATTTGTAGTATTTTAGAAAAAAAATGCAAGTGTCCATTGACACTGACGTCTTGTTCAAAGATATTTGATTTGCCTCTAAATCGCATGCACAAATACATAAAAACATTCATCTGTATAGTATTTAAGTGAGGGAGTGAATCAATTGTATTACATAAAAATCGCGCTCGCGCACGTACACTCACACACACACTACAAACATATCTGTCAGATGGGTACCCAAAGCGACACTGGTCAACTTTCATACTTACTTATTATGAAATACATGTAGACAGTAAACAACAACTAAAGCGAGTAAATCTTATGAGTACTGCTATCTTTGGTGTATGCCAGAATGAACCTTTAAATAATTTCATCTCCCAATTATTCTGTGATCCTCGTCAAGTGTTACTATGGTATCTCCACATCTATAATACAATTTAAAACAAAAAATTCGACACACGGTGTAGGAAATGTACGAGCGGGTGAGATATCGGTAAAAGCGATGTGCATTTACAGGCAAACAAATGATAACACTTTCGGAAAAGAACATGATAGGTTGTAGAGAAATGGCTTTGCAAATTCAGCAAGTGAATTGACTGATGGAGTTGATGGATATTCTTATGAGGGATATCATCTCAAATTCTCTGCAGTTGGGAAGTCAGATAGTCAAAATCCCTAGTTGGTTCGAGGCATTTCAGTACGTGGTATGTTATTCATGGTTCATAACGTTAACTTTCATTGCTTGATGTTTCTGTAAGTTTTCAGTAATTTTTCAGCTTACCAATCACCAGTTGTGGGGGAGGTGTGAGATGGAAGGGAGAAGAAGATATTTATCATTTCCTAAGCTAGATAATAGAATACCAGGTGATCAAAGAGTTAGTATAAATTTGAAAACTGAATAAATCACGGAGTAATGTAGATAGGTACAAATTGACACATACTTGGAATGACATGGGGTTTTATTAGAACCAAAAAAATATAAAACTTAAGCAAATGTCTAACAGATGGCGCTTCATCATATCACAATAGCAATAATTTGCATAACAGACTAAGACAAAGCTAAGATGATGTTCTTTACAGGAAATGCTCCATATGTCCACCATCATTCCTCAACAAAAGCTGTAGTCGAGGAATAATGTTGCGAACAGCACTGTAAAGTATATCTGGAGTTATGGTGAGGCATTGGCGTCGGATGTTGTCTTTCAGTATCCCTAGAGATGTCGGTCGATCACGATACACTTGCGACTTCAGTTAACCCGAAAGGCAATAATCGCACGGGGAATAATCTTGGGACCTGGGAGGCCAAGCACGACGAATGTGGCGGCTGAGCACATGATCATAACCAAACGACAAGCGCAAGAGATCTTTCAGGTGTCTAGCAATATGGGGTGGAGCGCCATCCTGCATAAACATCGTACGTTCCAGCAGGTCTTTATCAGCCAGGCTGTAGATGATGCGATTCTGTAACATATCGGCGTACCTCTCACCCGTCACGATAGCAGTTACAAAACCAGAATCACGCATTTCCTCAAAGAAAAAAGGCCCAACAACGGTAGATTTAGTAAATACAACCCATACCTTGAATTTCTCGTCATGCAATGGGGTTTTCACGACAGTTCTAGGATTTTAGGTAGCCCACATTCTACAGTTGTGGGCGTTGACAGACCCTCGGAGTGTGAAATGAGCTTCGCCGGTCCACAACACATTACTCATCCAATCGTCATCTTCCGCCATCTTTTGAAACGCCCAAACCGCAAATGCCCTACGCTTCACCAAATCGCCAGGTAACAGTTCACGATGCCGATGGATTTTGTACGGATAGCACCGGAGCGTACGCCTAAGTGCCAACCAAACAGTAGTGTATGGAATGCCGGTGCGACGAGCGACTGCATAAGCGCTGACTTCCCCGTGCATAGACGAACCCGCTACAGTCTCCATTTCTTCCTGAACTGTCTCAGCAGCATTACGCCTTGTGCTCGATCGGCCACTACGGGGTCTATCGTCTCAACAACCCTTGGCTTCGAACTTCGAAATCATTCTCGCCACAGCTGCATTTGTCAACGGACCTTTATTCTTTCCAATCCCCTTCCTATGGCGATAGGATCGTAACGCTGAACTAGCACAGTCCCCATTCTGATAATACAGCTTCACTAAAAGCGCTTTTTCAGGTAACGTCAACATGCAGCGACTGCTGGCACATCTGATTCTCTCTCTCATTACGGCTCCTTTTATACACTAGACGATTGTCATGCGCACTGACGTTTTGCTGTCCAGCGCCATCTGTCGGACATTTTGTGAACTTCTTTTTTTTGGATCTAATAAAATCCCATGTCATTCCAAGCATGTGTGTCAATTTTTACATCTCTATCTACATTATTCCATGGTTTATCAAGTTTTCAAATTTATACTGACTTTTTGATCACCCTGTAGATGATACTGACTGACAGTCTCTGATTTTTGTTACAAATGATTCGGTCTATTCGAAATCATATAGAATAAGCACTTTAGGTGAAAGCAGTAGTATTTGCCAATCGATTCTAAGGTTCTAGGGCTTTCTGAACCAGTACTTCGCATAATCGACCACTATACAGGACCACCATTTAAAAAATCTGTGTGATGTAAGAACTTTACAATTATACACAATATACCCATAGACGAACTATCGAAACACGATTTTAGGAAGGAATGGAGAAGGCGTTTTGCTGAGATTTCATTTTATTGTGATGTAGCGCAAAAACTGAATATTTTCTGAATACACAACAACAACTTCCGCTATGTTTACCTCCATTCATAAGTACAAAAAAATGGTTCAAATGGCTCTGAGCACTATGGGACTTAACATCTGTGGTCGTCAGGCCCCTAGAACTTAAAACAAATTAAACCAAACTAACCTAAGTACATCACACACATCCATGCCCGAGGCAGCATTCGAACCTGCGACCGTAGCAGTCCCGCGGTTCCGGACTGAAGCGCCTAGAACCGCTTGGCCACAACGGCCGGCTCATAAGTACACGATCACAAACGGTGCTGGAACTTAACGCACATCACTATAATAGAGCTGTGGTCACTGACTTACTTACAATTTATGTCAGTAATGTAAAAAAGCGAGCTGTGTGTGTTTTGAGAAGATGTGAAATATTGTATCTGACGGTCTAGCGTGCAACCAAAATTTATTAAGGGTGTTGAATTCTCACTTATAGACACGAATTTTTGACGAATTTAGCCATGAACTTAGCATTGTTTACTTCAGACACCCTCCCATGAAAATTCACAGGATGGAAAGATATAACACTCGAGGAGAGAAGAAACATTTCAGTGTCCACAACGCTATTTACTATTATTAATACTCATGGACTTATTCCACTACAAAGTTCAAAGTTATGGTACGTGTAACTCAGTTATTAAGCGTACCCAGTGAAACGTTCCTCCCCGTCCGCCATCTCGAAGCTTCCGTTGCTTCTGGTGAGGTACTGTGAAAAGCCTCAACAATCATCATTAGTCTCGGGAATCTCTACGAGACATGCAAGACGAGAGTCAGTGAGATTCTGGAAGATTCCGGAAGGAAGCCAAGCCGACTCCAATGCCACGGTCAGCTGCGCCCGGTTTCTCGCTTGAGGATCCATGGTTCGAACAGCCTGATCGAGGTGGTTTCACATATTCTCCATTAGGTTTAAATCCGGTGAATTTAATGGTCACGTGAGTAAGGTAAATTGATCCTGGTGGTCTTCGAACCACTCACTCACACCGCAGTCTGTGTGACACGTTGCACTAACCTTCTGATCGATGCCATCATGTTGGGGAAAATGAAACTGTATGTAGAGGTAGACATGGTCTCCAAGGATAGATGCCTACTTGTGTTTATCCATTCTGCCTTCCTGAACGACAATGTTACGCAGCGAATAAAATGGTTTCGCTTCTGCGTTAGTCACTGTGAATGTGTGTTGTAGCTTTTATTGGATTCTGTGTTTCAGGATTTCAAATTCTTGACAAATATTTAGAAACTGTTGTAATATACAGTACACAGTGACAGCTTCGTTTAATATCTTGACGATTTGGTCTAAGTCTTGCGCGATTTACCTAGGGCTGAGGTGACTGTGAAATCTTCCAAGGTAAATGTGGCTCCATGGGAGATTTCTTTTTTGGAACGCATTGTGTCAGCTGAAGAAATCAACATCAGTCACAATTGTACTAAGACTGCCTGTCAGTGACCTCTGCCTACAGACAAAAAACGCGTGGCTAGGTTAATGGGAATGGTAAATATTATTGGAAAATTTATCGATAACTTTGCCCAATTGGCCCCTGAATCAGTAGCGCCGAAAGGGTGAAAAGTTTGGAGGATGGACTCGCAGAGACCCGTGTTTGACGCTTTGAAAGCAGCCATGGACATCATGCGTATTGTATATGCATCTCATTTCGACTGTAAGCTGATGCTGTAAGCTGATGTCACCAGTTAATGGATAGTGGCTGTGTTGAGGCCCACTGTAGGCTGATCTCTTGTGCTTTGAGGTCCTCATCGTCCTCCAAAGTCGGATACATTATTTATGGACGTGAGGCTTTGGCCGTCTTGTATTGACAAAAGAAATTTAAGTAGTACCTTAAACACAAAAGATGTCGATAAGAAACCGCTAACCAGGATTTGACCTGAGTATTGGCTAGGGCCCATAAAATAGCAAGGTTGCCGACTGGACTGTTAGAATATCAGCCTTCTCCTTTCTAGGGAAGTACATCAGAGATATAGGCAAACAAGTGGCTCATGCTATGTCATATGTTCCAACGTTACTTAGAAGTTGTTGGGAGTCAGTAAATAAGCCAGGAATCCGTATTTACTTTTGTTGTCCTGGGAGATGTTCCCTACCGTTCAGCTAATTAAAAGAGGCAAAAAGTGTGATTGTTCATTTGAATAACGTCAAGGAACAGCTTAGAGATAGGTGTTCTGGGTTATTCCGTCAATAAAGACCTCTTATATTACTGTACCCGGTATGACAGGATGGTGAAGAATTGTCTTCTGAAGAAATTAATTCCAGCAGTTTTAAAATACTTTCACCGATCGCTGCATGGGAGACATTGCGGTATTTACAAAACCATAATGAGGATTAAGGAGCATTTCGATTGGTTAACTTTGAATGGAGACGTAAGGAAGCAAGTCGCCTAGTGCCAAGAAAATAATATGGCTAAACCTAATTCTAGTATGCACTAGGGCAGTCCGGCTGGGCATAGAAACCTATGGATAAGCTGTTTTACGATGACCTGGGGTGTATATCCAATACTAAATACTGTAACAGGAACATATTTACTGGACTGACGCATATACATGTTTTGTTTATCTACTTTCGAGTTAATCCACGACAAATGGGGTACCGTTCTGCACCGGACCAATGTATTTTCGGTGTCCTGAGCAGCAAAGTTGTTAACGAGTGATGAAGTGTCAGCCTTATTGTCCAGGGATTTCGTAAGTTTATGTTTTAATAGTGTGATATCTCACATCTTGACCACCCCCTGTTACCTGCAGCTGTTATTTTTGCAGCGAGTTAATCATAACTTGAAATTAGCGCTTATTATTTTTTACGCTTCGTTACAGGAGAAGTGGCATCAGTCCATCACCTGACTTACATTCGCATTTAGCACAACTCATAAAGCTACACCAGCCAATGTGAAATTTTCGTTTAGGGATAACTCGCTGATATTATATCGGGCAGGTAAGTAACAGCCTTCCTGAGGATATTAATCTCAAGGTCCTCATGGAAAACTGGAATTCTGCTGGAACAATATTCACTTTGCCCACCGGAGGGAGGCTGCCCTGTATAACAGTGGTAGGTGCCCTGCCTTACTAAGGCTGGGTGACACAGTATTGTTAAAAATTTCTAGGCTCAGAGAAAGGCTGAGGGGAACAGTTCTCGCTTTTTGGGGCCTTACGACGTCATAAATATGATTTCCCCAGTTAGTTTCCTTGCCCTGGACTGAGCCATTATGAGGCTGCTCAGTCCCATTTAAGTGGTTTCGTTATGTAGCTACAGTTCCTCGGGGATCTCACGAGGTGGTACATTTGCAGCCCCACGAACAGGATTTAAGCGCGTGCGCAGCTGAGACTAGAGGCCTGTTCGTTGGGAGATAACGGTCTGGGAAGTAATGTCTCTGGATCGCGATATGGACGTGCTAGCCGTGGGCGCCTGCTCTGTGCATTCCAGTGTCTCATGTTTACTGTGGCAATCGCGCCCATACCTACTGTGGAGTCGCCGCTTCCCTATGCCCTGCGGTGCCGAGACATACTGTGGAGTCCGACAAGCCTTGCTTTCTGCTCCTTTGTTTGGTAGACGAATACACATACAAAATCCTAAGTTCTCCTGAGCGTAATGCAGGAATAACGGAGATCATAACGTAGTTAATCGTTCGCTGCGTTTCGTCAAAATCGCTCTGATTTTCTACCGGGTTTCGTTTGGTCTCCTTGCCTTATGTTGTCCTGGTTTACTCTCCTGGTCGTTGTTAGGAATTGATTTGACCTGCGTTCTGGGTTTAGATACCTTCAGCATGTTTCGTTGTCAGTTTACCTCTGTCTTGAACAATTAGCTCCCCCTTTGTTACCATACCCATAAATCTTGTAACATTGTCAGTTAAGTTGAGCTCGTGGTCTTCCGGTAGCGTTCTCGCTTTCAGCGGACGGGGTCCCGGGTTCAAATCCCGCCGGGTCAGGGATTTTCCCTACCCCGAGATGACTGGGTGTTGTTGTGTTGTCTTCTTCATCATCATTCATCCCCATTACGATTGGAGGAACGTAATGGCAAACCACCTCCGCTAGGACCTTGCCCAGTAAGTCGGCGCGGACCTCCCGCAACGTTCCCTACGCTCCTCAGAGTATGGGACCTCCTCATCGTCATCACGTTTAAAAGGCCCAGATCCGCGTTGAACTTGTTCAGTTCTGTCAGTTCTACTCTGTTAAATTACTTGTGGCTTGTAAGAACTCAATTGTCTACCCTCATTTGCTTCGACATGTTTAGGCCCATGTGCTGTCTTCCACTTGTATGTTGGGTACATTTAATGCGTTTTTCTGTGTGCAAGCTTTAGCATCTGTAACGAACAACCGTTTGGGGCGTGCGGTATGCTCAAGCCGGTTACCGTACGTTGTGAATAATTTTAATTATTTTTTTTTTTTTTACTAACGCTCACTTTTTAATTTTAATATCTGTTATATTGCATATTGTGTTATCTTGAAAGATTTTTCTATGATTAATGTTTGTGCATATTTTGATATTTGTAACAATGATTATCAACTAAAACAAAAGCTTTTGAATTTCATTAAGTGTATCTGAGGAGATTTTCTAATTAAATGAGTTCTGATAGATTTTTAAAATTATCTGTATTAGTACAGAAACTCTAATTTTAAATATTGCTTGTTGTACATAAGAAAATTTAAAATAATTTTTTTTATAGATTCTTGTCAAAATTTCCTCTTCCATCCTTCCTAATATCGTGTTTCGCGCTAGTTTGTTTTGGCAATGATGTGTGCAACTGTACCGTTTTTAGATAACGTATTTTTATTAGTTGTTGGTGTTAATTGGTAACTGATTTTGGGAAATACAAATTTCGAGAGCCTTTGGACCACAATTCCGACTGTTGATTATTGTAGCCATCTTCAAAATTTGTTATTGTTTAAAACCGTAACTAAGCCCAATCATTTGTTACGAAAAGAGATGATTGTCAGTCAGTACCATCGATTATACTGCCGTGAGCTGCAGCACTAGTAGTGTTCCGTAGTGGTTAGCTTCGATGGTTGGTGTACTGTGGCTCGCCAATGGAAATCAGACTACCAGGAATGAATTGCTGTTTAGTATTTATCTGGAAGGTTGTTGAAATATCTTATGTTTATAGTGTTTTTATATTCTGAAACATTCGACGTTTGTATAAATACCAACAATTTAAAATATCTTGTTTTAAATAAATAGATGCATTATACTTCACGGGAGTAAGTCCTGTTGTGGCTTTATTTTGTTGTTCGGTTCGTACCCGTGGTCTGATGATTAGGTTGTTGATAAGTATTCAGAACGCCCTTTGTCCTGGTTTCGAACCATGACAATGCTTAAATTTTGAATAAAAATCGCCTGCAATGGCGGCCTAAAGCTTGCGGCATAAAAAGTCACACTCATTCAGACAACGGCCTTGTCAAAGAGGGCGGAAGAACGGAGAGAAGTTCAGTGCACTCTCATTCCCGTGGAGTGAGACATTGCCCCTAAAGCCGGAAGAATCAGCAATAATCAGCAAGAAGTGGATGCTGAAGGCACTGCATTAAAGGCACATCATGTGTATCTACAGGACATGTGTTCTGTAATAAAATAGTGTCATGATGATCTCTTCACTAGCAGAAGATTCCGTACCAATCTCCAGTTCGGATCACAGGGAAGGGACTGTCAAGGGGGAGTTGACCATGAGAAAAAGATTGAATAACCAATGAAAGGATAAAATTCTACTAATCAGGAGGGGGGGGGGGGGGGTACCAGAGGTCTTAACGTCGTAGAGAAGGTAGAAAATCTGAAGAGAGAAGTTCTAAGGCTCAATCTAGACACAGTGGGGGTCAGTGAAGTAGAATGGAAAGAACAGAAGGATTTCTGGTCAGATGAGCATAACGTAACATCAACAGCAGCAGAAAATTGTCATGAATAGGGAAGTAGGGCAGAGAGTAAGTTACTGTGAACGTTTTACCATTATTCCCATCAGAATCGACAGCGAACCAACTCCGACAACTATACTTCCGTTATAGAAGAGGCCGACGCAAGTCAGATGTAATAGTCATAGGTGGGGGTTTGGAATGTGGTTACAGGGGTAAGAGTAGAAGAGAGGGGTTTGGTACTTAGAATGAGAGACAGAGAACACCAACAGATTTTTGCAATACGTGTCACCTGGTAGTGGCGAATAATGTGTTTAAGAATCACTAGAGGAGAAGGTATACTTGGAAAAGGGCGGGAGATAAGGGAAGATTCCATTTTGTTAACATTGTGATTAGGCATAGATTCTGAAATTAGATACTGATTTGTAATGTGTACTCAGGAGCATGTGTACACTGAGATCACAATTTAATACTGATGAAGAATAGGCTGAGGTTTGAGAAACTACTAAGGAAGGATCAATGGTCAAAGAAGTCGGATACGGAAATACTAAGGAATGAGGAGATACGCTTGAAGTTCTCTGAAGCTATCGATACCGTGAAAAGAAATACCTCAGTAGGCAGTTCAGTTGAAGACGAAAAAAGATCTCTAAAAAGAGCAATCGCACAAGCAGGCAAGAAAAACTGGTGTGCAAAGATGGCATCTGCCAGGAAACCGTGGGTAACAGAAAAAATACTTCAGTTGATCGGTCAAAGAAGAAAGCACAAAAAAGTTTAGTGAAATTTTGAAAAACATAAAAACAGGTCACTTAGGAATGGAACAAATGGCTGCATGAATAATGTGAAGAAATCGAAAAATAACAAGCTTCGGTAAAATTAAAAGCAAGGGTCGTAAATTTAAGGCGTCTGTGAGGGGAAATACTTGAGTGATGACTTGATAGAAGAAGAAATAGGAGTTGACAGTGAATAGATAGGGGATTCAGTATTTGAGTCAGTATTTAAATAAGCTTTAGAAGATCCAAGACCTAGTAAAACAGAAGGGAAACATAACATTCTACCAATATTTCTAAAATCTCTGGGAAGAGGTGGCAACAAAACGTATGTTCACGTTGGTGCGTAGAATTTATGAGTCTGGCGATATACACTATGTGATCAAAAGTATCCGGATACTCCCAAAAAAACTTTGTACGTATCAGGTGCGTTGTGCTGCCACCTACTGCGAGGTACTCCATACCAGCGACCTCAGTAGTCATTAGACATCGTGAGAGAGCAGAATGGGACGCTCTGTGGAACTCACGGACTTCGAACGTAGTCAGGTGTGATAGTGAAGTGGAAACGTGAAGGGACACGTAAAGCACAAAAGCGTACAGGCCGACCTTCTCTGTTGACTGACAGAGACCGCCAATAGCTGAAGAGGGTCGTAATGTGTAATATGGAGACATCTATTCAGAACATCACACAGGAATTCCAGACGCCATCAGTATCCACCGCAAGTACTATGACAGTTAGGCGGGCGGTGAGAAAACTTGGATTTCATGGTCGAGCGCGTGTGGCGTTCCCGCACTCCAACCTCGTGCTGATAATGTCGACGCCGTAGAGCTGCCACTGCCACGGGTCTCGCAGTGGAGTTGAGACACGATGACGTAGGTCCCCGTTGGTGAACGGGAGACAGAAATGCGAACTCGTACGATGGATGCTTCTTCTGATTTACGACTGAATGATTCATTGCCCGGATATGCAGTAGTTGTTAAATCTTATCTCATCCGCATCGTAAACACCACCAATTGCGAGGAAACATGGTAATTATCAGTCTTCTCGTACGTTGTTGGCTCGTCGCTATGGAGTTGTTGAACCTGTATGAAGCGAAATCCTCAGATACTCTTTGATCACGTGTGGTGAACCTACGCCGTAATGTTAAAAAAAGTTGTTCAAAAGTTCTCTTTTCAATTAATGAAATAGGTATTTTGACATTCAGATTAAATTGTCCCTGCTGAACAGTTGTTGGTTAACTATCATTGATTAAATAAATAATGTAGTCCATGCTTGATATTTCACTTGGAACGAACAGTTTATTGTTCCTTGACCACTAAATACTTTATAACTTTCGCACCACACGCACATGCAGTTGGTTGGTAAAGTCAGTTCTATTAAAATTAAGTTTCTTGACCATTACGACAACTTGACTCTTCAGCGTAACTGTATTATCTTCGTGAAGTCATACAGTTGTGTCCTACTAGAGACTAATTGAGTGTAGTCCTTTGATACACTATCCACTCTTCTTTTAGTTCCAACTATTTGAAAGTCAAGTTCAATATTCACTAGTTTCGTCAATAAAGTTCAATTAACCCGTTATGCACGGTTAAACGCGTCTATCAGTTCCTGTCTCTGATTAGAAAATCAGTTTCCGAAGTTCGTGAATCACGTCACGCAAGAAACACTTCTTAACGCAAAACAATCTCGTCGCGTTCCGTACTCTCAATAAATAAGAAAGAATTGTTCTCGCACGTCTTTACAGGACGAGAGCCAGCAAGCGACTTCGTCTGTGAAAGAGTATTGTAGGCGCATTGAATTTCTTCGTTGCGCTTACAACTCTCTTCCACATAAAAGTTATCTCTGACTAACACCACCTTGGACTTAGCTTTCAAGATATTAATAGCAATTATTACTTGGATATTTGTCCATTAATTCAATCTAAGGCTTTTTCTTCCTCATTTCATAACAAAAGCTCTCAGTGATGTATAATGTTGTTGTTATCAAAACTTTTTGGTGTTAGCTTATCGGCAAAGATGTCGTATTTGCCAAGATAACTCTTCCCTACTTCATATTATGATATTCTGTCTTAATTGACCTTAAGGGGTTCGTTGGGTGTTATAAGCGGCTGCACATAAGCCACACATTACGCCCGGAAATGCCAAACGACGACTCGCTTGATGTAAGGAGCGTAAGCATTGGACGACTGAACTTTGGAATAACGTTGTGTGGAGTGATGAATCACAGTACACAACGTGGCGATCCGCTGGCGGGATGTGGGTATGGCGAATGTCCGGTGAACTTCATCTGCCACAGTTTGTGGTGCCAACAGTAAAATTCGAAGGCGGTGGTGTTTTGGTGTGGTCGTGTTTTTCATGGAGGGGGCCTGCACCTCTTCTTGTTTTGGGTGGCACTATCACAGCACAGGCCTAAATTTATGTTTTAAGCGTCTTCTTGCTTCCCACAGTTGAAGAGCAATTCGGCGATGGCGAATGCATCTTTCAACCCGATCGACCACCAGTTCATAAATGCACGGCTTCTGGCGGAGTGGTTACACGACAATAACATCCCTGTAATAGACGGACCTGCACAGAGTCTTGACCTGAATCTTATAGAACACCTTTGTGACGTTTTGGAACGCCGACTTCGTGCCATGCCTCACCGACCGACATCGATACCTCTCCTGAGTGTAGCACTCCGTGAAGAATCGCCTGCCATTCCCCACGAAACCTGCCGGCATCTGATTGAACGTATGCCTACGAGAGTGGAACAAGGCTAAGGGTGGGTCAATTCCAGCGTTACCGATGGAGGGCGCCACGAACTTCTAAGTCATTTTCGGTCAAGTGTCCGGATACTTTTGATGACATAGTGTACCATCTGGACTGTTGCAAAAGGCGACAAGTGCGAGAGTTATTTCAAAATCAGTTTAATACCTCATCCATCGGTTGCTGACAAGAATAATACCCATTAGTTTGGAAAAGAAAGCTGTGGATGTATTCGATGAGGACAGGTTTGGCTTCAGAAAAGATAAATTCTACGGAGAGGCAATTCTAACACTGAAGTTTGTAACGGAAGCAAGGGTAAAGGAGAATCAAGGCAAATTCTTAGGATTTCAAATGATGTAAAATGGATGAAATTCTGAGGAAAATACGGGTAATGCACAGAAAGACCGGCACAAGAGCCAAGAGGGAGCAATAAGAGTAGAAGACAGAGGACGAAGCGCTCTGATTAAAAAAGGTGGAAGAAGAGGATGTAGTCTTTTGGCCTTACTCTTCAATTAGTACATCGAGGAAGAAATGATAGGAATAAATGAAAGTCAAGAGTCCTATGAAAATTCTGGGTGAATGATACTAATGTTAAAATTTACTGATGACATTGCGGTCGTCAGTGAAAGTGAAGAAGAGACGCAGGAAGTATTGAATAAAAAGAACAGACTAATCAGTACAGAATATGCAGTGAGAGACTGAGAGTAAATGGGAGAAAGAACAAAGTAATGAGAAGTAGAAGAAATGAGAACAGTGGGAAACTTAATATCGGGATTGGTGATCTCTAAGTAGATGAGATTAGGGAATTCTGCTATCTAGGTAGCAAAATAACCCATAACTGAAGGAGGAAGGGGGACATAAGAAGCAAAATAACACTGGCTATGTGGGCATTAGTGGCCAAGAAAATCTACTAGTATGAAACATAGGCCCAAATTTGGGGAATAAGTTTCTGACAATGTGCATTTGGAGCACAGAATTGTGGGGTAGGGAAACATGGACTGTGAGGAAACCGGAAAAGAATAGAACGAAGCATTTCTGAAGTGGTGCTACAGAAGAATGTTGAAAATTGGATGGACAGATAAGGTATGCAGTGATGACGTCTTCTGCAGAACTGAGGAGGAATGGAACATCAGGAAAACACTGACTAGGAGAAGGGGCAGGGTGGCAGGACATCTGTTAAGATATCACGGAATATAGGGAGCTGTAGAGGACAAAAACTGTAGAAGAAAACAGAGGTTGGAATAAATCTAGTAAACAATAGATGTTAGAGGCTGCAAGTGCTACTCTCTGCAACACAGTGAGGAATTGAAGGTAGGTCGCATCAAACCAGTCAGAAGACTGACGACTAAGAAAAAAATGCGCTTTTTGTCATAAGTGTTTTAATTTATTGAAGAACCTGCCTTCGCACTTTGACTTGATCGTGGTGAAGCACGTTAATGAAAACATCGCATAGGAATCCGAATTAAACATTCGATTGAGTTCAGTGATATATGTGAAAATTAATTTGATTTTACAATCAAGCTGCCACGTACAGAAGCAACCACCGACGACATAAGACTCTTCACATATATGAAATCAGAAGGAGAGATTCCCTTAATAATCTTAGTAACATTTCAGTTTTCGCAAATAATTGATTGGAGATCCATCGGCCGTTTTATCAATAATTACCCCAAAAAGTATACTAAGGAAGAATATCAGACCACACACATTAGAACAAATATAATATATAAATAAAATTATTAACCACTACGCTTCGTCCTTTTCAGTACAGGGATTTATCATAACAGACATGATATCTGCATGAAATGCTCGTCATATTTTGACTTTAAGCTGAACCATCAAAATATATAAGGAACAATTACCTTCCGCACACATTAAATTAACATGCCCCAACCAATCAGGAACAGGATTATACAGAGAGGTAACGACCCATGCTTTATTATATGCAAGTGCGCGCGCACGCGCGGCTCACTTCCCTTTGCTGCTAGTAGGTCTGGATACCTAGCACCGATCCCTTTTCATCCAGTCCTCGAATACGGATCGTACCACTCCGTTCAGTCAGACAAAAGAAACACAACAACAACATCCAAGATCGCACCTGCAACGGTAAGTATTAGACACTACCGATGCACAACGCATAATCACAGGCGCTTTTATAAACTGTGACATGGCACGAAGTTAGTTTGTGAAGACTAGTTAGTATCAATTTCCTGCTCATACAACAAGGCACACATCACTTTATTCTTTTTCGCTAATAAGCATCCTCAAAACCGGCGTGTCGTGAGGTACATAATTCAAGTTCCACTACAAACAAATCTGTCATCCATAAGTGGCGCGCTGCAAGCGAATAAACAGAAAATAGGCCGGGTGGTAATGTTGATCGAACACAGTACCTCAGTGACATTTCATCATTCACAAGTAATCTCCAACATTCCGGTACCCTGCTTGATCGTCCTCAACACAACTCCAGCACTCAGCTGCATCTGCTGCTCACTGCCTTCTCGCGCCATCGCCGGGGCTCATTCTCACGCTAATGTCCCG
The DNA here is from genome assembly GCF_023864345.2 of Schistocerca serialis cubense. Classification (NCBI taxonomy): domain Eukaryota; kingdom Metazoa; phylum Arthropoda; class Insecta; order Orthoptera; family Acrididae; genus Schistocerca; species Schistocerca serialis. The sequence goes on from NC_064645.1 coordinate 299,272,340, forward strand.
CAACCCCAAGTGAGGTAGCCTCACCGCCGAGAGGAAGCACGACCAACCGAGGCGGCTAGTGCCAACCTAAACCCATAGTGCCGTCCAGGAAGATGTTAAAAACATAATAGCTTTCTTTTCGAGGATACTCTCCCAGTCAGAGGTAACTGCTTTGTAACCCAGGAACAGTGTACTGCTATTGTTAGGGCCATCAAGAATCTACAGCCATAATTGCTTGAGAAAGAATTCAGCATTGTGATAGACTATTCTCTCCGCTGCGTGAGTAGCCTGAAGAAATGGTTGAATCGATTGGTAGGATGGGCACTGAGGCTTCAGGAGTACGACATTACAATAGTATACAAAAGCAGATGCGAACACAAGGAATCCGCAAAACACACCAGTTGAAATAAATTTTCAGTCACCGCCGTTACTGCTGAACAGAGGAAAGACATAGCGCTGCTAGATACCACAGAAGCCTTGAAGGAGGAGAAACCGACCAAAGGAGAGTTAGATTTATTTAATGGAGCATTATAAAGAAGAACTGTCATCCGGTGATGCAGAAATTGCTACATGTCGTCCCAGCTCATCTACAGCCAACCACTGTGAAGTTTTTCTACGCTGCTCCAACATCTGCTCAATCTCGCGAACCCTCTAGACAGAATCGGACAGGTGTATCTTTGGCCAAGTTTTTATTAATCAATTTCACACAATGTGATCGACTGTAACGAATGCCAACGACCGAAGGAGATGCCAAATTTGTCCCTGGGGCTTCTGGTACCAATCCCGCCTGCAGCAGCGCCATTCCACCAAACTGGAATCGACACCCCGAAGTCGTCAAATGGGAAACGATGAATAATATTCTGCACTGTCTGCCTCCCCTATTGGCCTCAATAAATATTTGATAATTACCGAAGACCTGGAAATGACAAAGAACCATGTAGAAGGCGTCACATTGGAACATGAAGGACCCTCTGTGTTGATATCTGATTCTGGGAAACTTTTCCAGTTGGGCTTAGTGTCAGAGGTAATTTCACGTTGCAACATCGCCCACATTATAACAGTTCTTTAGAGGACACTTTAACAAGTGCGGCAGATAGCCTCTAGGTGTACACTGATAATGAAGAGAGAGATTTGGATACAAAACTGTCCTTCATAACATTCCCACGCACACTGCGAAGCAAGGCACTACAGGCTTGATACTGTTCTTTCTGCTGCACAGTTATCAGACAGATTGGACAATGGATACACAATTTCTATTCCAACTGGCGGATTCTTAGGACGATTATGTGAAACAGCTCATCACATTGATCGAGACACAAGACAGTTAGGTGGCATATGGAACCTGAACGCCCAGGAGTAGGACCAAGAGAACTACAGAGCCAAGCACAGACCAGGAGACTTGGTTTTCATTTATACGGTATTACGGAAAGTGGGACTGTTGCGAAAGCTACCAACACTCCATTTTGGACTGTATGTAGTGTACAGCACGATATATTCGCCACCCCTCACCCTTAACCTTAAAACGAGGATAATGGAATGTAGTCGAATTAAGTCGGGTGATGCTGAGGGAATTAGATTAGGAAATGAGACACTTAAAGTAGCAAAGGAGTTTTGCTATTTGGGGAGCAAAATAACTGGTGATGGTCGAAGTAGAGAGGATATAAAATGTAGACTGGCAATGGCAAGGAAAGCGTTTCTGAAGAAGAGAAATTTGTTAACATCGAGTATAGCTTTAAGTGTCAGGAAGTCGTTTCTGAAAGTATTTGTGTGGAGTGTAGCCATGTATGGAAGTGAAACATGGACGATTAATAGTTTGGACAAAAAGAGAATAGAAGCTTTCGAAACGTGGTGCTACAGAAGAATGCTGATGATTAGATGGGTAGATCACATAACTAATGAGGAGGTATTGAATAGAATTGGGGAGAAGAGGAGTTTGTGGCACAACTTCACAAAAAGAAGGGACCAGTTGGTAGAACATGTTCTGAGGCATCAAGGGATCACAAATTTAGCATTGGAGGGCAGCGTGGAGGGTAAAAATCGTAGAGGGAGACCAAGAGATCAATACACTAAGCCGATTCAGAAGGATGTAGGTTGCAGAACGTACTGGGAGATGAAGAAGCTTGCACAGGATAGAGTAGCATGGAGAGCTGCATCAAACCAGTCTCAGGACTGAAGACCACAACAACAAAAACACCCTTAATCGGTGCTTATTAAGGTGAAATATCACTGAAAAACGTATGAAAACGCCATGGAATGACGTTTCTTTCCATGAACGATGAAAAACATACCACAGAACGAAACGACAGCACCATTTACGTATTTTAGATGGGAATATACCGTTATTACACTTGACCAGCAACATGAAACAATTTACATTCTACATCTACATCTACAAATATACTCTGAAAACCACTGTGAAGTGCATGTCAGAGGGTATGCCTCACTTTACCAGTTGTTGGGTTTATTCCTCTCCCATTCATTTATGGAGCGTGGGAAGAATGGTTGTTTGAATGTCTCTATGGCCGCAGTGTTTATTCTAAACGAATCCTCACGATCCCCGTGTGAGCGATACCTATGGAGTTGTAGTATTTCCCTAGAGTAATCATTTAAAGTGGGTTCTTGAAACTTCGTTAATAGACTTCTTGGGGATAGTTTACGCATACTTCAAGAGTCTTCAGTTCCTTCAGTATCTCTGTGACACTCCATCACAGATCATACAAACCTGCTGTTACCATTCGTGCTGCCCTTCCCTGTACGGTTCAATATCGCCCGTCAGTCCGATTTGGTATGGGTCCCTCACAATCGAGCAATAGTCTACAACCGGTCGCACGAGTGATTTGTATGCAATCTCCTACGCAGACTGATTGCACTACTCCAGTATTCTATCAATAAAAGAAAGTCTACTTCCTGCTTTACCCATAATGAGTCTATCTAACCATTCCATTTAACATCCCTACAAAATATTTCACCTAGATATTTGAGTTGGTCGATTCCACTAGTGTCTCACTGACATTGTAGTATGATTTTTCGTCTTGTGATTTCCAAAGTTTTACATTTTTGAATGTTTAAAGCAAGTTGCCAATCTGCGCAGCACTTTGAAATCTTATTCAAGATCTGACTGAATATTTATGTATCTTCTTTCAAACAGTACTTCAATGTAGATAACTATACCATCAGTAATAAGCCTGAGGTTACTGTTAGTATTGTCTGCAGGTCATTACCATACAACATGAGCAGAAAGGGTCCCAGCACACTTACCTGGGGCACAACCGAAGTTACTTATTCATCTGACGATGACTCTACATTACATCCAAGATAACATGCTGCGTCCTCTCTACCAAAAAATCCTCAATCCAGTGACAAAATTCCCCTGATACCCCATATCATTCTACTCTTGATAATAAGTGTATGTGTGGTTCTGAGTCAAATGCGTGTCGGAAATCAAGAAATAGTGCATCTACCTTCCAACATTGATCCAAAACTTTCGGTATGTCATCTGAGACAAATGAGGGTTGGGTTTTACATGATCGATGTTTTCGGAATCCATGCTGCTTGGCTTGGAGAATGTCATTCTGTTCGAGATACGTCATCATGTTTGAGCACAGAAAATATTCTAAAGGTCTACAACAAATCGATGACAAGGATACTGGACGGTAGTTTTGTGGATCACTTGTACGGGTGTGACCTGCGCATTTTTCTAAGAACTAGTCTACAATAGATTGTAGTTGTAAGAGGGTCTAACTCAGCCACAAATTCAGTATAGAATCTGACATGGACTTCATCCGGCCCTGGAGCTTCGTTAATTTTAACGAATAGAGCTATTTGCCAACGCTACTGACTCTGATACTTATTTATCTCATCTTTTTTTGGTACGAGGATTAAATTGTGGCAGTTCTAATGGGTTTTCCTGTGTGAAGGAACATTTGAAAACCGAGTTTCTCATTTGATTTGCTGCCCTCAATTTCAGTTCCGTTGTCATTCGTTAGAGACTGGACACTACCTCTGACGCCAGTAACTGCCTTTGCATATGGCCACAATTTCTTTGGGTTTTATGAAAGATCATGTGACAATATTCTGCCACAGTATTCATGGAAGGCTTCATACACTTCTCTCTTGACAACCAAACGCGTTTCATTCAGGATCTCTACACTGTGTTTACACAAATCATACAGTAATCTCTGTTTCTGTAGAAATTTCTTTACGGTGCCCGTATTCCATGGAGGGTCCATCGCACTATGAACCGTTCTACTGGGCACATATTTATCCAGTGCTTGGTCAATAACTCTCTTAAACTGCAGCCTTAGTTTCTCTACATTCGCCTGCTGAAAGTTTCAAGTTCTTCACTGAGATATGAGACTACGGATTTTGTATCTAGTTTGCTAAACAAGTATATTTTTCTACTTGTTTTAATTGTAGTGTGTACTTTGGTAGTAGCTATTGTCACAACTGCGTCGTGGTCAGTGATACCAGTTTCGATGTGGACATTCTAAAAGAGTTCAGGTGTACTTCTTGCCATTACATACAATATGTTTCCATCATGAGTAGGGTTCTGCACTATATCCTCGAGGTAGTTTTCAGAAAAAAGCACTCCGTCTTCAGGCCACAAATGGCCCATCGGGACCATCCGACAGCCATATCATCCTCAGATGAGGATGCGGATAGGAGGGGCGGGTGGTCAGCACACCACTCTCCCGGTCGTTATGATGGTTTTCTTTGACCGGAGCCGCTACTATTCGGTCTAGTAGCTCCTCACTTGGCATCACGAGGCTGAGTGCACCCCGAAAAATGGCAACAGTGCATGGCGGCTGGATGGTCACCTATCCAAGTGCCGGCCACGCCCTACAGCGCTTAACTTCGGTGATCTCACGGGAACCGGTGTATCCACTGTGGCAACGCCGTTGCCTAGTTTTTAGAAAAAGCGTTTAGTAATGTTTCACAGGATGTCCTATCACTCGTACCACTAACAAAACTGTAATTTTCGAGTTGACTGTTGTGTGATTAAAGTCTCCACCGACGATAGGAAATTACGTGCAAGTGAAGTGCGGTTTTCTCTAAAGTTTTCGGTTACATCAGGAAATGAGTTTGGTGGGTGCTAGAAGCATCGAATTATCATTTTATGCCCACTCTTAATACTGAGTACTGCCCAAACAATTTCTCATGCAGTTTCAGTTTCTGTTTCGGTGGGCCTGAGTTTCTTATCTGTTTGCGGCAAATACACCACCTCCACTTCCCATTTGCCTATCATTTCAATATACACCAAAATTTTCCCCAAAAATCTCCCACTGCTATCAGTTTCACGTTCAAAACAGCTTCACAGCTCTTCAGAAGCACTTCAAACTCTGGGAATTTGTTGCGAATATTTGGGTAGTTAACTATTAGAATTTTAACACTCTCTTCTGTGAGAGCACTGATTCTTCTGGGTTTCCCACAGCTATCGTTATATGGATTGGATGGAGAGTCCCCTTATCTAAAAAGACCGTTGTGTGGACCACCACATACAGTTAGCTGCCTCAGCAGCAACCTTGGATGTGTAGCGCCCACCTGACCCTTTTAGGAGAACCCTGCAATTCTCAACTATTTGCCGCAAGTCGAGGAAGTCGTCGCCTAGCTTGTAACAGTACCCTCGTGGTCTCTGATTCAGCCCTTCCACTCGACTCGGAACAAAGGGCCACGATCAGTTTTGGGGACAATGCTGCTAATTGGCTGGTCTCTTCAACCTTCTCTACCAGACGTTAGAATGACCCAACTGTAACCTCAGATCCCAGACGACAGGCATCATTTGTTCCAACGTGCGTCACGGTCTGCACTTGGTTGTATCTTGTTCGCTCAGTGGCGGCCGGAATAGCATCTTTAACATGTTGAATGAGGCCCCCAGGCATACAGATCGAGCGCACCAGATGTACTTTCCTGACCCTTGCTGCTATTTCTCTTATAAATACCATCAATCGCCACACGTTTGTTCTGGCGACGATTAGTAGACCCCCTAAACTTTTGCGTTTGCCTCCTCTTGAAACCAGACAAAACAGGTTTTCCCAAAATAGGTGAAGTGAGGCCCACTGCATCAGTTTCAGTAAAAGACAGGACCTGCAACCTGTTGGTTAGAGGGATCGGTGCGACACCTTGAGTTCTCACTGGCCCCCAACCAGCCTGTACAGGACATCTGGCTCTATCATTGAAACGACACTCACAATTAAGTGAACGAGTAATGACAGATCCCGTACTTTCTGCAGAGGACACAGGATCGACAGGAGCATAGCACTTGAGGTACCTTTGGTACTGGTAGCATCAGTGCATAACCCTCAGGAGTTCTTCCAACACAATGAACTGTCAATCATCTGACAGTATATGGAGCGTCTTAAAGTTTGTTATGAATGTCAAGCAGTTCATTCCGTGTTGGAGAAGAACAGTCAGCATGGGGCTGCATTTTAGCTGGTGTATTATATTACAGGACATTGAACAAGTTATCTTCCAATCTGTTGAACTAAAAAGTCGCCAATTCCCTATAGAAACTGAATCAAATACACAAAAGCAGATTTCTATTAAGGTAACAGGAGAACCTAGGGTAAACGTTTTAGGAAACTACCTAAAACTTTTAGGTTAACTGCAGATGTCCATAAAGTTGAAACAGAGTCAGTTTACGATAAATTTATATAATGTGTTGCAATAGAATATATATCTTAATGGGAAAACTAGATGTAACACAATATATTAGAAAATCTGTAAAGTAACTAAACCGGAAAAACCAAATTACTAGAAATTGAGTCATGCACAGGAAAATGGTAGCTTTCAAAAATATTCAAAAATGCCCATTTCTCTCAGTTGATATACTAAGATATTCATGTGTTCTTTGGCAATAGCTGAGAACCACAAACGCTCAGTTGCTACAAAATACCTAGCATAACCAAAACACTTGTGCCGATAGCTTATGAACATATAGTTCTTTTAGCGTCCAAAATTTCTCAAAAATATCCCATGTTTCACGTAATTATACAATTAAAATAGAGAACGATTCTTTTGAAGGATGATAGACCCACTGTTCTCAAAAATTTTAAAAGAGCACAAATTAATTTAAGCCTACAAGTGACGATTGTGGAAAATATCGCGGCATTTGCGAAAATTCGAAATTTCACAATGTATCACAATGCAAAGGGGTAACTGATACAGTTAATCAAAGATTATGCAGAAGCAACGCTAACAGTAAAGTATGCGAATATAGAATTAGAAACCGGGAAAGAAGTCTATTACAAGCGGTCTCAAATAAACGAAAATTCCGGGGTGGAATTATATACACAATATAAATGTGTGAATTCCCCGTATTTTTCTCTTAGCTTCTTCTGAGCCAACTTCTACACTAACATCCAGAAGAAGAACACTGCAGCGTGAGTTTATGTCAGTCAAAATCGCTGAATGTGTAACATCTGTATAGCACCTACTGTTGCAACTAACAATGTTTCACTGTAACGTGGGATTAGGATGTGCGGTGTTGTGCAGGTGTATGCTGAATTTAATGCAGGTATATTCTCAATTTAACAACTAATTTATAAACATAAAATCTTGTTAATAAAATTGCAACAATTAAAAGGGATTAATTTATGGCACAAAGCAATTCTTGAAATAAGCGATCAAACAAGAGAATGACAATTAAAAATGTCCTTAATGCAATGAATCAGAATTCAACGAAACAGAGTTAAAAGCAGCTTTACACCAACACACATTGTTGGACAACAACAATAATAACTTCACGGTAATAAATACAGCCTCTGAGGTCAGCCATCAAACATTAAGACAACACACAGACTTTATTAAGATCATGCAAATACCATGCAGCCAAACATTGGTCAAAGATGCTCCTGTGACCAACTAGTAAGTATGACAAGCTACTACTAACTAACCATAGCACAACCTATATCTCAATACAGTCTTATGTACAATATATAAATGAGACACTCTCAAATGGTTCAGATGGCTCTGAACACTATAGGACTTAATATCAGAGGTCATCAGTCCCCTAGAACTTTGAACTAGTTAAACCTAACTAACCTAAGGACATCACACACATCCATACCCGAAGCAGGATTCGAACCTGCGACCGTAGCGGTCTCACGGTTCCAGACTTGAAGCACCTAGAACCGTTCGGCTACTCCGGCCGGCTGAGACACTCTCACATATGAAAATAACATAGTATGTTTATTTTAACAAATTTGGGATTTAATCGCTTCGTCGACACCTATTTCGTTGAGCTGAAGCCGTTTTAACAGTGATACTCTCGTTTGAGCACCGCATGTTAGAACTATGTAGAGCTGAAAATTCAATTCTATATACACTACTGGCCATTAAAATAGCTACACCACGAAGATGACGTGCTACAGACGCGAAGATTAACTTACAGGAAAAATATGCTGTGATATGGAAATGATTACCTTTTCAGAGTATTCACACAAGGTTGGTGCCGGTGTCGACACCTACAACTTGCTGACATGGGGAAAGTTTCCAAACGATTTCTCATACACAAACAGCAGTTGACCGGCGTTGCCTGGTGAAATGTTGTTGTGATGCGTAGTGTAAGGAGGATAAATTCGTACCATCACGTTTCCGACTTTGATAAAGGTCAGATTAAAGCCTTTCGCGATTGTGGTTTATCGTATCGCGACGTTGCTGCTTGCATAGGTCGAGATCAAATCACTGTTAGCAGAATATGGAATCGGTAGCTTCAGGAGGGTAATACGGAACGCCGTGCTGGATCCCAACGGCCTCGTATCACTAGCAGTCGAGATGACGGTCATCTTATCCGCATAGCTGTAGCGGATCGTGCAGGCACGTCTCGATCTCTGAGTCCACGGATGGGGACGTTTGCAAGATAACAATCATCTGCACGAACAGTTCGACGACGTTTGCAGCAGCATGGACTATCAGATCGGAGACCATGGCTGCGGTTACTCTTGACGCTGCATCACAGACAGGAGAGCCTGCGAAGGTGTACTCAGCGACGAACCTGGGTGCACTAATGGCAAAACATCATTTATTCGGATGAATCCGGGTTCTGTTTATAGCATCGTGATGGTCTCATCCCTGTTTGGCGACATCGTGGTGAACGTACATGGGAAACGTGTATTAGTCATCGCTATACTGGCGTATCACCCGGCGTGATGGTATGGGGTGCCATTGGTTACACGTCTCGGTCACCTCTTGTTCGCATTGACGGCACGTTGAACAGTGGACGTTACATTTCAGATGTGTTACGACTCGTGGCTCTATGCAGGTCCTGTACGGGCCTTTCTCGATACAGAAAATGTTCGACTGCTGCCCTGGCCAGCACATTCTCCAGATCTCTCACCAACTGAAAACGTCTGGTCAATGGTGGCCGAGTAACTGGCTCGTCACTATACGCCAGTCACTATTCTTGATCATGTGTGGTATCGTATTGAAGCTGCATTAACAGTTGTACCTGTACACGCCATCCAAGCTCCGTTTGACTCAATGCCCAGGTGTATCAAGGCCGTTATTATGGCCGGAGGTAGTTGTTCTGGGTACTGATTTCTCAGGATCTATGCACCCGAATTGCGCGAAAATGTAATCATATATCAGTTCGAGTATAATACACTCCTGGAAATTGAAATAAGAACACCGTGAATTCATTGTCCCAGGAAGGGGAAACTTTATTGACACATTCCTGGGGTCAGATACATCACATGATCACACTGACAGAACCACAGGCACATAGACACAGGCAACAGAGCATGCACAATGTCGGCACTAGTACAGTGTATATCCACCTTTCGCAGCAATGCAGGCTGCTATTCTCCCATGGAGACGATCGTAGAGATGCTGGATGTAGTCCTGTGGAACGGCTTGCCATGCCATTTCCACCTGGCGCCTCAGTTGGACCAGCGTTCGTGCTGGACGTGCAGACCGCGTGAGACGACGCTTCATCCAGTCCCAAACATGCTCAATGGGGGACAGATCCGGAGGTCTTGCTGGCCAGGGTAGTTGACTTACACCTTCTAGAGCACGTTGGGTGGCACGGGATACATGCGGACGTGCATTGTCCTGTTGGAACAGCAAGTTCCCTTGCCGGTCTAGGAATGGTAGAACGATGGGTTCGATGACGGTTTGGATGTACCGTGCACTATTCAGTGTCCCCTCGACGATCACCAGTGGTGTACGGCCAGTGTTGGAGATTGCTCCCCACACCATGATGCCCGGTGTTGGCCCTGTGTGCCTCGGTCGTATGCAGTCCTGATTGTGGCGCTCACCTGCACGGCGCCAAACACGCATACGACCATCATTGGCACCAAGTCAGAAGCGACTCTCATCGCTGAAGACGACACGTCTCCATTCGTCCCTCCATTCACGCCTGTCGCGACACCACTGGAGGCGGGCTGCACGATGTTGGGGCGTGAGCGGAAGACGGCCTAACGGTGTGCGGGACCGTAGCCCAGCTTCATGGAGACGGTTGCGAATGGTCCTCGCCGATACCCCAGGAGCAACAGTGTCCCTAATTTGCTGGGAAGTGGCGGTGCGGTCCCCTACGGCACTGCGTAGGATCCTACGGTCTTGGCGTGCATCCGTGCGTCGCTGCGGTCCGGTCCCAGGTCGACGGGCACGTGCACCTTCCGCCGACCACTGGCGACAACATCGATGTACTGTGGAGACCTCACGCCCCACGTGTTGAGCAATTCGGCGGTACGTCCACCCGGCCTCCCGCATGCCCACTATACGCCCTCGCTCAAAGTCCGTCAACTGCACATACGGTTCACGTCCACGCTGTCGCGGCATGCTACCAGTGTTAAAGACTGCGATGGAGCTCCGTATGCCACGGCAAACTGGCTGACACTGACGGCGGCGGTGCACAAATGCTGCGCAGCTAGCGCCATTCGACGGCCAACACCGCGGTTCCTGGTGTGTCCGCTGTGCCGTGCGTGTGATCATTGCTTGTACAGCCCTCTCGCAGTGTCCGGAGCAAGTATGGTGGGTCTGACACACCGGTGTCAATGTGTTCTTTTTTCCATTTCCAGGAGTGTATATTTGTCCAGTAAATACCCGTTTATCATCTGTATTTTTTCTTCGTGTAAGAATTTTAATGGCCAGTAGTGTAAATGTTGTTCTTCTGTTATGAAGAATGTTTTATATTTAACAAATTAGTTACCAAATTGAGCCCAAAATTGCAGATCCCCCAACCTGTGCTCTACTGCAATCACTCCTTAGAGTACAGTGTGTGTGTGTGTGTGTGTGTGTGTGTCTGTGTGTGTGTGTGTGTGTGTGTGTGTTTGTGTGTGTGTTTGTGTACGTGGAAAAGTGAAAAATATCACTGTCACACCATATGTAAATATCATATGCACACATATTTGTGATGCATCTTTGCAGACATATTGAGGTTTGAATGAGATTTGTGACGCGTGACAACCATCGCAGAACAACGTAGATATGCAAAATAAGTAATCTGAGAATCTGTTGTGCCTTACAGCTTGTAAGGTACACAGATGTAATTTTTGAACATTCGGGAGTGCTGCTTAACCCTAAGGCCGTACTATAAACATCTCTCTCTCTCTCTCTCTCTCTCTCTGTGTGTGTATGTGTGTGTGTGTGTGTGTGTGTGTGTGTGTGTGTGTGTGTGTGTGTGTGTGGGTGTGTGTGTGTACATGTGTGAGCGTTTTGTGTTTTTGTACATAATCCACTGGCAAACATATTTCAGTATTTACCTGAAAACCTTGGAAGTTCTTTAACTTTAAGCAGTTCAAATGATTGACTGCTTAATTTTTTATACTGCACTGATGAAGAACAGTGGTATGTATGTGTGTGTATATGCAACTCGGGAAATATGTTCAAACATATCGCCAATCCCAGCAGAGTTCACAAATTTTTTTTCCGAAAATACTATATAATTTCAAACTTCACGCCATTTTTATGCATTTCAAGTAATTTATGGCCTCATTTTCATACCACACTCAGAATGTCTGTGAAGGAGGATTGGGGAGGGGGAAAGCTGGAGGGAAAGTGACAGGGTACTGACCACGTATGGGCTAGTTCTACACTCTTCCATTTTTAAATTTACTGACAACACCATCCTTCATTTTTAAAACAAAAATTTTGTTGCAGATGTCTTGCAATTTTACAATTTCCACCACCGCAAACTTGAATTTTTCGTTTCCTTGCTACCACATCTTGCATTTTTCAAATTTTCTACCTTCATCATCTTAGATTTTTCGGCGACTGCATCACTAGTATCGGTGGAAACTTGAATTGTGGATCAGAGTACTTATAGATATAAAAGATTTCTCTGTTTTTCCTAGTTCATATTTTAAAGATACTGCTAATGGGCGTTTTCTGTTTCAGATCATAAATGTCTCTTACTCATTCTTCGCCATTCTTCGGAATTTCAAAGAAGAATAGACATGATGTAGATCTTGTTTTAATGTTCAAGTCTCCTAATACATGTTTAATGAAGGAAGCTTGTTTCAGCTGTAGCACAAAAATAGACGATGCATGACATAACTGTTCCATTGTACAAAAAGTGTAAATTCTGTTGGATGTGTAGTTAATGCTGATCTCTGTCATTGAGTGATTAGGCTTCACCATAAGAGAATTCAGTTGCAAGGTCCAATAGTTGGATTCTTATAGGGATAAGAAAAAATCTTAACGTTTTTCAGTAAAATCAATCCATCTTTGAATTTCAGTATATACATAGCTTGGTTCCACAGTAAGCTTCTGTGTGATAACTGATTATCATCACATTCTACAGATGTGTTGAAACATAATTAGCAAGCTATCATTTGTAATAATCGACAGTTACCAGTACTTGTATTTCATAAATTTTGACTGTGTAAACACTGGGTTATACGTTGACATTTAGAATCTAACGGTACTTTGAAACTGTATTAAATGTTGAATAACTAAGTGCACATGTAATTGGATAGATCATTCTGTCAGCTTCCTCCGCGTATTCCCCCTTTTCTTTCTCTCGCCATATAGACATCTACATACAGTTTCCAAACTTCGGCACTTACGTCTTACAATTTCCTAGCATTTTTTAACTAGTTTATGTAGGTGAGATACAACATTGTCGCTTAAGGGGGGTAGGACGTCAAACGGGCCGACTTGGAGCAGGAGCGGTATCACAGCACATTTTAATTTCCACTGTCTATACTTTTACAAATAAAGTCATAAAACTTTGTCAGTATCACCAGGAAGGATTCAGGATTCACTCTCATTTCAGTGGAAATTCGAAAACATAACAAAATAATTTTTTTTACATGAGAAATTTTTTCATTTTTTTCACTTACGTATGGCTACCTTTGTTGATATAGGTACACTTTTATTCATAAGTTAGAGAGATTCTTCGAAGAATTTTACACAGCTTACACAGCATACCTACAGGTGTATGAAACTCCAGAATTTATTTACTTTTTGAAAAAAACGAATGAGCCGTTATATTTTAAACTTCATGTTTAGAAAAAACACCAAAATTTTAAAGTTAATTACCTGAATTTTTACCACAGTTTTTAATAGATGTGGAAATTTCTAGAGTTTCATACACCTTGAAGTATGGTTTGTATGCTGTGTAAAATTCATCGAAGAATCTCACTTACTTATGAAGAAAAGTGTACCTATAGCAACAAATGCTGCGATTAGTAAGTGAAAAAAATGATGAAATTTCACATTTAAAGAAAATTATTTCGTTATGTTTTCGAACTTCCACTGCTATGACTGTGAATTCTGAATCCTTCCTCGTCATGCTGACAAAGTTTTATGAATTTATTTCTAAAAGTATAAACAGTGAAAATTAAAATGTCCTGTGGCGCCTCTCCTGCTCCAAGTCGGCCTGTTTGACGTCCTACCCTCCTTAAATAAATGGAGATAATATATAACTAGTCGACAGCTTCGTTGACCGTGATCGTGCGTACAGTGATTAAGGCATCGGATTATTTTCGCTTCTCTAACGATTTATGTTGAAAGAAAGCCATAGCAGAATGAATGGTGATCGAACCAAAGTCCTATTAGTAGGCAGATAAACTGTAATTACGTAAAAGGTAACGGTCGCTAGCCCAATCAGTCAAAGTTGTACAAGCAGAATCAAGGTTCATAAAGCAAATAACTATAGGGATGGAGTTACGTTGATACAGAAACTCTGTGAGAAGAAACAAGGGAGAAGCGCTATTTAGGAAGTAATGTACCAGTGGTTTGACATGAATTCCGTATGAGGAGTATTAATACGTTTATGCAACAAATTGGTATCAGTAGTACTTATTATCGTTACGATATGGCAGGAAGGTTAATGATTATTAATGGTGGACCAGTACTAACTTGGGAAAGGAGCACTATTCTGAGATTAGTTATTGGAAGTTACTGCCATTCAAATAGTTTTCAAGTAACTGTATTTTTTATTGATTTTTGTTTCTATTCTCAAGAAGCACTCATTTCTTTACACTATTTAACTCAAATGCGAATTGTGATACCTGAATCTATTACAGTTGGAACAGTTGCAGGTATTTTCATACTGTAGCACACACATCTTATAAGAATAAAAGTGGTACTTTTTACTTACTGTTATTGTAATACCCATATGAAATTTAAGTCTGGCTCAACGATTTACATGGGGACCATACTCGGATCTAGGCTGAACAAATTAGAAACACAATTAAGTAAATAATTCATGAAATAATAATCACTTTATTTCAATAAAAAGAAACTTAAAATTAAGTACTTTAAATCTTCTCTTATTAATTGTACTTTGATAGAACTTTAACTAGCATTTTATGAAAATTATGTAGAGTATTTCAAATGTTATGCTCACTGAATGATTGTGAAATTTACTATTGTACAAAGGTTATTAACTGTAGTGAAAATTTACTGAAATGACTTTTCAGTTCAATAAAATAGGACACTTGGAAATGTAGTACACTTGGGATAGAATACCCTCTAGGCTAACGACTAAGGATAAAATAGGTGCTCAACACAAAGTTTACAGAACACAAACTTTTTATTGAAAAAGGAACCACATAGATGGTCGGTCCATGCAATTATACAACACTCAGCTGATAATTTGAGATGAAGGTGATGGCAATGTAGGTCTCCAGTGTTGTTCAAAAAAGGCAAAACTGTATCCATGGCTATTGCAGTATCATTAGCTCAGAAAATTCTCTTCTTAGCATCTAATTTTCATAGTACAAAGCCAGCCAATGTATGCCATGAATAATAAGCCAAATTACCTCCACATCTGAGGCTATATAATATAATATTACCGTTGTTCTCACCTCGTTCAGTTCACAAGATGTGCACATTTGCTGCAAGCCACTGACTGATTCGTGCCACACATTTCGACCGCCAGATCCACCATCTCTGTTCGTGCCTATCCAGTTCCATTGAGGAGGATCTTTTGCCCCACGTTTTATATTGCTATAATCCTACATGTCCTATGCACGAACTAGTATCACAAGTAAGGTTTCAACTTTTCTGTTCTTGAACAGCACGTTGCTTTTGAAATTATATCCATATATTACTTACAAATACATAAATTGTCATAAATAATGAATAAAACATTTACACAGCTGTTACATCAAAGAGCTTGGTGATACATGTTGAAAGGTGTGGAACAAGTAAGAAACAATGTTTACTGTGTTGCTTAAAAAAAGGAATAGTGCTTAACATCGAAGAGTTTATATAAAAATAAAATATATCTGTAAGGTAGGTTGACATAGCGACATATCATGTGTGTATAGTATTTTTTTTATTTTGTGTCTATGAATGTGTCTTATCACGTTCACAAAAGTTACAATAAAATTAAGATAAAAAATCACAGTAAGTTATGGGCTCAGAGCAAAAGAAAATAGAAAAGCTAAAAATAGAAGGCATTAATAAGGATGAAAAACACTTAAAGATGTTTCAGGAAAACGAAGGATTTTCGTGATATACAAGTGCTTAAAGATAGTAGTACATTCAATCTGTGGGATGTTGAAATTAGAATATTATTTAGTATGCAAAATCTGTGTGATACTGTGGATGGAACTGAAACACTGGACCGAGCGAGGTGGTGCAGTGGCTAGCGCACTGGACTCGCATTCGGTAGGACGACAGTTCAATCCCACGTCCGACCATCCTGATTTAGGTTTTCCGTGATTTCCCAAAATCCCTCCAGGCAAATGCCGGGATGGTTCCTTTGACAGGCCACAGCCAGCGTCCTTGCCCATCCTTCCCTATCTGATGAGACCGATGACCTCGCTGTCCGGTCTCCTCCCCCAAACAATCCAATCCAATCCAATCCTGAAACACTGGAAAATTGCAAAACTTTAGAAAAACAGAAAATATGGCAGAAAATGGACAGTAAGGCAAAACATTTTATGATGAGAACAACTGATAAAAAGATAAATCTACATGGTACTGTATTGTGAAACTTCCAAGGCAATGTATGATAAACTTACAGCAATTTATAAAAGAGATGCATCTCAAAGAACTCAGCAGTTGCTTCAAGAATTTTATAGTTTCAATTACGATAAAACCAGAGACATAGCTAGTAACATAAGTGCACTACAGGATATAGTATTTCAACTGAATCGTCTCCACTCAGAAAAGATGACAGATATTATGATCACACCCAAGATACTGTCTATTTTGCCAGAAGAATACGAACACTTTTCTCCAGCAAGGGATTCGTCACCCAGTGGTAAGAAGAATATGGAAAATCTAATTGCAAGGCTTGTAAGAGAAAAGGAACGACTGAAAAACAATAGTCAAGAAGAGAGTATTGCCTCTGATGTTGGGTTTAACAAAAAGAAAATATATATGTTGTAAAAAATGTGGTGGTCGTGGACATTTTGCAAGAGAATGCAAGAAGCCTAAGAAGTAAGAACACTGTTCTATATGCAAGAGCAATAATCACAAAGAAGAAGCGTGTTACATTAAAAACAAAAATAAAATTCAAGAACCAAAATCGAAATCTTTCAAGCCCTGTCCTCATTGCAAAAAGACTAATCACAAAGAAGGTAATTTTAAGAACAAAGACAGTGAAAAAATATCATTTTGCACTTTTGAAGACATAGGAAAAGATCTAGTCACTCAAGAAAACAAGAATCAAGACATTGATCAGGAAAAGAAGATGGAAGACACTGCAGATATTGCATATGAATGTAACAAAGGAAAGATTTCACAAGAATCCAATGAGAAAGAAGATATGGTCATGGTTGTTGATAGTGCATGTACAGGACATTTTTGTAATAATGTCGACAAGTTAACAAATGTGGGATTTTATGACAGTATTGTTAAAGTTGCCAAAGAAGGGGGAGCAATGAAAATAGTTGCAACAGGAAACTTTGTGGGAGATAATTGTGTTCTAAAAAATGTTATGTATGTTCCTGAACTGAGCGGAAATCTGATGTCTGTAAATGCAATTACTGAAAAAGTTTGTACAGTTGTATTTACTAAACATTCTGTTCAAATCTATAAAGGTGAAATACCTGTTTTGAAAGGGCAAAAAAAAAAAAATGGGTTGTATGAAGTGAACATTAAATCAGGAATGGAATCGCTACTGACACAAGAAGAAAAACAGGAATGGCATAAGAAACTAGACCATCCAGGCATAAGCTGTACTTCAAAGATCAAGAAAATGTGTGAAGGAATTCCTGATAGTTTATGCTCAGTAGAACAATTGTGCAAATCTTGTGTGAGAGCTAAATTAACAAGAAAACCATTTTCTACTGTAAGAGAAGGAGCAACAAGACCTCTTGAAATCGTACATACTGATGTCTGTGGAGAGATAGAGCCCCCAACATTTAATGGCTATAGGTACTACATGACAGTTTTAGATGATTTCGCTCATTTCTGTGTAACCTACTTTTTAAGATATAAGTCAAGGCTGAAAGATTCATAAGAAAATATGTGTTGGAAAGTGAAAATAAGTTCAATACAAAAGTGTCAAAAATAAGACGTGATAAAGGTGGTGAATTCACCAGCAGTGAGTTTAAGAATTGGTGTGAAGGAAAAGGAATTGTGCTAGACTATAGTATTCCCTATAGCCCTCAGCTCAATGGAAAAGCAGAGAAACTAAATCTGACAATAATGAACAAGGTGAGAGCTATGATATTCGATAACAAACTAAAGAAAGAGCTATTGGGAGAGGCAGTGCTCACAGCTACATACTTAATCAATAGAATCCTAACTATCAATCAAAGTGCCACACCTGCAGAGAAGTGGCTTGGGAAAAGAGCAGCTCTGTGAAGACTTCAAATTTTTGGATCAAGAGTTTTTGCCAAACATTTCGGCTATTTGAAGAAACTAGATGTAAGATGTAATTCTTACATTTTTGTTGGCTATTCACCAAATGGCTACAGACTGTTTGATGCAGAAAGAAGAAATATTATTGTGTCAAGAGATATTGAATTTGAGCAGAAAGTGACAAAAGAAACTCTACAGAAAAATCTTGTTATTGGTGAACTATCAAATGATACTAGCAATCAACAAAATGAGTTAGAAGACCATGAAAATCAAGGAGAAGAAAATCAGGATTAATAACATGCAATGAAGACACGAGAAACTACAATCTTAGGAAAAGAACTAGTTTGAAAAAACCTGTAAAATATAATCATTATGAAACAGCTTTACTTACCTATGAAGAATGTATGAGTGGTCCAGACAAAGAAAATTGGTTAAAAGCAACTGAAGAAGAAAAGAGATCTCTTCAACAGAATGAAACATGGAAGTTGGTTAGTCAAGAGTAAGCAAAAGGGAAAGAAATCTCAAAAAGCAAATGGATCTTTAAAGAGAAAGATGATGGACGATATAAGGCCAGACTAGTTATCAAAGGTTGTCAACAAGAAAAGGATATAGATTTCAAGGAATTATTCAGCTTAGTCGTAGATATATGTTCATTGAGACTGTTGCTTGCACTGGCAGCTGAGAAAAGTTTCCATACGAGAGTGTTTGATGTCGACACAGCATTTCTCTATGGGAAACTGCATCAAGAAATTTTTATGAAGATACCTGAAGCATACAAAGAAGTTGAAAAATCTGTGTTTTGAAGAAAGCTCTGTATGGACTTAAACAAGCCCCATCCAGATGGAATAAAACTTTGACGGATTTCCTTAAATCATAAGGACTAATTCAACTGAAATCAGATCAGTGCATATTTAAAGATGCAACTGAAGAAACGTAAATGGCTATACATGTTGATGGTGGTATCATAACTGGAAAAGACTTGGAGAAAATTGAAAATATACTAAAGAAACTTAAGAAGAAATTTGAAATGGTTGTGGTAGAAACTCCAGATATGTACGTATGGATACAAATAATGGAGACACAGGATGTAATATATTTACACCGAGAACAGTATGCAAAGAAAGTACTAGAGAATTCAACATGACTGACTTTAAGTCCATGAAGACTCCATTAGTTCCAGAGGGAAAGACAAATCAAGAAAATCAAGAAAACGAACACAATGAATTTGTATATCGTGAAGCTATAGGAAGCCATCTTTATTTGTCATGTAAAACCAGACCAGATCTTGGATTTACAGTAAATTATGAGAGCCACTTCACAGAAGACCCTCTGGTGGTAGCTCCCTGACAACACAGAGGTCGCACTGCTGATGCCAGAGCTGAGACCTCCCCATGTATGCAAAGGAGTAGGTGCCCATCCTTCTGGAGCACCAGGACTCCCGGCAATGGCCATCCCGCCAGGTGGCCCTTGCTGAGAGTGGGTGGCGCCCATGGGGAGAGCCCCAGGTCGAAATGGTGGCATCAGAGCGGATTACCCGCAATGAAACGGCTTAAAACAAATCAAGCTGGTGGTCGCTCGACTCCAGCACTACCCAAGCGCTTTCGAAATGAATTTGATGGGGAGACTTATGATTCCCGATCGTTCCCCTCCCTAACCACGCTTGGGAGGACCGTAGGACGGCTCGGTCTCGTGAGCCATATTCACCTCGGTACCTAGTTTACTGCAGGACTGATGGAGACACCTTACAGGCAACGAAGCCCTAGTTTGTCATAGACCACCTTGAAGATAGGTTTCGGGGAGAAGCGGCGTTGTCTAAAATGCGCAGCGGGGCGATTTTAATCCAAGTAGCCTCCCCAGCCCAGTCAAGGGAGTTGCTCGCCTGTGACAAGCTGGGTTATATCTCCATGGCGATTACTCCCCATAAAAGCCTTAACTCAGTCCAGGGTCTTATATTCCATTGCGACCTTCTTTTGCAGTCAGATGTGGAGCTACGTGTGAACTTAGAGCGACAGGGTGTCCACTTCGTCCAGCGCGTGTGTAGGGGCTCCAAAGACAACAGGGTTGCTACCAGTACCTTCATCTTGGCCTGAAAAGGCCAAGGTGATGGTTTACCATTGTGACGTGAAACCATACGTCCTTCCCCCTATGTGGTGCTTCAAGTGTTGGAAGTTTGGTCACAAGTCATCTCATTGTACTTCCAGTGGCACATGCAGGGACTGCAGTCGTCCTCTGCACCCAGGTGCCCCAGTACGACAGTTGACATCAGTCAGGGGCTCAAGGAGCCACAGGTGGCAGATCGCAGAACTTCCCAGTCTTCGTCTGTCCCTGACCCCCTTTCTAAGACTCCCCCCCCCCCCTCCCAGGTTGCTCCTAAGGCGCAGCAGGAGGTGGAGAAGAAGAAGAAGAAGAAGAAGAAGAAGAAGAAAAATCTGGGTATGGAGGAAGAGGTTCAGGTTGCCTCTGTGCCACCTGTTACTACCAGCTCTGCATTTGAGGATGATTTGCAAACTTTGGCGTCCCCCGACGACCTAACTCTTGCCCTTGCATCAGCTCAGATGCAATGGTGGCAGTAGATGACCCAGTGGCGTTATCTCCCTCCTTGGCCTCTTCACGCCTTTTTCGGCCACGAATAATGTCACTCCCCATTGGAATTGCAGAGGTTTTTTCCACCACCTTTCTTAGCTCAGAAAAATTATCAGCCTTGACACTTTTTTTCTGCATTGCTCTCCTGGAAACTTGGTTTCCAGCGTTGTGAACCCCCGCCCTCCATAGCTATTGAGGTTATTATAAGAAGGTGAGTTCCCGTGGTGTAGGGGTAGCGTCTTTGATTCATAATCAAAACGTCTTCGGTCAAGGGTTCGATCCCCGCCACTGCCCAAATTTTGATAAATAATCAGCATTGGTGGCCGAAGACTTCCGGCATAAGAAGTCAGCCTCATTCTGCCAATGGCCTTGTCAAAGAGCGCGGAGGAGCGGATAGAGGTTCAGGGCACTCTCTTGTCCTAGGGGTGGGAAATTGCCCCTAAAGGCGGAAGAATCAGCAATGATCAACGACATGAGGATGCAGAAGGCAATGGAAACCACTGCATTAAAGACACGTATCGTGTTTCCACAGGACATGTGGCCTGTAATTGAAGAAGTGTCATGATGATCTCCCCATTGGCAAAAGATTCCGGAATAGTCTCCCATTCGGATCTCCGGGAGGGGACTGCTAAGGAGGAGGTTACCATGAGAAAAAGATTGAATAATCAACGAAAGGATAACGTTCTACGAGTCGGGGTGTGGAATGTCAGAAGCTTGAACGTGCTAGGGAAACTAGAAAATCTGAAAAGGGAAATGCAAAGGCTCAATCTAGATATAGTAGAGGTCAGTGAAGTGAAGTGGAAGGTAGACAAGGGTTTCTGGTCAGATGAGTATCGGGTAATATCAACAGCATCAGAAAATGGTATAACAGGTGTAGGATTCGTTATGAATAGGAAGGTAGGGCAGAGGGTGTGTTACTGTGAACAGTTCAGTGACCGGGCTGTTCTAATCAGAATCGACAGCAGACCAACAACGACAACGATAGTTCAGGTATACATGCCGACGTCGCAAGCTGAAGATGAACAGGTAGAGAAAGTGTATGAGAATATTGAAAGGGTGGTTCAGTATGTAAAGGGGGACGAAAATCTAATAGCCATGGGCGACTGGAATGCAGTTGTAGGGAAGGAGTAGAAGAGAAGATAACAGGAGAATATGGGCTTGGGACAAGGAATGAAAGAGGAGAGAGACTAATTGAGTTCTGTAACAAGTTTCAGCTAGTAATAGCGAATACCCTGTTTAAGAATCATAAGAGGAGGAGGTATACTTGGAAAAGGCCGGGAGATACGGGAAGATTTCAATTAGATTACATCATGGTCAGACAGAGATACTGGATTCTAAGGCGTACCCAGGTGCATATATAGACTCAGATCACAATGTAGTAGTGAAGAAGAGTAGGCGGAAGTTCAAGACATTAGTGAGGAAGTATCAATACGCAAAGAAGTGGGATACGGAAGTACTAGGGAATGACGAGATACGTTTGAAGTTCTCTAACGCTATAGATACAGCAATAAGGAATAGCGCAGTAGGCAGTACAGTTGAAGAGGAATGGACATCTCTAAGAAGGGTCATCACAGAAGTTGGGAAGGAAAACATAGGTACAAAGAAGGTAGCTGCGAAGAAACCATGGGTAACAGAAGAAATACTTCAGTTGATTGATGAAAGGAGGAAGTACAAACATGTTCCGGGAAAATCAGGAATACAGAAATACAAGTCGCTGAGGAATGAAATAAATGGGAAGTGCAGGGAAGTTAAGACGAAATGGCTGCAGGAAAAATGTGAAGACATCAAAAAAGATATGATTGTCGTAAGGACAGACTCAGAATACAGGAAAGTCAAAACAACCTTTGGTGACATTAAAAGCAACAGTGGTAACATTAAGAGTGCAACGGGAATTCCACTGTTAAATGCAGAGGAGAGAGCAGGTAGGTGGAAAGAATACATTGAAAGCCTCTATGAGGGTGAAGATTTGTCTGATGTGATTGAAGAAGAAACAGGAGTCGATTTAGAAGAGATAGGGGATCCAGTATTAGAATCGGAATTTAAAAGAGCTTTGGAGGACTTACGGTCAAATAAGGCAGAAGGGATAGATAACATTCCATCAGAATTTCTAAAATCATTGGGGGAAGTGGCAACCAAACGACTATTCACGTTGGTGTGTAGAATATCTGAGTCTGGCGATATACCATCTGACTTTCGGAACACCATCATCCACACAATTCCGAAGACGGCAAGAGCTGACAAGTGCGAGAATTATCGCAAAATCAGCTTAACAGCTCATGCATCGAAGCTTGTTACAAGAATAATATACAGAAGAATGGAAAAGAAAATTGAGAATGCGGTAGGTGACGATCAGTTTGGCTTTAGGAAAAGTAAAGGGACGAGAGAGGCAAGTCTGACGATACGGCTAATAATGGAGGCAAGGCTACAGAAAAATCAAGACACTTTCATAGGATTTGTCGACCTGGAAAAAGCATTCGACAATATAAAATGGTGCAAGCTGTTCGAGATTCTGAAAAAAGTTGGGGTAAGCTATAGGGAGAGACGGGTCATATACAATATGTACAACAACCAAGAGGGAATAATAAGAGTGGACGATCAAGAACGAAGTGCTCGTATTAAGAAGGGTGTAAGACAAGGCTGTAGCCTTTCGCCCCTACTCTTCAATCTGTACATCGAGGAAGCAATAATGGAAATAAAAGAAAGGTTCAGGAGTGGAATTAAAATACAAGGTGAAAGGATATCAGTGATACGATTCGCTGATGACATTGCTATCCTGAATGAAAGTGAAGAAGAATTAAATGATCTACTGAACGGAATGAACAGTCTAATGAGTACACAGTATGGTTCGAGAGTAAATCGGAGAAAGACGAAGGTAATGAGAAGTAGTAGAAATGAGAACAGCGAGAAACTTAACATCAGGATTGATGGTCACGAAGTCAATAAAGTTAAGGAATTCTGCGACATAAGCAGTAAAATAACCAATGGCGGACGGAGCAAGGAGGACATCAAAAGCAGACTCGCTATGGCAAAAAAGGCATTTCTGGCCAAGAGAAGTCAACTAATATCAAATACCGACCTTAATTTGAGGAGGAAATTTCTGAGGATGTACGTCTGGAGTACAGCATTGTATGGTAGTTAAACATGGACTGTGGGAAAACCGGAACAGAAGAGAATCGAAGCATTTGGGATGGGGTGCTATAGACGAATGTTGAAAATTAGGTGGACTGATAAGGTAAGCAATGAGGAGGTTTTACGCAGGATCGGAGAGAAAAGGAATATGTGGAAAACACTGATAAGGAGAAGGGACAGGATGATAGGACATCTGCTAAGACATGAGGGAATGACTTCCATGGTACTAGAGGGAGCTGTAGAGGGCAAAAACTGTAGAGGAAGACAGTGATTGGAATATGTCATGCAAATAATTGAGGACGTAGGTTGCAAGTGCTCCTCTGAGATGAGGAGGTTAGCACAGGAAAGGAATTCGTGGCGGGCCGCATCAAACCAGTCAGTAGACTGATGACCAAAAAAAAAAAATAAGAATCGAGCAGCTTATGAGTGGGTATCTGGTGGAGTCTGTGTCTACATCCTTAACTCTCTTTACAGCGAGTGTGTCCCTCTTCAAACGCCTTTAGAGGATGTCGCTGTACGTGTGTGATCGCCTCAGACTGTTACACTGTCTGCAGTCCCTATCTTCTACCAGATGGTGACGTCCTGCAGAATGTATTGGCTGCACTGATAGCCCAACTGCTGTCCCCTTTTCTGTTACTGGGTGACTTTAACACCCATAATGCATTGTGGGGTTGATTGCTGGCAACAGGTTGCGGCACTGTCGTTGAGCAAGTGTTGGCACAGCTCGACCTTTCCCTTTTAAATGATGGTGCCTCCACATATTTTAGTGAAGCACATGGCAGATAATCATCCATCGACCTTTCAGTCTGCATCCCTGGCCATCTACTGTTTGTCCAGTGGAGTGTGCATGACGACTTGTGCAGTAGTGACGACTTTCGATCTTTGTGTCACTGCCGCAGTATCACTCTCCAGGGTCCCTCCCCAGATGGGCTTTGAATAAGGCTCAGTGGGACTCAAATGGTGCAAATGACTCTGAGCACTATGGGACTTAACATCTGAGATCATCAGTCCCCTAGAACTTATAACTAATTAAACCTAACTAACCTAAGGACATCACACACATCCATGCCCTATGCAGGATTCGAACCTGCGACCTTAGCGGTCGTGCGGTTCCAGACTGAAGCGCCTAGAACCACTCGGCCACCCCAGCTGGCTGAGTGGGACTCGTTCACCTCCATTGCCACTATTGAGCCTCTTTCTCATGACGACATTGATGTGGTGGTTCACACGATAACCATGCCATCGTTTCTGCAGTGGAATCTGCAATTCGCTGTTCTTCTGGGTGGAGAACTGTGCCTTGGTGGTCACCAGAGATGGCTGAGGCGATTAGAGATCACAGGCGGGTCCTCCAACGTCAAAATCAGCACCCATCACTGCACCACTTCATTGCCTGTAAGCGGCTCCATGCCCATGCCCGACGCCTTATTTGCCAATGGAAGAAGGAGTGCCGGATAGGTAGTCTCAACCATTGGCATCTGTACCACTCTGTCGCAGGTTTGGGCCAAGATTAGGCGACTCTATGGCTACTAGACCCCTGTCAGCGTACCTGGGATTTCCCTGAATGGAGCAGTCTGTACTGAATCCGACACTATTGCAGAACTCGTAGCAGAGTATTATGTTCAGATTTCTGCTTCTACAAATTACCCGCTGGCCTTCCGGTCCCTGAAGTAGCGTTTGGTATGTCAGAGCTTTTCATTCCGTATACGCCACCCCATCCACTAAGGTGCTTAAACACCCCTCAGTGGCCTGCCAGCGATGCCTCCTAGACGTTTTCAACTGTATCTGGATTGAGTGTGAGTTCCCATCTCAATGGCAGTAAAGCATTATCATACCAGTATTGAAGCCTGGCAAGAACCCACAGGAGGTGGATAGCTACTGCCCCATTAGCCGTACCAACATTCTGTGCAAGTTACTTGAATGTATGGTGAGCTGGAGGTTGGGATGGCTACTTGAGTCCCAGGGCCTTCTCTCTCCATCTTAGGGTGGGTTCTGTAAGGGCCGCTCTGCCACCAATAGTCTGGTCTGCCTGGTGTCTGCCATCCGTATGGCCTTTGCCTACCGTCAGCATCTGTTTTGACGAGAAGAAGGCATATGATACCACATGGCGACACCACATCCTCATCACGCTTCGTGGGTGGGATTTTAGGGGCCTGCTCCCAATTTTTATTCAAAATTTTGTGTCACTTCATTCCTTCCATGTGCAAGTTGGTCCCTCCAGGAGAATGAGGTCCTGCAAGGTTCTGCCTTGAGTGTCTGCCTCTTTTTAGTTGCTATCAATGGGCTGGCTGCAGCTGTGGGAATGTCCATATCAGTTCTTTGTATACTGCTGACTTTTGTCTGTAGTATAGCTCCACTGGCATTGCAGTTACTGAACGGCAGCTGCAGGGTACTATCCAAAAAGCTCAGTCTTGGGCCGTATCGCGCGGCTTCCGAGTTTTGGCCGCCAAGACTTGCGTCATGCGTTTCTGCCAGTGTAGCACTGTTCACCCTGACCCACAGCTTTATCTTGACGGCGAACCTTTTGCTGTGAAGGAGACACATCGGTTTTTGGGATTGCTTTTTGATTCCCAGTTGACTTGGCTCCCTGGTATTCAGCAGCTTAAATAAACGTGCTGGTTCCATCTTAACACTCTTCGTTGATTGAGTATAACCAGCTTGGTCTACCCTTCTATGGCGATATCAGGTGTTGATTCAGTCCTGTCTGGATTATGGGAGCCTGGCTTACGGTCTGGCATTGCCTTCTGCATTGCAATTGCTTGACCCCATACTTCACTGCAGGTTCCGACTCTCAACTGGAGATTTCCGCACAAGCCCTGTCAACAGCATACTTGTGGAGGCTGGTGTCCCTCCATTGTGGATCCGGTGCCAGCGACAACTTTCCACTTATGCTGCACATGGTTGTAGCTCGCCCGGGCATCCAAATTACTGTCTCCTGTTCCCAAACTCGGTCGTCCATCTCCCAGGACGGCGGCTCCGGTTAGGGTGTACGATTGCGGTTCGTGTATGGGCTCTTCTCTCTGGGTTTGAATTTTCCCTCTCCCACCTCTTTTCCAGTTCAATTTACGTGGTGTGTGCCCCACCAATGCCTTCAGCAGAGTTTGGCATGGGGCCCGAAGGACTCAGTCCCTCTTGAGACCATCCGTCACCGCTTTCTTTCCATCCTTGCCGCGTTTTACGGCTCTGATGTGGTCTACACCGACGGTTTGATGGTTGCTGGTCGAGTTGGTTATGCTATTACTCTTGGGGATCATTCTGAACAACGCTCATTGCTGGCTGGCTGCAGTGTTTTCACTGCCAAGCTGGTAACCATCTCTCATTCTCTAGAGTATATCCGCTCCTGCTCAGGTGAGTCTTTTGTTATCTGGAGTGACTCCCTGAGCGGTTTACTAGCTGTCGACCGGTGTTTTTCTAGCTCTTGCCTGGTGATGGCTATCCAGGAGTCCCTCCATACTCTTGCCCGTTGCGGCCGATCTGTGGTCTTTGTGTGGACCCCAGGCCATGTCGGCATCCCAGGTAATGAACTGGTTGACACTCTGGCCAAACAGGCTGTTTATGTACTGCCCTGGAGACTGGCCTTTTGGAGTGTCATCTTCAGTCAGTTTTGCGGCAGAAGTTACTTGGTACCTGCTATGATGAATGGCACACTGTGCCTTCACCCAACGAACTTCGGGTCGTCAAGGAGACTACCGGTCTGTGGCGCTCCTCCTTGCAGGCCTCTCGGGCCTCTCTCTAGGACTCTGTTGTACTCTGCCGGCAACGCATTGGACACACCTTGCCGATGCACGCTTATTTATTGCGCCGTGAGGACCCACCTGTCTGTAGTTGTGGTTCAGCATTGACGGTGGTCCACATTTTGTTGGACTGTCCACTTTTAACTGCGCTCAGGTAGACGTTTGCGCTGCCTGATACGCTCCCTGCACTTTTAACAGATGATGCTGCAATGGCAGGGTTAGTTTTGAGTCTTATTCGCGCAGGGGTCTTTTATCGCTCGATCTGAGGGTTTGTCTTTTTTGTGTTGAGTCTGACCTCTGTCCTATGGTTTTAGATTGGGGTTTTTAGTGTGTCTCTTGGTGGTTGGCTTTTCCTTTTCTTTGTTTACATGGTCGGCCAACCACTGTAACACTCTGTGTGTTTTTCTGTAATTCCTCTTTTCTGGTCTTTGTTTATGTCTTTCTTGTTCTGTGTCGTCCCTTGTCATCTCCGTTGCTTGTTTCTGTCCCATTTTGGCGTTTCGTGATAGTGGAAAAAGGAACCGATGGCCTTTGTAGTCTGGTCCCTTCAAGCCCTATAAACCATCCACCAACGATGTAAAATTTTATACTTCCGAAAGTATTGAAGATATTAAACTAATGTTTATCCATTGTAATTGTATAATCAATAGAAGTCTGTGTATGGAATGTAAAAGAAGATGCCATAAAATTTAATATTGTTTCATTAGATTCTGCATAACGGATCGTACGCACGGTAGTTAGATCATGCTGCCCCAGTGACCAGCGACAGCTGTGCTGATGGGTGAAAGAAAAAAGAAAAGAACTAACTGTTCTCTATCCCGCAATACAGCAACACTCAATCAAAGACCGCTTACTTCTCTGTGAGGCATATAAAGATGCGCCTACAAACTTGACAATGAATTTCTTTTTCTGCATACTACCTGCGTGAGTAATTTCAGTGTAGGTATAGATATATCGAATTAGACAATTCTCTCGTCAGACGACTGTTTAATAATGATGAAGAGCACACTGAATTCTAGGAGCACTGTACGGAAGAACCAGTTTGGAAGGACGTGAGATACTGGAGCATGAGGTACGACAAAACGAGTTTGAAATACGTTAAAGACTTGGATAGTGCTACAAACAATAACGCAGTATGCAGCTGAGTTGAGGACGAGTGGGCATCTCAAAAAATGGCAGTCACAAATTTTTCCCAGGTACCTGTAGTATTACTAAAGTAACTGCATAGAAACCTTGAGTAACAGAATAAATAATCGACGGAAGAAGAAAGTACAATAATATTCAGAGAAAGGTGAATAGTGCAATATAGTCAGAAAGGAATGAAAGAAATAGGAATAGCGTGAGGTCAAGGCGAAATGGCTGCAGGAAAAATGTGAAGAAACAGAAAAAGAATGATCATCGGAAAGACGATTATAGTCAAAATAACATTCGTTGAAAGTACAAGAACGAGCGGAAACATTGAGAGTGCATTGGAGTTCCACTGTTAAACACTGAAGAGAGATAGGATAGATGCAAAGATCACTTTGAAAGTCTCTATGAGGGGGAGGAGTGGTGTGATGACGTAAATGAAGAAGAAAAAAAATGAAATGATCATATGGCATTGTTGGCTGGGAGGCACCATCCGGGTAAGTTCGGCCGCCAAGTGCAAGTCTTATTTCAGTCGACGCCACATTGGGCGACTTGCTTTCTGGTGATGAGGATGAAATGATGATGAGGACATCACAACCCCCAGTCCACAAGCGGAGAAAAATCTCGAACGCGGCCGGGAATCAAACCCGGGCGAGCTGCATGGGAGGCAAGCACGTTACCACTCGGCTAAGCTGGCGGACAATGAAGCCAAAATGGACATCGATATGGATGGGCTAAGGGGCCCAATATTAGAGTCAGAATTTATAGGACCTTTGGAATACTTGGGATCGAAAAAGGAGAATGGATATACAACATCACATTGCAGTCTATAACATCATTGGGGCAAGTGTCAACAAAACGACTATCGAAGTTGTGTTGCGAGACGTACCATCAGCCCTTCGGAAACAATATTATCCTCACGAGTCCAAGATTACAAGAGGTGATATGTGTGAGAACAACTGCAGAATCAGCTAAAAGCTCATGCACCCAAGTTGCTGACAAGGATAATATACAGAGAAATGGAAAATGAAGTCGAGTATCTGTTTAATGACGATAAATTTTGCTCTACGAAAGTAAGGGCACTGGACAGACAGTTCTGAGGTAGCGCCTGATCATGGAAGCAAGACTGAGGAAAAACCAAGACACATTCATATGACCTGTCAACATGGAAAAATTATTCGACGGTCTATAGTGGTGCCAGCTGTTCGGAATTCTGAGAAAAATAAGTTACAGGGAAAGACGGATAATAAAGTACCAATATGGAAAAACACGATTGGATGACCAAGAATGAATGAGTGTTACGGCAGTGATGCAGTGTTTCACCCCTACAGTTCGGTCTATACGTCGAAGAAGCAATGAAAGAAATAAAAGGAAGTTTCAAGAGTAGCACTAAAATTCAGGCTATCCTCGGCAGAGTTGAAGAAGAATTACAGGATCTGTTGAATGGAATGAGCAGTCTATGCTCGGCAGAGTTAAAGAAGAATTACAGGATCTGTTGAATGGAATGAGCAGTCTAATGAGTACCGAGTATAGAAGGAGAGGGAATCGAAGAAAGGCGAAAATAATGAGAAGTAGCAAGACTGAGAATATCGAGAAAACGTACATTAAATTTGGTGATCATGAAGTATCCGAAGTTAATGTAGTCTGCTAACGCGGGATCAATTAAACCATGATGGACGAAGCAAGGAGGACATAAAAAGCAGAATAACTCTGGAGAGAAGGGAATCTCTGGCCAAGAGAAAGTTACCGCTATCAAAAACAGCTCTTAATGTCGGAGAATCACATCAGTGAAGCTGGACCTTTAATTCGAAAACCATTGCTAAGCAGGAGGAGAGACTGCAGTGAAAAATATATGTAGGTGGGCGAGACATGTAAGCAGGCGAATTGATGATTGGTAGATCAGGAAGTTCTTTGCACGATTCCAAGAGGTACGAAAATACGGCGGGGACTAGTCAGTTGAAACTGTCTAAGATGAGTAACACTGAAGGGCAACATGGCTGAGTGTTGCTACGAACAGTGATATATCAAATCGGGAGAAGAACTTTATCCATCAGTGGATGATAAATGAGTGACAATGTTGTCGGCGCACTAGTATCCGGAATGAGTAGCGTGTCAACAAACCTACGGACAGGAAATTGCTAAATGATGCAGGGTATGTCAGAACAGTCATAAAGCTTATGACCAAAGGTGTTGTACATAGAAGATAATCATTCAGAGTAACAGAACTATGAATTTCATCTACATGTAACTCTACATACATACTCTTCAAGCCATAGAATGGTGCAAGGTAGAGGGTACCTTGTACCACTACTGGCCCTTTCCTTTCATGTGCCTCTCACAAATAGGGCTAGGTAAGAATCACTGCTTATAAGCCCCAGTATGAGCGACTATTCACCTTTTTTTATCTTGGTGGTCTTTACGCTAATGTACGTTGCCGACAGTAGAATCCGTCCAACGTCAACTTCAAATGCCTTTTCCCTAAATTTTCTTAACAGACTTTCGCGAAATGAACGTCGTCTTCTCTCCAGGGATTTACATTTCAATTCATGAACCATCTCCGTAAATACTAGCGTGCTTAATTAAACTACTGTTAATTGTTTCTACGTTTTCCTTCAATCGGACTTCGTGATGATCGCAAACATTAGAGCACTACTCTAGAATGGGTCGTGCTAGTGTTCCGTGGGCGGTTTTCTTTATACATGAGCTACCCTTACCTAAAATTCTCTAAATAAACCTGAGTTGACGATTCGGCTTCCCTGCTACGGTCCCTACGTGCTTGTTCTGTTCCAAATCGCTTTGCAGTGTTACAACCAGATGCTTAAACGTTGTGACTTTGCCAGGCAGCAAACTAATAATGCTGTATGCAAACACTACCCACTTGCAGTTACATCGTTGTACGTTTAGAGGATGCTGCCAATCATAACGCCAAGCGGAAATTTGTCCTCAGTAGTCTTGTATCCTCTTATAGTCACTCAACGACGACGGCTTCCCGCACACCACAGCTTCATCAGCAAACGGCTGCAGGTTGCTGCTCAATCTGTCCATCAGATCATTTAAATAAATAGAGGATGAGTTTACTCCTATCAGACTTCCCTGGGCTTCTGCTGACGATATCCTTGCCTCTGAACAACATTTCATTCTGGAAGCTAATCTCGCTGATGAAACACGACGATACTGAAGTGCTGCTGTCACCCATTCACAGCTCAAAACTAACAGTGATTGTCTAAGAATATGTTACCTGTGTTTGGTAATAAACCCTCGACAATGACACCCAAATTATCTGTTTTGAGAAACGTTTCTCATCGTAAGGGCACAACTGAATGTAAAAAACGCCCGTCGTAGCATTAATGAATAACGTATAATTCCTTAGTTCTGCGTCGAGTTGGTATTCGTCTAATGATTAGTGAGACTATATGGAAGACCTAGGACTATCGTCGACTTGTACAACAACTCGGGTTACAGGTCTCCCATCCGCTGTCGAAATTTAACGGAAGACCACTTACTGCAAGTCACTTATTGCGGCACATTCCCTTAAGAATTCCAGATTCACAAGATACTCAGAAAGTGTACATCATCTGGACGAAAGACAGTGAAACGATTTACGGTTCCATACTTCAATGGACAAAAAAAGGAACGCTTTTAAGATCACTTTGTCTGCCCGTCTGTCTTTTTCAGAAAAGGATGGACGTATTAAGTTCAATTTTATGTCACATATTAACATCTACCGTCCGTTCGCGATATAAAAATGTAAGTGTCCTAGTTAAGGCAGTGACAAGATACGGACATTTGCTTCAAATATTTTGATATTTTCTAACATCTACAGGGTACTTCCCGTTGATTTAGAATCATGAACTTTCGCTAGAAGCAAGGTTTCACACTCCCCTACTCCCAAAAAAAAACGAAAATTGTTAACTTGTAATTGTATTACACGAAAAAATTTTTGTAATTTTTTATCAGTCTGTATGTCTGCCCCTCCGTCTGTTAAGACCCGCTTTCCTCAGGAAAGGGCACACGTATCAAGTTGAAAATTATTTCATACACGGAGGTCTATATTCCTTTGGTGATGTCCAAATTTTAAGCTTCTAAGTTATTGCAGTTAGAAGATACCGCCATTCATGTCACACAGTTCGATACTCGAAAAATCACTAATTAAAATCTAGAGGATACTACCCCTTGACATAAAATCATAAAATTTGGCAAGAGGAAAGGTTTCACACTACAAGTAAAAGAAAAGAATCAGCAAATTGTTAACTTCTAATTGTATCAAATACAAAAATATTTCTTTTGTCATTTGTTATCCGACTCCAAACATGAAATTAACACGTTATCGATAGACTTAGAATCTTGGGACCGATATCTTGTCAGTATGAATATTCGATAGGCAAGAATCATCTACATCTTTGATTCCCGGAATGGATGGAATGTCTGTATACGTAATTAAATTTGTACGGAACCCTTACAACGCTAGTCCGTTTCGCGCCTGGCCAAGTTTTAGGCATGTATTCTGTTCATTAGGTTATCGATTACATGTCTATCACAGCTACTGGTGAAGGGTACACTAGTATGAATGAATCACCCTCCTCTTTTATTCCATTAGTCTGTCTTACACGGTTATGAAATTTTTGTTTTACAAAGTGCAATCAGCTTACCTGCAACGTACATTTTTGAAACAATACATTATATCACTCTGACCTAACGGATGTCCTACTAGCACAGGCTTTTCTCACTGACTCCTTCTTGCTCTCTCTTACTTCTAGCACCTCATTCCTTCTTTCGTATTGCTACTATCTCTTCTCACTGCCATTATCTCTCTCTTCCTCGCTGTAACTGTCGTATGCTTTGTTTCTCATTATCACTGGCTCACACCGTCTTTATCGTCCTCACCCCCCGCCTCTCTCCCCCCCCCCCTCCTGGCACTGGCTCCTTCAATGTTTTCCTAGTAGCACTGTTCTCTCACTGTCAAGGATGTACCACTGACACTGATTACCTCTTTTCCTCTCACGCTTTTGTTGTCTCTTTCGCCCTTTTGATAGTACAACCACTGTCTACTATCTTCTAGCATTTAATACTTTTCTGTCTCTTTCTCGCTGACACTGTCCTTTTCTCTCTAAGCATAAAAATATGGAACATATCTGCATGCCACAGTTTTCGGGAAACTTTTATAGGAGCTGAGGAAGGTAGAACGAGACAGCTGTTACCCCACTTTTCAGTCAGAGTCTTCTACATTAAGAGGAACTTGTTCGTACCTTTAGTGCTCCGATAGCAGCACTGTTTAGCAGGTTCCCTTCTTTTCACTGCTGCTACAGAGTATGTAACTCATATGAAAATAAATATGTTAGTCAGTAAATTTTATATAGTTCATTTATGTGAACAGACCAGACTTAACGTGCAAAAAGCTTTGCATGTGCTTCAGCACTACAACATGGGGTTTCCACATAATAAAGGAGACACTTTACAGCATATTTCTCCATGCTTCAACACTCTGTGAACTACAGTTTTGCCTCACATCGGACTTTACATATTATGCGTAAAAGTATGAAGACTCTGAACCTACATAGCTCGGAATCTGATAATGATGTGAAGATAATTTTAAAGGATGTTCGGGATCGGGATTTAAGACATATATTGCAAAAACATTACAGCCATCTGCTATGCATAGCTGTCTCTAAATCTGCGGATGGGATTTTGTACCAAAAAACAGGTTCCTGAGGTGTTTCTTGATAATGGGTAAGAATTTTGAAAACGAGGGGAGATCTCATCTGCATCAGGGTCTATAAAATATGTTGTTAAAATTTGGGCAAGTTACTGCAGTTATTTATTATTTAGATTTCGCCCCATATCGGATTTTACGTGTAGAAGTAGAGTAACTTTTAATTTCTGGATCTTGGAAACGGATAAAGACATCTGCACAATATCCAAGGTTGTTTGAGATAGGGATCTTAGGAACATGTCGCAAAAATTTAAGTCTTTTTTTTGTGCGTAGCCGTCCTGGAATTCCCAACTGGGTTTTGGTCCACCGGTGACGGTGAAAATATAGTAAAAACACATTTTTGGTGTTTATCGAGGACCTGCGCATGAACTGATTTTTCCTTCATAAATCCCATCAAGACCACCGCAGATTACATCAAATGCAAAAAGAACAAACTGATTTACTGCAGTTGCCTAAACAGGAGTAGGTGTGTAATATTAATAATTAGACCCTGTACTGTAAGATAGTGACGATATGACGATCGTAATTTCAGATGTACAAACGGTCCTTTGGCCAAGCGCTATTGAAAACAATTGACTCTACCTTTTTATCACCAATAGAACCCGAGATAAGAGGACCCAAAAATCCCGTTTTTAGGCGCTGCGTTTTGGAACACAATTGGTACGCATATTGCTGCATGCCAAACGATAAATAGGATGACATACCCTTTACACATTGACATGCAAGTGTCAACCAGCAGGCAGCAGCACGAATGTACCGGGAAAAGTATTCCTGCCTACAACAGCAGCATCGTGAACTGTCTCCAACAGTGTTTCATCGTTCGTGTGAGAGAGGTTCGCTTGTGGAACTGGGTAACCATGAAAGTCGGGTATTCCCTTTAGGTACACAGGCCTTCGAGGAGAAGGAATGATCAACTGTACAAAATTACGTCTGTATGGACCGCCAGGAAGGTGTCCTGCCAGTGTGGGATAAGGAGTGTTTGTAGCATTTTCCAAGACAGTTGCCTGTGTACTTATCACTTACAACACGTGCAGGCCTTATTAACCATAGTCTTGCCTCTGCAGCGAAAGTTTGGATCGTTGCACAGAATACCAAGCTGCTGTCGTTTCTGTCATCCCTAATCAGAGATAAAGCCACCTTTTCAACGGGCAATATCAACAGTCTTCACAACACCTACCTTCTAGCTGCAGAGAATAACATTCAGCACCAATTCAGGGTGACAAGCAGTGTTTGCACACTTGGCTCATAGTCGAGAGGACGACGGTTCAAATCCACATCCGCCCAACATAATTTAGGTTTTCTGTGATTTCTCTAAACGATTCCAAGCCAATTTAGGCTGAATCCTCTACAGTGAACGTCATTGAAGCATTCAGAATTGTGGTCCATCTCTAATCACCACGATGTCGAAGGGTCATTGAACTCTAATCTTCCCTCCTTCCTTTTTTCAATGAGCGGGCTGGGATTATTGGCTTCCTCTTCCTGAGAACAGTCAGCTTTTCATAATGTCTCTCAAGCGAGACTCTTCGGCACTGCCTTCTGCATTGATCCTTTTGGTGCTCCAGTTTACCTCTGCATCTTGGTGTAGTGGCATGTTGACAACATCATCTACCCTGACTGTCGGATCGATCAAAGTGGTCATTTGCAACGCCTGCCTGGTTGCTGGACCTCAACCCTTCAAATTGTAGCCAGTGGGGGCGTCTGTAAGCAGCGCCTATCCCTGATGTGCAGATGCTGGAGCAACTCACTCATTCTGTCTGTGGCACTATTCGGCTGCAGGACGGCACACCTGCATGTGTACATTAGTAGCTACTGCAGCGTGATAACACATGCTTAGTGGACCACGGAGGGCTCTATGAACACCTTGTTCAATGGTGATCTTATCCCTGCATTTCGCGCACTGCGCTGTAATAGACAGGCATTATGAAATAATTTATTCTCTGAAACACAGACAACTTCCATTTTCGTCTATATACCAATGTGACAGTTTCTGATCGTATTTATTTTGGGAATCGTTTACTGCAGTTTGTTCATTTACCAAAATCAACGTATATACTCCTGAGCTTCGTGACATACACAGAAAATTAGATTGTGTACAATGTATAAGCCAATGGCCTTGCCGCATTGTAACACCGGCTCCTGTCGGATCAACTAAGTTAGGGCTGTTGGGCCTCGCTTACAGTTGCCAAGCGGGGTGCATTCAGCCCTTCTGAGGCCAACTGAGGAGCTATTTGATTGAGAAGTAGTGGCTTCGGCCATGAAAACTTTGAACGACCGGGATAACGGTGTGCCCCTCCATAGCCGCATCCAGTGACTCCTATCGCATGAGGGTGACACGGCGGTCGGTTATTACCACTGGGCCTTCTGAGACCTGTTTGGACGGAGAGAGATAGAATGTAGCAAATCGATTACTGATACGTAAGCGTCTACGCTAACTACACATTGCTATGAGCAGATTTTTCAGTCATTGCTAGCAGTCGTTTGATTGCAGTAACTCCTCCAGCCTCTGCCGTGCCTTATTGATGTCAGCCAACAGTAGCAGACTCGCTACTCTACACCAAGAGATAGATTACATACGTTTTACCTTTACAATCTGTTTACAGTGCCAAGTACCGTAGGCTTTCCTTGCTCCCTTGTTTGCGGTGACCAGTGTGCAAGAAAATTTGGACTTTCAGCATAACCAAACCGCTGTCTTTCCTTCAAGACATTTGGAGAACGTCATGAATAGTACTTCAATTGATACCATGGATAAGCGATTTCTTCGAATATTTTCAACGTAAACTAGCAAAATATACCTATACGCCTTGGGTGATTACCTCAGACGCCAACATTACGTCTCTCAAGTTAACCAGAAGTAACATCTTTCCCAGTAAACGATGAGAGACCGCAATGGCTTATCCCTCAATAAACATAGAGTGAGTACTGGTTAAAGAGCAGAAATCTGCTGACAAGCACTGGTCATCGATTTTGCCGCTGTGGACCTGCATTACAGTGCATTTAATTAAATAGCATCTTACGCTCTTTATACATAGACTTAATACATTGCAGTGAGATACTAGCTTTAGCAGTGTAACATAGTTCAAAGTTAATGTAATAAAAATGAAGAAAGTTAATTAAATGTAATCTAAAGCAAACAAAAATACAGTAAATAATGTTGTTTTCCACATATGAAAAACTGAGTTTCGCAGGAAAGGCGTATTCTAATCCCTCAGCTAGCCAATGAAACCAGTCACACATTTCCACATTTGAAGATAGGCACTACGACGGTGGTATTAATAAAGTGCGACAGACATAAATAGAGGGCAAAGTAAGAAGTATAAAAAAAATCACATCGTATGTGGTTATGACCTTACGTCACTAAAAGGAATGGGTCTGACCAGGTAACTAAATAGCAAGGCAACAGCTTCACTAGAAGGCATCAGGAAACAAGCAAGAGTACATATAAATGTTCAGTAATCCCAAATGGTTCAAATGGCTCTGAGCACTATGGGACTTAAAATCTGAGATCATCAGTCCCCTAAAACTTAGAACTACTTAAACCTAACTAACGTAAGGACAACACACACATCCATGCCCGAAGCAGGATTCGAACCTGCTACCGTAGCGGTCGCGCGGTTCCAGACTGAAGCGTCTAGAGCCGCTCGGCCACACCGGCCGGCTCAGTAATCTCGTAAATTGAATATACAACAAGAATAAGTGATGAATTAGGGGAAAAATATACTGAAACTTTCTGGTTGTCTTTACCGCATAACAGACAGTTAGGTGTGCATTAATGTCGCTGTGGAGATCGTCTGCACAATGATCGGGTTTCCTCATTGACACTTACTGCTGCTCTTTGAAAGGCGCCTTCGATGCTGTGAAAAGGTTCCTGCCGGTTCACAGATTCTACAAGTACCATCTAGACAGATATGCAAGAGAAAGTACTGGATACCATTCTACGAGTAAAACGAGAGCTTCAGCTCGGCAGATGTCTTCCCTTTAGTTTACGGACGACGCACACATAACTTGAAATCAGAAATGGCAAGCTGCAAGACAAAAACTTACATATATTATAGAAATAACATATTGCACTCGGTTGTCGATCTCAAGATAGTAGGAAGTATATTTAAGGGTAGCTAGACACGGGATGAATCGCAGCCATCCGATACCGGGTCGTGCGATTTCTCCGCAGGTGGAACATTTCTGAGCTAATCGAAGGTCGTAGCGGCCGGTAGTTGTGGCCAGTATGACGGATCAGATGCAATGTGTTGTGGTACGGCTCTCTGGTTGCGACATGTTTGTTTACTTATTAAGCGTGGTTGTGTAGTTTCGCCCAGTATGTAGGAAATTTACGTTACAACTTACAGTTAGTCAGGGAGCTTGAACCACTCTGGGACGTGAAGCTGGGGCTGGAGATGCTACTTATATCAGGAAGCAATAAAAATTTAAAATTACTCTGACCATCAGATTATCCAGTGACCATCATTTTCAGGCTTCTGCTGCAGAAGTACGAGGGGCATTTAGTAAGTAACGCATTATTTCTTCTAAAAGCAGGTTGGTTATCGACCATGATTCCAATACACCATACTATTCCCCACCCTTTTGGCTACAAAAACCAATTTTTCAACGTAATCTCCGTCCAATACGACTGCCTCACTATACTTTACTGGAAGGCCTTTATGCTCGGCTGGTACCACCAACAGGTCGACATCGGAGCCAACGTCTTTCACCATCGATGACCTCCACATCAACCACGTACTACTTTGTGGGGAGTGCACGCTTCGTTGGGCCCAACAGATGGAAGTCGGAGTGTTTGAGATCCAGGCTGTGAGGTGGGTCAGTAAATAAAATAGAATGAAGTTTTCTGATTTTCTCTCCGATCCGCAGACTTTTGTCAGACGTTGCGTTGTCACGGATAAGTAGAAGTTTATTTGCAGTTTTGTGGCGACGAATACGCTGAAGTCGCTTCTTCAATTTGCTGCACATAGCGCAATACACTTCACAGTTGATCGTTGCACAATCAGGTAAGACATCAGACAGAATAACATCTTTAAAGTCCCAGCAGCCCGTTGCCATGACTACAGGCTGAGGGTGGTGCTTTGAACCTTTCCTTCGGAGGTCAGCTGGTGTGTCGCCAGTCCATGGATTGCTGTTTTGTTTCCGGATTGAAGTTATGAGCCCATTTTTCGTCGCCTGTGACGACATTCGACAAAATGTTGTTACGATCAGCCTCGTAACGCGTAAACAACCCCGCACCCATGGTCCTGCGTTGCTCATTATGATCCTCTCCTTAGGCGGCGAGCAAGCCAAGCGGGCACACACCTTTCAGTACCACAACTGGTACACGACTGTGTCCGCATTATCAGCAGACACGTCCTGTTAACCAGCGAGGCTTTTAATTGTGATCGGCCGATCACCTCGAATGAGAGTGTCAGCACTTTCCAACATTGCAGGAGTCACAGCTGTGTGGCCGACAGGCACGGGGGAGCTCGGACATGTTTGCGCGACCTTGTTACGATAGCCATATAAGCCTCGCCAAAAGACTCACCGTGCTTTATTTCACTGTCAGATCTCTATAAACATTCTGCAACCGCCTATAAATCTCTGCGATCCTCTGAATTTCCGACACAAAAAGGTAATGACTTTCTCTCTCCTTTTATCGCACCTGCGTTACGGACGCCACCTGTCGGAATTTCCGTGAAACTGTAGAGTCTGAAGCGGGAATGATCCATGATATCCCACAACCAATTCCGCATATTTTCAACGGAAATTAGCCGAGCAAGAAAAATGTGGCATTACTTATTGAACGTTCCTCATTCGTGATAATAGTAATTTCATACTTGTCTCCATCTGGTCATCTACAATTACTTATGAAACATCGAACCGCTTTATTAAAGTTTTTAGTTTAGAAATAGTATCGCGTACCACAACATATATATTTACAAGTCATGGGCGAAGCTGTATAAGCTGCTGCCAGCCCGCCCCCCCCTTTAGGGGGAATCGAAACTCAATAAAGGAAAAAAAAGCGATCCTGTTGTACAACTATAATCAAATCACTTGTTATTTTTCATAATCTGTCTTCTCTCGTACATGTGATGACAACAGTTAATGAAAGCAGCAGTGCCGCGCGGGATTAGCCGAGCGGTCTAGGGCGCTGCATCCATGGACTGTGCGGCTGGTCCCGGCGAAGGTTCGAGTCCTCACTCGGTCACGGATGTGTGTGTCTGTCCTTAGGATAATTTAGGTTAAGTAGTGTGTGAGCTTAGTGACTGATGACCTTAGCAGTTAAGTCCCATAGGATTTCACACACATTTGAACATTTTTTTTTATTTTGAAAGCAGCAGTGCTGCTACTCACTTGTCTTTGTACGCATTGAAATTGCAAAACCAATGTGTTAACAGTTGCAGTTAAATTACAAGAATAATGCAGGAAAATGGAATTGACGCTAATGTACGAAAACGCTATTGTATTAGCGCATGGAAAGATGTAGGCGCCAATGAAATGTCTTATGTAATGCATTCCGTAAAGTAACTTATTCCTTAAAGTAACTTATAAACCGTATCGAAACAGCTATAATAAATCTCAGTTTGCTATTTTAATACATTATTGCAAGTATCCATGGAAATACGGACACCAACTGCCACTTCAGTTTTCATAACAGAGTTTTTCGATACAGAGGTGTTTGTAATACTGGATGAAATTATTAGGTGTGTGGCGGGATCAAAACGAACGGCCAACTGCATGCAATATTGCCAACGATTTTTAATTTTTTTAATAAACTTTGATTGTTATCTTATGAACTTTCGTAATTAATTCAATACTGTAAATTGGAAATGATTTAACACTTGATAGAATTCATTGTGGCTAGGCCCTTTAGCCAATGGTTCATTATAAACATTCTCGGCTAAACATTCTCCTCAAAGAAAGTGCCTATTGATTAAGAACCTAAGCCACTGGAAACCATAATACGCTTCCCATCACTGTCGCTCATTAACATTCAGAAAAAGTTAAACTAACGGAGCTGTAACATTTACAGGAAACATCGTTGCAAGTCCAGTTCCCATGGCTATTCATTATTTATGGAGAGCTTCTGTGACGTGATTATCGGCATTAGACGATAGACAAGATAAAGCGTTTTGTAAGGACGGAATAATTACTGCTCAGGCTGTCTATGGGAATCGATATTCATTAAAGCGCAGTGTAATGACGAAAATGAATGAAAATATTCCCACGCTAAAGAGGTTTTAAGACTTTCTCGATGGCTGAGTAGCCCAGTCTGAAATACAATAGGCACGATACCCCAGGCACTATACAATAAAACTTTACGAGTTCCTTGCCGCAAAAGACCGCAGTGTTCGTGCGTTCTATCAGGGAGATTACTCTCTTATACCATCTTCTGACGAAATTCCGGTGTATCACCATCTGTTTCTTGATGTAGGTACCAGAGGTGTGTATCTACATATCGCAACAGCAGTTCCACAACAGACTAAAAGTCGTAAGGCCGATTATATACATAGGTGGCAACTTGTGACCGTCGTCCACCACTCTCCTATGAGATACATACTGCTGCCTCTCCCATCTTGTTGCTTAAAAGGCTGGTTGCGAATCTGTTGTAAGGGCAAAACCGTTATCTTTGTTAAGAAGATTCGTTGCACTTGTCTCTTGATTGCTTCCTTACCAAAGCTGTCCCACACTCCGTTATCTGAGCAGAAGACAGATGTCTTTTCCAAATTCAACTACAGCTTTTCGTTTAAACTGCGTTCGACCAATGTAGATTAATTTTCCTCTTAGAGTCGTAAGTCGCATGTATGTTTGTCACAACGCTTGTCTGATGTAAGAATTTCGACATTGGCAGGGAATATGATAGGTCCAAGGAGTATGGAGTCTTAGGTTGTGATTTATACTATCGAGGGACATCTTTGCTTTTGCACACCATTGGGGTAGGGACTTGATACCGTTCTCAGAAAGAACTCAGACGATAATTTTGGAAGCTGGACAAACACATGACATGAACTTAATCTTCTGTGTTCTTTCATTGCTTTCTCCATTTTTGGCATTTGTTGCATCTGTGTGCCCCATAGTCGCATTTCCGTAGCCTTTGAAAGCAAAACGGCATTTAGGGTGATACGACTCCCTCAGTAAGTTGCTACCATCGTATGTGGTCCTCGCTCTGTGTGTCAGCTTCGTCATCCAGATATATCGCTGTCCTGGACGATGGCAGCTAATGGCTGGAAAATACAGATCCATGTAGGTGGTTTTCTTGTCCCAGAGTTGTATTGGGTTTCTTCTGCATGTGGTCAGGCAATTGTGGAGAACAACTACCATGGTAAATTTAATGTTTTGAAGAATTTTGTTGAGGTAGTAATGAAATTCGTCTAGACGGCCCTTCCCACATGGTCGCACCACGAATGAGTCGTCGGGGTATCGGTAGAAGCACTTGGATAGATGAGGCGCTGTCCTTAGTGCAAGCTCTTAAAATTCTTTATTGTAGAAGTTCGCTTCGATAGGTGGCAGAAGTCAGCCCATCACTGCCCTATCAACTTGTTCCTAATAGACTTCATCGTAAGAAATATATTATTGTCCAGTGATGAAACAATTTTAAACTTCGACCCTCA
This sequence comes from Schistocerca serialis cubense, assembly GCF_023864345.2. NCBI lineage: Eukaryota > Metazoa > Arthropoda > Insecta > Orthoptera > Acrididae > Schistocerca > Schistocerca serialis. The sequence goes on from NC_064645.1 coordinate 299,315,395, forward strand.
AAACGTTACAGTGGAACCAGCATCACTTTGAGAAGATCCCTGTGAACAAAAAAATAGCATCAAAACTCAACAGTACATCTCCTGGATCCAGTTTGAATATTATTAAGATTTCCAGAAAGTGTTCTAAATTTCTTATGTGATGGACACTTAGTACTCCAGCCAGATGTTTTACCAGAATGTATATCCGCCATTTTAAGTCCTTAACTATGAGTCTTAATGGTACGCCCTCCTTGGGCACTTTAGTGGACGACATGGATTACATTGTGCTAGTGCTTGCGGTCTGAACCATTTTACGGTGTTACGTGGTAGCACTGAAGTACCTAGGTTTGTGGTTATCTTCCTTGTGACTCTGCATCTTGGAGCCCTATGGAATTTCTGGTAAACTGGATCGTTATGAAGGACAAAGGTACCAGTTGGAAATACACTCCTGGAAATTGAAATAAGAACACCGTGAATTCATTGTCCCAGGAAGGGGAAACTTTATTGACACATTCCTGGGGTCAGATACATCACATGATCACACTGACAGAACCACAGGCACATAGACACAGGCAACAGAGCATGCACAATGTCGGCACTAGTACAGTGTATATCCACCTTTCGCAGCAATGCAGGCTGCTATTCTCCCATGGAGACGATCGTAGGGATGCTGGATGTAGTCCTGTGGAACGGCTTGCCATGCCATTCCCACCTGGCGCCTCAGTTGGACCAGCGTTCGTGCTGGACGTGCAGACCGCGTGAGACGACGCTTCATCCAGTCCCAAACATGCTCAATGGGGGACAGATCCGGAGATCTTGCTGGCCAGGGTAGTTGACTTAGACCTTCTAGAGCACGTTGGGTGGCACGGGTGGTGTACGGCCAGTGTAGGAGATCACTCCCCACACCATGATGCCGGGTGTTGGCCCTGTGTACCTCGGTCGTATGCAGTCCTGATTGTGGCGCTCACCTGCACGGCGCCAAACACGCATACGACCATCATTGGCACCAAGGCAGAAGCGACTCTCATTGCTGAAGACGACACGTCTCCATTCGTCCCTCCATTCACGCCTGTCGCGACACCACTGGAGGCGGGCTGCACGATGTTGGGGCGTGAGCGGAAGACGGCCTAACGGTGTGCGGGACCGTAGCCCAGCTTCATGGAGACGGTTGCGAATGGTCCTCGCCGATACCCCAGGAGAAACAGTGTCCCTAATTTGCTGGGAAGTGGCGGTGCGGTCCCCTACGGCACTGCGTAGGATCCTACGGTCTTGGCGTGCATCCGTGCGTCGCTGCGGTCCGGTCCCAGGTCGATGGGCACGTGCACCTTCCGCCGACCACTGGCGACAACATCGATGTACTGTGGAGACCTCACGCCCCACGTGTTGAGCAATTCGGCGGTACGTCCAACCGGCCTCCCGCATGCCCACTATACGCCCTCGCTCAAAGTCCGTCAGCTGCACATACGGTTCACGTCCACGCTGTCGCGGCATGCTACCAGTGTTAAAGACTGCGATGGAGCTCCGTATGCCACGGCAAACTAGCTGACACTGACGGCGGCGGTGCACAAATGCTGCGCAGCTAGCGCCATTCGACGGCCAACACCGCGGTTCCTGGTGTGTCCGCTGTGCCGTGCGTGTGATCATTGCTTGTACAGCCCTCTCGCAGTGTCCGGAGCAAGTATGGTGGGTCTGACACACCGGTGTCAATGTGTTCTTTTTTCCATTTCCAGGAGTGTAGTATGGTTCGGAAACGACGGCTTTGAAATGTATAACGAAAACTGAAGAAAAATCGAATTAGTTGTGACAGATGACAGAAATCCAAATTGTGTAATTTGAGTACTAACTGGTTGGTTCTGCACACAGTGCTCTACTAACAACAGTTGTCTAATGTAACATTCCCCAGCTTTCGCGCAGGCGTGCTATCGTGGCACAAATTTATGTTATTTGAAAATTCCCGGTGTTATTTGAAAAATTTCACAAGCGTCAAGATTCCTTTTCAGGATGTCACATCCAATCTCAATATTGATTTCGCACACAACATTTTTCGTATTAACACAAGAAGTCAAGTGTAGTTAGTTGAGTAAATGGGCTGGTCACGAAACTTAAATCCTTCCTTTATATACACTCCTGGAAATGGAAAAAAGAACACATTGACACCGGTGTGTCAGACCCACCATACTTGCTCCGGACACTGCGAGAGGGCTGTACAAGCAATGATCACACGCACGGCACAGCGGACACACCAGGAACCGCGGTGTTGGCCGTCGAATGGCGCTAGCGGCGCAGCATTTGTGCACCGCCGCCGTCAGTGTCAGCCAGTTTGCCGTGGCATACGGAGCTCCATCGCAGTCTTTAACACTGGTAGCATGCCGCGACAGCGTGGACGTGAACCGTATGTGCAGTTGACGGACTTTGAGCGAGGGCGTATAGTGGGAATGCGGGAGGCCGGTGGACGTACCGCCGAATTGCTCAACACGTGGGGCGTGAGGTCTCCACAGTACATCGATGTTGTCGCCAGTGGTCGGCGGAAGGTGCACGTGCCCGTCGACCTGAGACCGGACCGCAGCGACGCACGGATGCACGCCAAGACCGTAGGATCCTACGCAGTGCCGTAGGGGACCGCACCGCCACTTCCCAGCAAATCAGGGACACTGTTGCTCCTGGGGTATCGGCGAGGACCATTCGCAACCGTCTCCATGAAGCTGGGCTACGGTCCCGCACACCGTTAGGCCGTCTTCCGCTCACGCCCCAACTTCGTGCAGCCCGCCTCCAGTGGTGTCGCGACAGGCGTGAATGGAGGGACGAATGGAGACGTGTCGTCTTCAGCGATGAGAGTCGCTTCTGCCTTGGTGCCAATGATGGTCGTATGCGTGTTTGGCGCCGTGCAGGTGAGCGCCACAATCAGGACTGCATACGACCGAGGTACACAGGGCCAACACCCGGCATCATGGTGTGGGGAGCGATCTCCTACACTGGCCGTACACCACTGGTGATCGTCGATGGGACACTGAATAGTGCACGGTACATCCAAACCGTCATCAAACCCATCGTTCTACCATTCCCAGACCGGCAAGGGAACTTGCTGTTCCAACAGGACAATGCACGTCCGCATGTATCCCGTGCCACCCAACGTGCTCTAGAAGGTCTAAGTCAACTACCCTGGCCAGCAAGATCTCCGGATCTGTCCCCCATTGAGCATGTTTGGGACTGGATGAAGCGTCGTCTCACGCGGTCTGCACGTCCAGCACGAACGCTGGTCCAACTGAGGCGCCAGGTGGGAATGGCAATGCAAGCCGTTCCACAGGACTACATCCAGCATCTCTACGATCGTCTCCATGGGAGAATAGCAGCCTGCATTGCTTCGAAAGTTGGATATACACTGTACTAGTGCCGACATTGTGCATGCTCTGTTGCCTGTGTCTATGTGCCTGTGGTTCTGTCAGTGTGATCATGTGATGTATTTGACCCCAGGAATGTGTCAATAAAGTTTCCCCTTCCTGGGACAATGAATTCACGGTGTTCTTATTTCAATTTCCAGGAGTGGATGTCAGGGAATATCTGGTGTAGGTGTTCACAAGCAAGCTTATGAAAAGTCACTTGAAGCTTCATGATATCGGATTCACATTTGGGTACAGGGATCAAGTAAGATATCGAGGGAGATAGTGGATGGGTAAGAGACTAGAATCGTATTCAGGTAGACATTTGTCCAATTACTCGTTGGAACCTCTAGATTTAGGTTTCCCATGATTTCCCTAAGTCGTTTACGGGAAATTGAGACATAGTTATATTGAAAGAACAATACTAACAGCCCTTCCTTTATATCCCAGGTTCGATTTCGAAAATGAGAGCAGGGTGGCAGGACTTTAAGGTTTCTATTTTGTGTAGCCTCCATTTAAAAGTATTGAGAATGAGAGCTTATCATGTTTCAGGTGGCCAGCGCACCCACTAAAATTAAGTGGTCATTCAGTCAGGGTTATGCGGATTTTTTAAAAGTACAAACATGTTTCAACCTTATTATTCTTTTAAATCGACAGATATCCTCCCAAAAATCATTTACATATATAACTGGACTTTGTGCTGAACAATAAAAATGAAACCAATTGACGTTCATAACAATGAACCTCTAAATACCATGTAAAGTCATACTGAAATGGTAGAACCACAAAACCGAAATTTAATGTAGCTCGACCAGGTTACAAGCTTCAGAAACGACTCACTCAAAATGAAAATGGAGTCAGTCTTTCAGACAAGGCCTACAAGCAGGGAGATATCTCATGTGCTGTAAATAAGTATCTCCCAGGACGGCAAACTGCCGATGGAATTTTACTTGACAGAGCCAACGAAATACTTGAAAGAAGTGACGTCGGTAGTGACCTAGTAACACTGCACGTTTAGTAGATAAAGCAACGAAAGCAAACTTAAATTGGGCGTGGGGCTTAATTTCAACCAAGTTATGAATCAGGATAAAGAACTAGAAGAAGAAGCATACGTCACGGTGTTTAAAAAGACGCATTCAGTTATCTATGGTGGCAGCAAAAACAGCCTCAAACGGAAAACTGAGTAACATGGGTCCAGTCCTAAAAATGCCTAGCATGTCAGTTGGAATCCTCCGATTCATAATCCCACCTCTGATGACTCTTCCAGTGATTGACTCTCTAGAAGGAGCCAGGGCAAATATCGCCAGAACAGTGAAATGTTTAGGAAACTCATAGCAGCAGTTTGACAAGCGAAAGGACGTAAAAGGTGTATGGAGTTTGTGACCGTTAGGAAAGGACTGTAAAACAGCACAGGAAAAATCTTATATTGTTAAATAAGAAAAATAGTTACTAGCCATATTGCCTGACAGGCTGTTTACAAAAATCGATCATCTTAAATTCGTTAAAAAGTAATTTATTCCGAGATCATGCAGTATTTATGTGGAATACGGTCCCGAGACCAGTAGGAAATTTAATGAATGCTAAATTGTAAGTTTAGACATTGAAGGAGGACCTGTAACTCACAGGGTGGCATATGTTAACTTTGATTCATGTTGTGACTTTCAGCTGCCAGAAGATTTACGTCACTACTTTGGTAATATTCAGGTAATCACATATTCCAACAGTTTTCAATACTACCAAAAGTTCAATATGTCTCTGCTGATACATATGCCTCACGTTCATCCTGATGGATACAGTCAAGAAGAATATGTAACAATAATAATCATCCACAACGATTCATGAGTTGCACTTGATGAGCCATCTCATACACTTGGACCTTAAGGGATCGATCATCGGTACTAAATGTGTTTCATCTTCAGCAGTCGAAATAAGGAAAGGATATTGGAGTATTGCTTCGATAGGCTCAAAGTGTACAATAATATTCCTAATATCACATCATCCGACTGTATCCCACATACGAAAAGCGTCAAAGATGTACAAATACCTCACATAGTACATGACAGTGGTGATTTAGATGTGTATGTGTGTAGATTTTACCAGGTTTCGAGTTTTACATAAATTTGTATGTTCTTAAAATGAAAAAGAAGACGAGCAAAGAAGTAATAGTCTTCACAAAGCAATATTCAATAGCATCATTACTAGGTTCCTTAAGGGATCGACTTCTGCAGAATGAATTTTAAGAGTCAGCTCATTATTGGATATATAACCAGCTAGGACAATTCGTACCAGGTGCAATATTATGACAAATGCATTTCAGAATGCCAAGTTAAATCATACAATCAGTTTATTCTTCACTACAGTTGGTCTGGGATACGAAACTGTAGGTAAGCCAACCATTGACCTTTTGCTCCCAGTGCCTGTTCAGACATTAGATGATATTGAGTTGAGGGCGGTGCACCAGAACAATTGTCCTATCGATTTTAGCGTCGAAGAAATGATTAGATTCGAAGCAGAATTGACATATTTTATAAAACCAGCAAACGGAGCCCACAGCATATCACATTCCAATACACACATGAAATGTTAAAACCAAAGAACCGTGATTTCTTTAAATCTTTGGGCTATTAAACATGCAAAAGCAATGTTATCGGTGTATCCGCTACAGTAAAATATTACATATGATGAACAAATCATTTGCCACGAATAATTTTCGCACAAAACGTTTTGCTCTGGCAGTTTTCGAGGACAATGATAATGTGTGCATAGTTACCCAGCATCAGGCTGTTTTCACTATTCCAAGCTACAGTTTCCTATATGAGAGGGGGAAATTCATGTAAATGGAGTGAGTCATGCAGAAATTCACATTTTACACTTAACGCATTCACTTTCCTGTTTCCAGAAAATAAGACATGAGCAGAATGACGTTGAAATGGACTTTTGGCCGCGCGGTTTGGAGCGCCATGTCTCGGATTTCTAGGGCCCTGCCACGGGAGGTTCGAGTCCTCCCTCGAGCGTGGGTGTGTGTGTTGTTCTTAGCGTTAGTTAGTTTCAGTTAGTTTAAGTAGTGTGTATGTCAAGGGACCGATGACATTAGCAGTTTGCTCCCTTAGGAATTAACATTCATTTGAACGTCTGAAATGGACTGCACTTGCAATGTGAGAACCATGTCGACCTTAAAAACGTACATCTGATGTCACTATGTAGGCTGCCGCAGTCAAAGTCAGTTTACATAAAAGTGTGCTGAATACTGTACGATGTCGTAAGCCACTGTAGCTGTGGCCGAGACTTTGGTTTCTACAGTATAGTCTTTTGCATCACGACGTGGTTCGATACTCAGAAACTTTATCCTTGTGCACACATACTTACAGATCACTGTTGTTTTCATGTGTACTTAAAAAATTTCAGTATTTTGTTTGTTGTAGTGAGACAGACACAGCCCACGCGCTATGTAATGGGTCCCTTTATCACAGTCAGCCAATCATGAACTATGATGATGATGATGATGATTTGGCCACACATGATGAACATGCAGGAGCTAGAGGAGGAGCTTGAGCGCAGTTGCATGTCCTTGCCTGATTTGGCCAAGGTGGAGCTTTTACTTCAGTATTTGTCTCTCTTTTATTTGTGTGTGTGTGTGTGTGAGAGAGAGAGAGAGAGAGAGAGAGAGGCAGCCTGCACGTGGATTACCTTGGTCAGCAGCACAGCAGCCAGCTCCTGGGCTACTGATCTCTTCATTAACAACATCCAGATCGTTGCGAGCAGCAGTGTTGTCGTCAACACAGACACCATTTGGATGGGGTCTTCACAGTTTTGGTGATGATCCTCTATCAGCACCAACAGCCTCTGCCTTTACTGACAGTGAAAATCAGTATGTTCATGCATGCCACACAGAATTTCCATACTCATTGATTGGTGGTGTCCTTCGGTACATCATATTGCTTGCCTGCATCCATAATGCAGAAGGTATCGATATCCAGTGCTTTTCCTAAATGGATGTCTACCCATTTTGGAAATGGAGCTTTCCAGTTACAACCATCAGTGGTATGCCGTCATTAAGTGCAACACTATGATATGGTGTGGTATCACCCTCCCACCTAAGCGCTAAGGAGCGTGTCTCCGAAACTGTGATTGTAAGTAAGTGGGATGATAATGGCGAGACATCGTGGGGAACCTCAGTTACTGAGCGGTTTGGGAAATTTACAGTGAAGCGTTTTCAGCTCTGAATCTCTGAATTCCCAGCAAGAGATTCCGGGAATCTCTGAATAGAGAACTGTATTTGTACATTCACACCTAAGTATATCATCCAGTACATGGGGAGTCCAGGAATACCCCTTTCCAAAGAATAAAGCTGATAAAATGGATTTTTAACGTCGCTTCTGGTTTGCGAAAGAAATTTTAAGATAGCTACTTCTGTGCAAGTACCGGTAAGTACCAAGTGGTATATATTTATGGGCATTACAAACAGGATGGTATTGAATACTCCATAAGTTTTCACGGCATTTGTAAATATCTGTCTATCAATTCATGCATAAAGTCTCAATGAATGCAAGTCAGGTTAAAGTGTTGTTACACACAGAGCGGTTGGACCTCTTTACTTAACTAAACTCGCCGGCCCTTGAACACTGCATAAAAATTTGTTGTCAATTACCGAGGATAAGTAGCACCGCTACTACTGAATCAAAAAGATATCACCCCTTTTTCCCACCTGGCAACGTAGAGAAATACAATTCGTTTCAAAAAAGAATCATGAAGAAAATTACGCTCTGTGGTCTCACTGAGACTGATTCAGTTAATACTACAGGAAATTGCTGAAATCATGAGTCAGGAGAGCTTACATCTCACTTTGAGAGCATTTCCCGATGATATCAGGTTTCAGCTTATAACGAAGAAACCTGTTTTCCCAAACACATATCGGGATCCGAGGGGGAAAACTCAATGATATCACACTACCCGATATAGCGGCATTCTCTGGCCAACTTAGAAGTGCAGACGTATCGGATACCGAGTCTGGGCACATGTTTAGTTTTTTGCAGTAGTTCAGCATCTCTAATTTAGGGGAGCGTGTAAAGCTGTATTTGGACACAGCTGCATGTTTACTTGCTGATATTTTCAAATTGTATAAAAGTGTATTGTTGGAAACGGGCTCATTGTAACCTGCTCACAACTGCACCGCACCAGGGACTTCGAGGGAGACCATTAATAAGGTAATTAACACTGGGAGAACACGATCACAGAACTAGATAACAACTAGAAAATCATTTGTTTCTTTAAAATAATATCTTCACTAATTTATTACTGCAGTACATTTTCATAAGTTATTTCTTTTGGCAACAAACATTTACTAGCTGCAAAATTAATTTTTTTCTTTCCTTGTTAAAACATTGCAACATTAGAGTGGGTTAACCTAAGCGAGAATCCAAATTTTGAAATTTGTTCGAAAAGCAGTACAAGGAGCAGTTTACTAATTTCTAGGAATCAAATTTTTTCTTACTAAATCAATGCAACTCTACAATAAGGATAATTTAGATTAAGAAACCAAATTTACATATGTTCTAAAAGCTTTGCAAAAAGCAGTTTACTGATTTCCAGCATTAAATATTTTCTTACAAGAACAGGCAACTCTACAACAAGGTTAACTTTTATTAAGAAACCAAATTTGCGTTATGTCTCAAAGCATTTCAAAGACAATTTACTCACTTGAGGGGATTTAATCTTCCTTATTAAATTGTGAAACATTTTGGAAGCATAGCTCAAAATTATGTATAATGTTTCCAAAATTTCAAGCAAAACAATTTACTCAGAATTTCCTTAGACCACAATAAATTATGAGGAACGGAAAAGTGTGAGATAGGGATGCAAATCCACAGGCGGCACATTACCCTCTGAGGTAGACCTCGGGCACCCAATCTGTAATGACAAGGCGTGAAGTTAACACTGGCTCAACTACAACATACGTAAAACTTCTCTTGAAGAAATTAGGTATAAAACAATAATTTATTGGCCCATGTTAAGTAACATGTACTGAAGGCTTAAGCAGAAGAGAAATTAAACAGCATGAAGACACAAAAGTTAATCTCCAAAAAATTTCATTTTGAAATTAATCAAGCATGTCAAACAACCAAACAATGCAAGATCTCTTATCAAAATGCAACGCATGTACTACAGGTTACCTCGACTGTGAACAAATGCTCAGCTAGAGAATTTGAGATAAACATTCCAGCCAGTAACACGCACTTCAGTATGTCTGAAGGATTACTCAGACAACTATTAACTAAAAATTGACAGGAATTAAAAATCACTAACGCTTCCGGACAATAGTTGTAGCTGTTACCAAGGGAAGCTTCCTTCTTGCTAAACAAAAGCTGAACAGTTAAAATAAATAACACATGCAGGTTGCAAGATCCTTTAAAAGAATTAAACACGAATAACATTATAAGACTTAACCTAACATGGTCTCCCTGCGGTAATTGCCTTTTTAGTTTAGGAGGAATTAGTCATAATGATTCACTAGTTTACCTACAAAGGAGAGGGTTGAGCGTATGTGATGAAAGTTCAGAAACGGGCATTACTAAAGCAGGGCTGCTAAACGAACAGCGGAGAGGTGAGCACCAAGTAGGCACTAATCACGAAACTGGAGCCTCACACACAACAATTTTGGAAATTTGTGGTAACATCCTATCAGGCCAAACTGTTGAGGTCATCGGTCTCAAAGCTAACACACTATTTAATCTAACTTACGCTATGGACAGCACGGACACCTGTGCCCGAAGGGGGACTCGAACCTCCGATGGGGGTAGCCATACGAACCGTGACAAGGCGCCCTAAGACCGCTCGGCTACCCAGTGCGGCTCACACACATAAGACACCGGCCAGAAAGAGTGTTACAGAATTGTCAAAGAAAGCTCGCTATGAAAACAGGTAGTGCAGATCTCAAGCTCCATCTTCGACCACACATAGCAAGCAAATTCGGGCAAATGCCCACTCAAACTACTCATCAAACGCTTGGCACTCCGTAATCACTGTCGAAGAGCTCTAAGCCAGCAGTGCCCACACACAAGGTCCGCCGCTGTAACATGGGCACAACTGGCAAACTGATCACGCTAATCTAAAAACAAGTACATCCGGCCTCTGTCGTTGTCTCCAAGATTTCCCACCGGGCACCGCCCGACTCTCCCCTCCACCGTCCCTTCGCCATAAAGCGAAGATTCTCACAAGGTTATAAGTAATGCAGTTGTCGTGAAAACTATTAAGAACTTAAAAGACTCCAGAATATTCACTTTGTTACCTGAAGAAGGGGCATCATGAAATGGGTTGTGAAACCGTATTTTAAATGGCCCACAATCTTTAATGAAGAACTCGTAGCTCTGGATGTGCCTAACGTTTGGTAGAGTTCATGAAACCTATTTACGTGAGTATGTATACATTACACCTATCTAAACTCCACATGTATCAGATCCACGTGTTCCTGATAGCTTTTTCCGCAGTTCCAAAGTACCTTTATAGGGATATGGGAAGCATCACGTACTGAGTGACGGGTTGGGCTCCATCAGAAGTAATAATGTGACACAACGATGCATTCAACACATCTGAACATACTTCTGATAATCCTTATTGCAAAATGTCAGCTAACAATAGTGTTAGCCACTTGATGATGGGTGATGCAAAGGAATCACTGATGGCGAAGTTTGTAGGTCTCCAGTCAAAAATAAATGCACTCCATACAGACACAGGTGCTAGCCTTAGACAGGCTAAGGGTGCTTTCAGAATGAGATTTTCACTCTGAGTGGAGTGTGCGCTAATATGAAACTTCCTGGCAGATTAAAACTGTGTGCCGGACAGAGACTCGAACTCGGGATCTCCTGCTTACATGGCAGAAGCTCTATCCATCGAGTCCCGGTTAGGGCACACATTTTCAACATGTCCCCAATGAAGTACATTAGCGCCTGTTTGCAGCTAGGGTGTCCATTTAATTATCATTTCATTTCTAGCAGAGCTGCATGATCGTCCACGGTAACTGTTCTTTCGGGAACAGATACTACCGTCATATATAGATAAATGTATGAGACATATTATGTATTTACATATTTTATGTTACATTATTTTTGTCAATATTTCACATATAAGTCCTGTACTCATTTGTTCCATGCACGAACTAGTTCACCTCATGTTGACACAAATTTTATCTTGATTTTTTCGAACACAAGGTCACATATTTTTCTACAAATATATAATCTGAAATGTTAAATTTACTTTGATGAAAATAAAAACAATTGAACAAATTAATATACTTTCATTCTGCCCCGTTTTTTACACAATTGTTTACAATGTCCATTTGAAAGGGGCATTCAGTAAGTAACGCAACAGTTTTTTTTGAACGGAACCCATAATTCATCGTCTGTTATGATGTTCGAAAACAAAAATTGTCACGATCAGCTTCATAACATGCAAGCAATTCCGCGCAGATGGTCGTTCATTGGTTGTTTGGTCTTCTGTTAGGCGGCGAGTAGCCTAGCATGAACACAACTCTGGTACACCAGCTGGTGTATGAATACGTCACCGCTACCCACAGACTACTCATGTTGTGCTGTGGTCCGTCGATCACCTGCCGGCACGTGGCAGGCCAGACAAATTTGAATGACTCGCTGTGATGATGACGGATGCCTCAGCCAGAGACTGACCATGCTTTTGTTCACTGCCAACTTTCTGTAGACATTCTGCAAGTGCCTATGAATATCTGCGATTCTCTGCCAAGAGAAACTCAATGATAGCATACGAATTGGAACCCATCCCCATTACAGACGCCATTTTGAAACTTAAGTATAGCGGTGCCTCCGATCGGAATTTCAGGAAAGTATATGGGCTAAAGCACGAATATTTTACGAACTCCCACAACAAGTTTCGGACTTTTTTCACCTGAAATTGGCAAAGTGTTGCATTGCTTATTGATTGCCCCTCGTACTTCTGGATTACACACATCGTTTACTGCAATGAGAGGCACATCTACACTTCATAAACAGTGTCAAGTATTACATCGAAGAGATGCATTTACATTTATTTTAAAATATTGGTTTGCAGTAAGTAGGTAAATCTGCATTGCACATGTTATTTTTACAAGACAGGGGCATTTGAACTTCTTTACAAGTGTTGTTGGGTTGAAATATGACCACTAAGCTCTGACCACACATAATACCAGATAGAGTGATGGAGCAGTGGTTCAGAGGTCCAAGTCGACGTGGTGCTGGGACTGTAGCACAGCTAATGCCCTGGCACTGCATAATGGTGATGGGCCAGTGGTGCCACCTTCGCGACCTGTGCAACTGGAGATCGTGGAACAGTGGACTCCCTCCAATGTGGTATTTTTAAAAAATAATGATACAAATATTTCTATTAAGTCGCAGCAGAGGTGGCAGTTGTTTAAGTATAGCGCAAGTGGACTTAAACTTAGGATGATAGTTGTCTGAACTGAGATGCAGAAGGCCAGTTGTTTAAACTTGAACACAGCACTATTTTCAAATTTAAGGCAAGTGAACTGTAAAGTCAGGTAACAATGATAGTTTTCAAATTTCCCGTCATTTAAACATAAGTCTGGATTCTATAATTAGGAAATTGACCCAGCAGTCATGGAAGCTGCACCAGTACGTGGAGGTTCTCCACCTGAGATTCTGATATCACGGGGATGTGACATTAGCATCAGGCGTGCATTCTTGGTTTTTAGTGTCATACAGCTGTCCCTGTTTTCCATAGTCCCCCATCTTGAATCACCATTTAGAATTTTTTGAGTTGTACACCAATAGGACTGATCGATGCGGGGCTAGTAATCGATTTGATGTGCATTGATTTCAGGCTTTATTCACTGCCGCTGCTATTGGCAGCGCGAATCGATTGTAACTTGTCACTAATTATCTATGGCAAAGCGAGTCCTAAGGTAAGCCTTGAGCAGCGTTGGTGGGGAGTTAGCAAGAGACAGCGGACTAGTGGGCATCACGGACCAAGTTCTGGACACAGTGCATCAGTCGGCTGTTAGCTCTGGTTATGCCAAGACTCGGTGTAACAGCTGAAGTTGGAGTAACGACACTGAACTGAGTACGGTGTCCTTCTGTCTGTGCCCGCTGTTTTGTTTCGGATTGATATTCCATGCGGTGTGCGACTGGGTGCTGGGAGCCACACTGTATATTTCCAGGATTATCAAATATCTGTGACATCGGTCGTTTGTGGTGAGTATATCTCACATTATGACACGCCCAACTTGTACATAGTGGCTTAGTGAAATATTTGTTTCTGCGAAATTATTTTGGCTAAGGATATGTTACTTCAGTTTATTTATATTTATGATCAGTCAAATTTTAGGCTGTATATGTAATTTTTCCTGTAGTGGGGATTCCTGTGTACCACTGAGAGCTACATTGCAGTGAATTTGTGTTGTTTGTAATCAGTATGATAGACTAAATTCAATGGCTAACCTTAACGTTAGATTTTCACCGATGTGGCTGTTGGCTTTCTTGTGCCCTGGGATACTGGAAAAGTGTTGAATTGTGATCTTAAGTGTTTTTAAGGATTTTGCATTTAATCTTTTATTTTATGTTTTGTTTCCGCTAACTGAAATTTTCTGTATTTAATATATGTGTTAAAATTGTGTTGTGCATTTCCATGTCTAAATGCAATGGAACGAAGCTTTGCTTGTGAGATTTCGTTATTAAGTACCGCCTTGAGAGGTAAGCTTGTCAATTTCCTTACATGACTATTTGGTTCTCGCAGGTTCCTTGCCATGATCTTTGGCTAAACTACTGTCAAACCTTATTCTAAAAGCATTTATTAATTTTACCTGTGTCCAATTTTATTCACCTAAATCGTTTAAGAGACATTATCTTCGCCACTACTCCACGTCCTTGATATTTTCTTGACTTGGTTAAAGAAATATTTTGGAATGTGGTGAAATATGAACAGTCCTTATGCTGACCATTTTTCAAGATGACGCCATGAATATTTCCTTAATAGTTTGTTTGACCTACTTTTCCCTTAAATGGTGTTTGTTAACAGCCCTAGCTTTCCAAGCTCCACGTCCGGTTTCCAGTGGCTGACGGCCGCGGGGGCTTGTTGCTGTTACGCATCACATTGGTGTTCATTGGCCGTCTTTGAGGCATATAGGCAATTGCCTTAGAATGCTGGTTTGCGCTGCCTGCTAATAAGTTTTAAGTTAAATGGCGGCTGTATTACTCAGTGTTCTGTTGTATGGAACCTTATTTAAAGTTTTTGTAAAGTTGTACATTTCTTTTGGAATATGGCCGTATAGCCCGTGTTATGAATTTAGGGTAGGTAAGTTGTTCCTAAACTTCCTTAACACAAGTACTGCCTTGATTATTACGTTACGTGAAATTTGCAAATTATTTAACTATAACTGGTTGTGTGAGCGGAAATTGGGACTGTACATGACTCATGCGGTGACAATCTTAATCTATTTTGCTGTTTTGGTACTTGATAAAATTTTCGGTAGATTTTATGCTAATTTTAGTAGTATGTTTAATCTCCTGTGTATTAAGGGGCCGTTTCATAAAAAAATTAATTAGTATTCTGAAAATCGATTGAAGATCTTAAGTGACCTTTTCTTAAGATTTCTTAAGGGTATCTTTTCTGTCACCCTTTTAGCAGTTTCTGATTTACAAGTAAAGAAGAAATTTTTTTAAAAAAAGAATTTTTTTTACTGTTTATATTTATTCTGTCACTCAGTTTTTTGGCTTGTTGAGGTAATATCATTTGAGTAAAGCCGATTATTGCTGTAAGCAACAAATTAGCCTTACCCTGTCAATCATAATTATTTGTGATTATTGTGTTTATTTATTCATGCTGTTATATAGGTCTTAAGTAAATTTAACCAATCAAATGACAAATGACACTGCTATTGTGGGTTCGCCTTTACGTGCTTTCCTTTTCCTACCTCACCATGTATTTAGGGATTTCAAGGACATTTCTCCATACAGAATTTATTTTTTCGGTGTCCTGCCAATTTGCATTGTACTACCACAATGACATCAGGGTGATTGGGAAAACCCTGGTGCAAAACTTCCGGTTGGGATGAGAGCAACGCATTTCCACATAGTGGCCTTCAAACCGGGTAGAGACCAAACGTGTCCTTAGTAAACGCGTTCTTTTAGATACTCCCAAGCCAAGAGGTATATGAATTCAGACCAGGTGATGTTTCTGGCAATGCAATTGGAAAACGTCTAGAGATAACAGGTTCCTGGAGGATTGCGATGAGCAGATCATTCACTGCGTGAGCGACATGAGGCGTTGCCTCATCTTGCATGAAAATAGTGGTTACCACGCTGTTACGCCCTTCCAAAGTAAGACGCACATGCTGTAGAGTGTGCAGACGTCATAGTGCAACTGACAGGCCCAAAGGTTGTATTTTGCTCAAAGAAGAACGTACCGAGAAAAAAGGTGTTTGTGAATTCATACCACACACTCACATACGGCGAGAGCAATGGCTGTTCGTGAGCATCACGTTGTTTAATAGTTTTCCAAATTCGCCAGTTTTGTGTATTCACCGCACTCTATATTGTAAAATATGTGTCGACGCTCCATAGAATATTGCCCACCACATGTCGTCAACTTTGATCCGTGTGAGAAACAAAACAGGAAATTCAAAATGTCACTGCGGATCATGAGGTCTCATTTACTCCACCGTCTGGATCTTGTATGGGTACCAATGTAAAAAAGACCGCAAAACTCTCTGTACTGTTGACCATGGGATGGACGCTGCTAGAACAGGAGCGCTATCTAGCTTACATACTGCATGGCCTACTGCAGCAACAGCAACCTTGTCAGTTACAGCAATAGCAACCCTGTCACTAACTTCCAACTAGATAGGACGCCTTCCTCTTCCATGTGTCGAATCTAGCTAACCCGTGTATTCTAATTTCTTTACCATCTTCTTTAAAACACGTAATTACATCAGGCCTCTCTTCAGATCCTTCAGTCGGTGGTAATGTCTCAATACAGATCTGTAACTGCTGCCGTTCACATGAAACAATTTCACTAACAGCACGCGGTCTCCCTTCTCGATAGCCGTATTGTTCACCCACGTTACGGCTTCCCAAATGACAGGGTGGATATCACACCATCATAAAAAAAGAGTACCACACCAGATTGGCACCTGGTAGCCACAGTTGAGACTAATGCTTTTTTTTAGCACATATTTATTTCGCATTAACGCAGTATTTCATCTACGAAGCTCCGCTGCCACACGGGAACTACAGCCCACGCTGGATCTCCATGAATAGTTCCACTTAGGTGTGACTACTCAGTACCTATTAGAGAAGGATAGGTATAGAGAAGATTCAAAGAAGCCCTACGTGTTTCATCAGGGTAAAACGTCATCAGATGGTTCGAAAAAAGGTTTAAGTACTAAAGTTGACGGTGGAACATTACAAACAAATCTAAAACTCAGATGACTCCGTTAAGACGCGCTAGATTGTCTTTGTAACTGTGTATTGACTTTATAACTATGTCGACCACACAGGAACTCTACTTCATTAACACGTATGATTTAGAGCTATTTCAGGTACGGAGATAAACTGGCTTTAAAGGTCAGACCTTGTATTTCCTTGAATGATGAAACGAATTTCTACTATTACTATAGAGGGGCTACACGAAAATCAATCGTCAAAAATTACGCATTGACTGCAAATAACTGTACTGTTATATTCTATATTCGAACGAGGATAATACACAGTGATCCTGGTGCAGATGACTCTTGAATTACGTAACTCAGAATGTGCGACCATGACCCTCAGTGCATATAGAGCAGTTGTGACCATTGACTATAGCTACTGACGCTAGCGCGGTCGGTGTTCAGAAAACACTCTGTTAACTATTCTTCATCCGCCATACGTAATTAAGCCAACTGTCGCAAGTATATAAATAACTGAGACACCTAACCAGTTGGTCGAACTGAACTACAAATATTTTAACTATCAAAATTGTATAACACATGACGAATGTGTGTACAGAGTTCTTATAAAGGGTTTGCTTCGTTAGCGTAAGTACTTCAGGGTGATGCTGAAACTTCCTTGGCAGTCACTAAAGGGGAGGCTCTGCGCATCACGCTCACCCTTGGTATTAACATATCAAGAATGTGTGATTGTCGTTCGCACACTTCATTCGTTGAAACAGCAGTCGAAAAGTCGTTCTTTCTTTCGCAACCTTTCACCATCAAAAAGGATACAGTGATTACCTGCAATTACCTTGTAGCAGACGAATGTCGCTTCACACAGTGGAATGGCCTCAGCTAATTTCAGTCGACTGTGGCGGCAAATAAAGCCATTTTTTCTCTAAACCTTTGGCTTGCCTTATCTTCGGAAGCTTGATGTGTTCTTACTCTGACTAAGGGATCCTTAGTAGCATGATGAGACATGAGTTTAGTTTTCTTTACTGAAATATGACGATTATATTTCCTCTTTCTCAACAGATATAATCTACACATTGCCTTTGTGGATCATCTTCAGTTTCTATAAAACTTTTTACGTTTTCTTCATATAATAGAGTACTAAGATATTTATTTCTATTAATCTATATATCTAGATTTACACTACTGGGAATTAAAATTGCTACACCACGAAGATGACGTGCTACAGATGAGAAATTTAAACGACAGGAAGAAGATGTTGTGATATGCAAATGATTAACTTTTCAGAACATTCACACAAGGTTGGCGCCGTTGGCGACACCTACAACGTGCTTACATGAGGAAAGTTTCCAACCGATGTCTCATACACAAACAGCAGTTGACCGGCGTTGCCTGGTTAAACGTTGCTGTGATGCCCGTGTAAGGACGAGAAATGCGTACCATCACGTTTCCGATTTTGATAAATGTCGGATTGTAGCCTATCGCGATTGCAGTTTATCGTCTCGCGACATTGCTGCTCGAGTTGGTCGAAATCCAATGACTGTTAGCAGAATATGGAATCGGTGTGTTCAGGAGGGTAGTACGGAATGCCGTGCTGGATCCCAACGGCCTCGTATCAGTAGCAGTCGAGATGACAGGTATCTTATCCGCATGGCTGTAACGGATCGTGGAGCCACGTTTCGATCCCTGAGTCAACGGATGGGGACATTTGCAAGACAAAAAGATACAGCAATAAGGAATAGCGTAGTAGGCAGTACAGTTGAAGAGGAATGGACATCTCTAAAAAGGGCCATCACAGAAGTTGCGAAGGAAAACATAGGTACAAAGAAGGTAGCTGCGAAGAAACCATGGGTAACAGAAGAAATACTTCAGTTGATTGAGGAAAGGAGGAAGTGCAAACATGTTTTGGGAAAATCAGGAATACAGAAATACAAGGCGCTGAGGAATGAAATAAACAGAAAGTGCAGGGAAGCTAAGACGAAATGGCTGCAGGAAATATGTGAAGACATCGAAAAAGATATGATTGTCGGAAGGACAGACTCAGCAAACAGGAAAGTGAAAACAACCTTTGGTGACATTAAAAGCAACGGTGGTAACATTAAGAGTGCAACGGGAATTCCACTGTTAAATGCAGAGGAGAGAGCAGATAGGTGAAAAGAATACATTGAAAGCCTCTATGAGGGTGAAGATTTGTCTGATGTGATAGAAGAAGAAACAGGAGTCGATGTAGAAGAGATAGGGGATCCAGTATTAGAATCGGAATTTAAAAGAGCTTTGGAGGACTTACTGTCAAATAAGGCAGAAGGGATAGATAACATTCCATCAGAATTTCTAAAACCATTGGGGGAAGTGGCAACAAAACGACTATTCACGTTGGTGTGTAGAATTTATGTCTCTTGACATACCATCTGACTTTCGGAAAAGCATCATCCACACAATTCCGAAGACGGCAAGAGCTGACAAGTGCGAGAATTATCGCAAAATCAGCTTAACAGCTCATGCATCGAAGGTGCTTACAAAAATAATATACAGAAGAATGGAAAAGAAAATTGAGAAAATTGAGTGGCAACAAAACGACTATTCACGTTGGTGTGTAGAATATATGAGTCTGGCAACATACCATCTGACTTTCGGAAAAGCATCATCCACACAATTCCGAAGATGGCAAGAGCTGACAAGTGCGAGAATTATCGCACAATCAGCTTAACAGCTCATGCATCGAAGCTGCTTACAAGAATAATATACAGAAGAATGGAAAAGAAAGTTGAGAATGTGCTAGGTGACGATCAGTTTGGCTTTAGGAAAAGTAAAGGGACGAGTGAGGCAATTCTGACGTCACGGCTAATAATGGAAGCAAGGCTAAAGAAAAATCAAGACACTTTCATAGGATTTGTCGACCTGGAAAAAGCGTTCGACAATATAAAATGGTGCAAGCTGTTCGAGATTCTGAAAAAAGTAGGGGTAAGCTATAGGGAGAGACGGGTCATATACAATATGTACAACAACCAAGAGGGAATAATAAGAGTGGACGATCAAGAACGAAGTGCTCGTATTAAGAAGGGTGTAAGGCAAGGCTGTAGCCTCTTGCCCCTACTCTTCAATCTGTACATCGAGGAAGCAATGATGGAAATAAAAGAAAGGTTCAGGAGGGGAATAAAAATACAAGGCGAAAGGATATCGATGATACGATTCGCTGATGACATTGCTATCCTGAGTGAAAGTGAAGAAGAAGTAAATGATCTGCTGAACGGAATGAACAGTCTAATGAGTACACAGTATGGTCTGAGAGTAAATTGGAGAAAGACGAAGGTAATGAGAAGTAGTAGAAATGAGAACAGCGAGAAACTTAACATCAGGATTGATGGTCACGAAGTCAATGAAGTTAAGGAATTCTGCTACCTAGGCAGTAAAATAACCAATGACGGACGGAGCAAGGAGGACATCAAAAGCAGACTCGCTATGGCAAAAAAGGCATTTCTGGCCAAGAGAAGTCTACTAATATCAATTACCGGCCTTAATTTGAGGAAGAAATTTCTGAGGATGTACGTCTGGAGTACAGCATTGTATGGTAGTGAAACATGGACTGTGGGAAAACCGGAACAGAAGAGAATCGAAGCATTTGAGATGTGGTGCTATAGACTAATGTTGAAAATTAGGTGGACTGATAAGGTAAGGAATGAGGAGGTTCTATGCAGAATCGGAGAGGAAAGGAATATGTGGAAAACACTGATAAGGAGAAGGGACAGGATGATAGGACATCTGCTAAGACATGAGGGAATTACTTCCATGGTACTAGAGGGAGCTGTAGAGGGCAAAAACTGTAGAGGAAGACAGAAATTGGAATACGTCAAGCAAATAATTGAGGACGTAGGTTGCAAGTGCTACTCTGAGATGAAGAGGTTAGCACAGGAAAGGAATATGTGGCGGGCCGTATCAAATCAGTCAGTAGACTGATGACAAAAAAAAAAAAAAAAATAACATCTGCACGAATAGTTCGACGACGTTTTCAGCAGCATGGACTATCAGCTCGGAGACCATGGCTGCGGTTACCCTTGACGCTGCATCACAGACAGGAGCGCCTGCGATGGTGTACTCAACGACGGACCTGGGTGCACGAATGGCAGAAGTCATTTTTTCTGATGAATCCAGGTTCTGTTTACAGCATCATGATGGTCGCATCCGTGTTTGGCGACATCGCGGTGAACGCACACTGGAAGCGTGTATTCGTCATCGCCATACTGGCGTATCACCCGGCCATTGGTTACACGTCTCGGTCACCACTTGTTCGCGTGGACGGCACTTTGAACAGTGGACGCTACATTTCAGATGTGTTACGACCCGTGGCTCTACCCTTCATTCGATCCCTGCGAAACCCTACATTTCAGCAGGATAATGCACGACCGCATGTTGCAGGTCCTGTACGGGCCTTTCTGGATACAGAAAATGTTCGACTGCTGCCCTGGCCAGCACATTCTCCAGATCTTTCACCAATTGAAAATGTCTGGCCAATGGTGGCCGAGCAACTAGTGCGTCATTATAAGCCAGTCACTACTCTTGTTGAACTGTGGTATCGTGTTGAAGCTGCATGGGCAGCTGTACCTGTACACGCCATCCAAGCTCTGTTTGAATCAATGCCCAGGCGTATCAAGGCCGTTATTACGGCCAGAGGTGGTTGTTCGGGGTACTGATTTCTCAGGATCTATGCACCCAAATTGCGTGAAAATGTACTCACATGTCAGTTCTAGTATAATATATTTGTCTAATGAATACCCGTTTATCATCCGCATTTCTCCTTGGTGTTCAATTTTAGTGGCCAGTAGTATATTTCCTGTCATCGATTCTTAATAGAATGAATCATATTCACATTAAACAAGATTGGTAACGTTATATGAATGCGTGGTGCCACCTCTTTCAGACCCGTCCTGAAAAACAGACACCACGCATTCATATAATCGCCTCGATGGGCAATGAATCCACAACCTTCAGTGTGGGTACACGTTTACGTTAGAGGTTCAGAGGGAATATAAATTTAGCGAGTATGGAGGATATGGACGGAGACGGTAGACTAGGTGAGAGTATGGGTCAGACTTGGTTTGTGTCGAGATAGCCTGCGCGTCTGCATTAAACACACTGTCTGGTGGTGCAGTGGTTAACGCAACCACCTGATAAGGAGAAAGTCTCAGATTCTAGTCTAAGTCCAGCACGCATTCTCACACGTCGCTGCTAATTCCACGTAAAATCACGATGCAACGGATATCGTTAGATCTTTCCCTTTTCTTTCCGTTCTCTCTGCTCCACCCTCAGTTTGCATAATAAGATGTGTGAGAAGTACAGCCTTGTTTAAGTCCCTTATGGCAGTATTTTTTTCACATTTATTATTGCTAAATTTTATTATTGTTTTTAGGTCCTTGTATCAGCTTTTTATGGTTTCAGTAAGAAGTATGGGATACTCGGCTTCCGTCATTTTGTTGTATAATTTTTTTCTTTCAGTGTCAAAAGGAATATCGGAGCACATAAAAGCTATATGTGTCTCCAAATTGACTTGGCGTCGCGTCTCTAAAATTGTTTGTGTGGTAATTACACTATCGCTGATAATTGACAGTTCTAGAAACCGTTGGGTTTCAATAAGAGAGTCTGCAATGACGAAGTTGGAACTTAAATAGTGGCAACTATTTGTTCACAACCGAGACAAGAGAGTTACATGTTTGCTCCTGTTACTGTCCTTCAAAGTAGTCACCAGCGTTGTGTAGAACCCGTTTCCAGCGATGTGGAAGGTGTAGTATACCGTCAACAGAGCCTGTTCTGTTGATGGTGCGAATGGAGCGGTCTGCTGCCTGTCGAATCTCTGGAACAGTTCTGAAGCAAATGCCACGAAGTGGTTCCTTCATTTACGGAATCAAATCAAAGTCACAAGGACTTAAGTCCGGGGAGTGTGGGCGTATGGTGGATGGTACAGTACGTCCCAGTCCCATCGACTGAACAGAGCTGCCACACCTTGCTCTGTATTCGCACGCGCATTTTCGTGCAAAATGATGCGTGGGTTGCGCTGTAAGTGTCTCTGCCTCTTTCGCAAAGCTGGTAGCAGTTGATGCTCCAGAGCCACAGTATGGTGAAAGTTATGGGGATTCTAGTGTACGACTGTGGCGGTGTTATCCTAAAACATTACGTTCCTACACGGCAGACCGTCAATGCACAGTATTACTGTTCACTTTTAGAACATCACCTGCGACCAGCTACGCGAAAGAAGCGCGCGACACTTCCTGCGCAACCCAACCATCATTTTGCACGACAATGTGCGTGCACATACAGCAGAAGCTGTGCCTGCTCTGTTCGGCCGATGGGACTTCGACGTACTGTACCATCCACCATACTCCCAGGGCTTAAGTCCTTATGGCTTTTATTTGATTCCGAAGATGAAGGAACCACTTCGTGGCTTTCGCTTCAGAACTGTTCCAGAGATTCGATAGGCAGTAGACCGCTTCATTCGCACCATCAACAGAACAGGCTCTGCTAACGGTATACTACGCCTTCCATATAGCTGGCAACGGATTCTACACAACGCTGGTGGCTACTTTGAAAGACAGTAACAGGTGAAAACATGTAACTCTTTTGAATAAGTTGAGAATAAATAGTTGCCACTATTTAAGTTCCAACCCTGTTATAAATGATTATTAATTATTTTTGCAAAAACTTTGTATGCCGAATTTAAGATGCTCTATAATTTTCACAGGTGTGTCTTTGACACTAAGGAAAGTAGGTTTCGCTTCTTAACCTTGCCTAGAGTTTGGTACTTTAGAGCAGTGCCAGTATCCATTACATAAATATAATAATCTAATAGTACAGAAGAGACTGGCATAGTAAAGTAGTCCCATATTAATACAGTCTGGTCCACATGCTTTCCTATTTTTATGCTTTTTAACACTACCTGCAATTTTTCTCTTGTGGTAGAATTCAAAGCACTATTGTTCTATGTGATCTCCATTTCCTTCAACTTTCAGTATTCTGTTTGCCATAGTTATTCATACAACTTTTTTCCACTGATCTTCACTAACTCTACTTAGTTTTGCAGTATCTCTCACTGGTCTTTTTAAGTGTTTCATTAGTTTATTGGCCGAAGTTTCCATTTCATACATATTCTGTTCTACGTGAGTTGTAAAATGATCACATGCCTCTTCGTGTGATAGCACAGTTATTTGTTTGGAATAGCTTCGTTTTTGCTTACCTTAGTCTTCAGTTTTTGCTGTTATATTCTGCAGGGGCTTTTTGTGGGCTCCATTCTGTCTTCTGCGGACATTGCGATATTTTCATTCCGAGTTGACGATCATTTCGTTTTCCTTTTCCCCAGGGGAACTGACAATAATTCAGACAGAAAGGTTGACACATCCAGATAATCAGAATAAATGACTGTATTAGCGGCCGCGATGACGTTATGTCCAGGTTAATTAGAACCATTTCGGAAGCCTCAGTTTTATCTTGGCTATCCAGTCAGCACTACTGATTCCGACGGAATGATAGTATTACAAGATACAGGATAACTTGACTGTCGAACCTTGATGTGTTGCCTACTGCAGAGCGGACTGCGCCTCTAACACCACAGCCAGGAGCTGTACTTAGACTAAGCTGCCCCTACTTTTTGGTCGCCACTGTGACTGAAGAAGATGCGAGTGAGCGTCAGCCCTCCCCTGCTGAAGGGATATACCGAGCATCATTATACTACCACCTACAGTCTGTTGGGGAAGACACCCAGGTAACGTTTCCCTGTTTTTACGCAGTACCATCTCCGTGGTTATAGAATGCATTGGTGATTCAGGTCCTGGTCTCCTACCTCCTCAACATCCACCGTCTGTGAAATGCTGTCGGCACTCACTTAAATGCATTTTCCTCTTTGAGTACACTGGAGGACGTCACTCTAGCTGCCAGTGAGCTTTGGCAGGCTTGCACCTACAGGCTACTTCCCGTCCAACGGCACGACATGCCTGCCGTGTTCTGACCCTCAAAATGGGTGCATGTGACAAGGCTGTTGTTTCTGCATTCTTTGGTACACCCGAGAGCGAGTGTCAGCACGCCTACCGTCACACTGGAGAAGACAATGTTTACTGTAAAACCACCGATAATATATGTGATTCCAGGCAACACTGTTTCACCGTACTTTAGGGTGTATGACAGCCATCCACACCAGATCCTGATCTCCGCCTGCTGCACTCTAGCGTCACACCTCACCTGCTCAGCTTACAGGCCCATTAAAAAATCATGACCCACAAGGTGACTGCTACAAATGGTGTGCAGAAATATGACTTAAGACCCGGCCAACACAGCTACAACTGGCGTCAGAAGAGGCTGCCTGTGCTGCAATTGTGGAAGACGTGGGCCCCATAGTGTTCTGTTACAACTGGCTATCAGCAGCTTCTCTGATGGTGCAGGCAGCAATTCGCATAATGCAGGGCGATGAGTGAGACGCATTTAGTTTGCCTTGTAACTGCATTGTGTAATTCATTGACCATGGTGAATGTGGAACGTTTACTGTAACCTGAAAGAATCTCTTTTACAACATGTGAATCACATGACTTATTTGCTTTCGAAGACAACTGTCGTGAATCCTATTTAACACCTGCCAGATATGTATTTTGCCATCTTTCTGGCTTTGATAGCCATATATGTCACTTGTCAATATTGGAGTCATTTGTCATGATACTGTAATGAGTGCAGGTGAACTATGATACTCTGTGAAAACTAGAGTTACTTATTGTGTATTGTCTAGTTTTTAGTTTTAACCTAGTGATATTTATTTATTACTGTACATTTCTTTATTGTTTCGGCATTAGTATAATATGCACGACTCCATTAGAAACATGCACCGCTAGTATGGGTCATTTCAATTCTGGTACGATACAGCAGATTAGTAGCTTACAAGCAATCCTTGAACAGGCAGTAATCTAAATAGAACATTAGAAGAATGAGGCAGAGGCACTGCTTGTCGAGAAACAACAAATACTAGGATAAGGAAGCCCCCTAATTTTTGCTCAGATATCACAGTTACCACACTTTTGGAAGCGACACATGTAGAGATTGGAAAGTGTGGTGACTACCAAACTGTTTGCTTCAGTAAAAAATTGTCACAGGTGTAGGCATGAGGGCCACATTCACCACCACTGTTATCGCCTGAGAATGCTGTGAGTTCAGGAGAGTTGTTCACAAAGCACAGATGTACTGGAGTAAGAAAGGGGAGAATGGATATCAACAAAAGCATTCGTTAAACATAAGTGGGGTTATATCTGCCACTGGAAAAATTTCCCAGTAAAGTATGGTACTTCCCAAGTGGGTGCAGAGATGGGATGCTATTTTTGGAGTGTCATTGGTGCCAAGGAGCATAGGATTTTGCTAAACGCATGGCCATATATATTGGGCTAGTTTCTCTTCAACTGTGTAATACTGCCACAAGTGATGCTATGTTGGAAGTTGTACTGATCATAAAGGTGCTGTCCACATTGGATACACATATGCTAAAGATGAGTTCTCAGTGTAATGTACTGTCTCTATTGATCTCTGTGGTTACAGACTTACCTCAGGAGATGTTTTGGGTGTTTGAGTCACTTGAAGTTAATAAACGTTTGTATACAATGCACTGTTTCGTAAGCAGAAGCTTAGTCTGCATAACTAATGTTAATGCTGGATGTATGATTCCAGTTAGCCTGGGCGATTTTGGTAAAGATGATTCGAGTCTATCAAAGACTTAACGATCACCACATTGCATATTCTGGATGAGGAAGATATAGATATGTCATGTATTGACCACAGCCACAAGCATACTGTCAATGATTCTGCCTCACTAGACAATGTGTGTCATCTTCAGGGTGGTCATGGAAATGTTACTGTTACAATTTAATATATTTTTAGTGCGCAGTGTTCACTATCCATTATCCCAGATACTCAGCACCGCCTACTGATGGGGAAGAATACTCCACATTATAGTAAACTGTATCGTAAACCAATGCAGTTGTAAACCTCTTCGAAATGTTTACCAACCACCAACTGGTAGAAGGGATCATAAAATCCAGTGATAGTACCTGGCGGCACCGATGATCCAGGTACCAGAAAAATTTAAAGATGTCAACAAGAAATATCGCTTTTGTTAAGGCTATAGATACTTCTGTGCTTGAATCACCACTCACGCCTGTGGGTTACCTGTTATTGTGGACACGATAACTTAGGCAGATGAAAATTCTTCTCCACAATCAGTTTGGAGAGCAATTACCAGCAGACAGACGTAGTGCCAGAAGACAGAGCTGAAACAGCTTCTATGGATATATGGTATTTTCAGTATTACAGGATGACATTTCTGGTTAAAATGCACCATATACATTCAAAAAATTGCTAAATGGGGTTTCTGTCACCTTAAACCTAGAAACTGCGTACTGTGTTTCTGTGATATTATGGTTTTTGGAAGATATGAATGAATATATTACATGGTTAGAGGAATAAATGCATAGACTATGGGCAGCTGAGCATCTTACACTAAGTATAGAAAAGTGTAATTTGGCACAGGCTAAAGTCAAGTACTTGGGCAATGTTATTAGTGAAGAATGTGTATGAACTGATTTACATTTGGTGTCTGTAGTTTCTCAGTTTTTAACCTCTCAAACAATGAAACAGTTACTATATTTTCTTGGCCTAATGAATATTCATCATAAACTTAGAACAAATTGCTTAGCCCTTAAATCATTTTCTGAAAAAGAGTGTTAAATCTGAATAGTCTATGGAATGCGAGTGTGTCTGTCAGGCAGTGAAAACAGCATTAACCAAAGGCCGGCTACTGGTCTTTCTTGGCGTTAACAAAGACTTTGTCCTTTCCTTTGAAGCTGGCTATAGTGCTGATGGTTGCATTTTCAGAACATAGATGGTAAACAGCATCCTGTATCGAGCACACCTCAAAAGCTTAGCAGAGAGTGATAGTTACAATACCAAGGAGAAGGAAATATTGGCAGTGATCTATGGGGTCAGTTACTATTGATGTTACTTGTCTGGACAGAAATTCGAAGTTGTAAGAAACCGTGTTTGACAGAAATAGCTATTGAGTTTGGAAGATCCCTCTAGCAAGTTGATATGGTGGGCACTTAAAGCTGAGTTAGTTTCACTACCAAGTCATTAATAAACCTCAGAGCAAATAAATGTGGATACTTTAATCTCAAGCACTTGGAAAAAGTGTAAGTTACAAGCAGAGAGCACAGGCAAATGACAACCTGTCAGGAATTCTGGTTGCAGTTACAGATCATAAGGCATGAGAGCTTAATGTGGAAGTCAAGAACATGGGGATCATGTGTAATGGTTCCATTGTTGCTTAGGAATGAAGTGGTGCCACAGGTATATGATCACCCATTGTCAGATCATGGTGGCAGAAGAGCAACGGAAGGGCAGCCAAAAAAATTTTGTGACAGACAAGAAAACGTGTTTCGATCAGTATGTAAGAAACTGTGTACTGTGCATGCAACAGGCTGATCTTAGCCACAAAACTTCCTCTTCAAAGGTTGCTGGTGGCGTCAAAACCTTTTCAAATTATAGAGCTTGGTGTCTTCGGTGAGTTTAACAGAACCCTAACTAGTAATAAGTATATATTAATGATACTGATTATTTTTCATGGTTCATATATATGACAGCTGTTCATGACCAGCAGGCCACTACAGTCGTCTTAATATCATACAGGTGGATTCTTAACAGTCAAGTGGTTGTGCCTATGTATTAGGTACACCAACTATAAATAACATTGTCCATCACTGTTCCATTGGTGTTTTCCAGTAGTGTGTCCACACCTATTCCTTAATTATTGCTTCAGCCAATGCAGTGATAGTTGATGAAACATCCATGCCATGTACTTTCCATTCACAAGTTACTGACAAGTCTCTACTATTTACAAGCAAATGGATGAATAGAATGTGTTCATTGAACAATTTAGATCATGAGTTATTACGTTAACAGCCAACATACAGACTGTAGCACATATCTTCAATTTGTGGATAGTGCACACGATTCTAAGGTTAATACTAGTAGTGGTCTCCAGGCTTATAAAGTTGCCTACTGAAGGAAAATGTGATCTGCCATTGATGTGCTAAAACATGAGTTAGGTTCTGGAGACATTAAAGAAGTCTGAGGAAGGTATAAGGGAAGTTGGCAAAAAGATGAGCAAATGCGAAAACTCTGGAAAGACAAGAACATATGGGACAGCATGTGAGTTGACTTCCGCACTTCAATGTCAGCCAGTGGGTGATGGTTTCCAATTGTTGCATATAAAAAGGGTAAACCATAGAATTCCTGGTGGAATAAAGAGGTTCGCGTGAAGTCACGGAAATCACCCCCCCCCCCCCCCCCGTTCAATGTTAAATTTCCGTTACCTACTAAAACTTCCGTTGTACATATCAATAAACTTGATCGATGGTGCAATTGATGCCTTGCCACAAAATCCGTTATAACTGCCACAGCTTAGCAGGAAACAAGGAAGGGTAACAGGAATGCATTACCCAACACTCATGCTGCACTTATGGCCACATGCACACTGCCGTCACAAAACTAATACTTCATAATTTCTTATTGTTTGTGTGTATTTTCGACATTTCATTACTTTCTTTTTCATCTGTTAACTATTGCACTTATTCTATGTGTCAGTATTAGCTTGTCAGTCGTGCAAGTCATTTACTTATTTGTGTTGCTGGTGGGCATTCTTCTTTGAATAAGGGAGGGAACTGATGTAAATTCCTTTTACCTTGCGTGGCGTAATGGCATGAAGAGGATAAAACCTCAGAACAGTAGTATCTTGATGGACAGCCAACTTGTTATATAGCCAGTGTAACTATCCTTTTCCTGTAACCATTACTGGTACGACAATAATCAAATTATCAACACCGAAGTTGTGCTATTTATGAAAGCAGTTGAGTACCTTACCTACACAAAATCTACCGACACATTCAATCCGGAAATCCTGCTCTCGATAGGTAACCTAACTGGAACAGAAACGGGGCGTATTAATACCGAACAGCTGTCCAAACATATTTGACATTTCTGGGGAAAACGTGTAACCTCCCCACAAAAATAAAGGATGATACTCAAATGTAAATGGACATAGAGCTAAGTGTAACCTTCCCACAAAAATTTTAAAAGACAATATTCAAATGAAAATGAAAATCGTGCTAAACATAACCTCCCGGTAAAAATAAGAAAATGAAAAGAATTGAATAGTATTGCAAATAGTGCCAAATGTTAGCTTCCCACAGTAATAAAAGTCTATGACAATAAAAATGTGCAAAAATATTAAGTCCCCACAAATTTAACGTTATGCTAAACCTGATAAATTTTATAATGGTGGCTGCGCTAACCTTAAGCCCTGTGCGATAATGTTAAGTCCCTACAAAATTAACGTTAACATTAACCTGATAAATTGATTCTGGGAGGAAAAGCAAACGAAATATTGTTTCAATTGTAATGATTATTTTCTTAAAAGATTGCTTTCCGAACAAAATTATTATTGGGGCCATTCTTGAACAAATTAATTACAGTTAAGATACATTACATTATCAGATGTGCGCAATGCTGCTTCATTACCTTATTTAAAAAATATACCTTGTCCTGAATCTTGACCAGAGACCCATGTCGACGCCCGCCGACTCCTCACACACAGCTCCGACTATCTCGCGCGCTACTACCACAGACTACGTCATCTCGCGTGCGCTACTACTCTCGAACTGCATGCTCTCGCGACTCGCTACCTACAACAACTTTCTCGCAACTGCACTGAACTCTCGCGCGGTCAAGCGCAGACTAGCAACGATAAATAACTCTCTGGTCAGAGATTCTGTCATGCCTCGCCATCGCCGCTACATAAGATACGTGTTTCAAACGTCAGAGTATCATCACTGTAAGTGCATCTACTGCAACCATAGCTGAATTTCTCTCGCAAATCGTATACCTATGTACATCTAGGTGTAAGGCTGTCAGTCCTCCAGACCTATCTCTGCACCAGGTTTCTATGAAATGACTTCATGCCATTACTAGGAAGTAGGAATTAAAACCAACTGTATCAGTTTTAATTAAATTGCAGCAAGTAGAATGAGCTAGATCTCGACTGTCTTAGAGGATAAAACCTAGATTTAAAGGGGACCAAGTGACGTAATTAAGTCTCGTGTGAAATTATCAGGGATTTCAATGTTTAATCAATGTAATCTGCAGTTTTCCTAGGTACACCAAAGTAAAACCCAGAACGGGTGCACATAAAACCGGTTACTTGGGCATGCAAAGACAGCAATGTTGCAGAACACAGGGCGCTGCTCCTGATACATTTCCACACTGTTCGAACCATAATTAAGAACACAAACAATACGGTACAATAGGACGTAATGCGTCATTCTGGAAACCATACACTATGGAGTCATAACATGAAACCTCCAAGACCAGCCACTCCATGACACACTAGCAGGGACAGAAAATACGAAGACAGTGGGAACTAATACTAACTGAGACACATTAGTTGGGACACGTCTGCTGACACATCCCCAGATATGAGGCCAAATCATCATACTGCCAGCACCACTGATGTTATGTCCAGACTGAGTAATACCATTTCTAATGGCTATGATGTGGGTCTGAGTGGGGCACAGTTAAATGCATGGTGCCCCAGTGATCAATGTTGGGGCCTCTGCTGTTCCTTATTTACATAAATGATATGCCCTCTAGTATTAGAGGAGATTTTAAATTATTTCTTTTTGCGAATGGCACTATCTTGGTAGTAAAGGATGTTTTGTGCAAAGTTGTCACAGTTTCATATAGTGCAGTTGAAGACATAGGTTCATTGCTTGTAGAAAATAAACTAAAGCTAAATCACAGTAAGACTTGGTTTTTACAGTTTCTAATATACAATTCAACAAAACCCGATGTTTTAATTTCACAGAATGGGCATATGATTACTGAAGCTGAACAGTTCAGTTTTCTAGGTGTTCAGATGGATAGTAAACTGTCGTGACAGACCACCGCAAGGAGATTGTTCAAAGACTTAATGCTCCCATTTTTACTATTCGAATGGTATCTGAAGTAAGTGATAGTTCGACACGGAAAGTAGTCTACTTTGCTTATTTTCATTCCCTTACGACGTATAGCATTATATTATGGGGTAATTCTTCCCATTCTCAAAGGATATTTTTGGCTCGGAAACGGGCAGTTAGGACAATAAGTTTGCAAACCTTTTGTCTAACCCTGTTCAGTGGTCTGGGTGCTTTGACGTTGCCCTCTCAATAGATATCTTTACTGTCGTTTCTTGTTAATATCAGCTTGATTCCAAGAGTTAGCAGCTCTCACTCAGTTAATACCAGGCAGAGATCCAATCTGCATTTCAATCGCACCTCCTTAACTCTTGAGCAGAAAGGCGTGCAGTAAACTGCTGCACCCATTTTCAATGCGCTGCCACAAGAATCCAAAACTTTAGCAGTAATGCAAGGGCTTTCAAATCGAAACTGAAGAGTTTCCTCATGGGTCACTTCTTCTATTCCATCGAGGAGTCCCTTAAAATGTACGCTGATTCCTATATCACACTGTTGACTGCATTATTACTTTTGTGTTGTAACTTCATATACTGACACATTCAGTGACAGAATATTTGCTCCTCTATTTGGTCCTAAGGAATTAGACGTGTAAAATAGTATAAAAAGTAATTCAGCCGACCTACTGAAGAGACTTCCCAAACTACACTTTTCCGTTCTTCACCAGAGTATTCCTGCATGGAATCGGATCCTTATGAGGTGAGGATCTGTTAGATGACGCTCCGTTAGGCCATGAGGGACGGAGCAAGGGGGACATGAAAAGCAGACTAGCTCTGGAAAAAGCCAAGAGAAGTATACCACTATCAAACTGAGCAGTGGATAGCTCGTGTTATGCTTTGCATTAAAGCTTGGTTGCTATTCTGTGATTAGTCTCCCACGGTTATCGCGATTATGCTGTTATCTTCTCTCTCCACGAGTCGCAGCAGCAGCGTGTATCGATATTCGCACCCTTGTACTATCTTTGGCCTGGCGCTTATAGTTTCCGGCTGTGCCGTGTGAGGGCAGTTGGTTGCTTGGCGCGGAGGAGCAGTGAGGAAGTCTCAATGGTGCGTGATTGGCCGGGCTCGCTGGCGGCATCCACGCGCGATCGGAGTGTGTGGTGCTGTTCCCACTGCTACGAGGTCCGTGGCTCACCGATCCTGGACACGAAAGTTGAACCTTTACTTAATCTACCAGCCAGCCTCAACTGTTCACATTGTGTCGTTTGAATTTCGTTGTTGGCTGTTGGGACATTCCCACGAGCATCAACGTGTGTGTTCAAGTTGGAGAAATTCTAGCTGCCCTCCTGTGCAGTTTAACTTAACTTGATTATTTTGAATTGATGTGCACCAGCGGAATCTTCTGCCCTGTGGCCGTTAACGTTCCGATTACCTGCCCTGGCCGTTGACGTAAATTCAGGCAGTGCATTTTCCTCGTCGTATTATGCCTGTCCAGCATGGCATGTACTATTACAACTGAATGCGTGATTCGTTGTGGGCGCCGAAACCTTCTGCGTTGTTCCATTGACTTCCCTGCTGTGTGCTGGTCGGGTGGAGCGGAGGTTGTCCTGTTGCTTTGTCCGTTGACTGTCTGTTGGTTGGGTTGCCGTCGGATTGAGAATTTGTTGGGTCGTCTGCCTGTCTCATCTAAGCGTGCGTTAGTATTTGAATTCCAAGCCGATGCTTGGAAACTCCTTACCGCCGTTTGATGTGCCTCCTTTTGTGATTTGTCGTTGTTGTTTGTTTATCTATGGCTTCTAACCGGTTTTAAATTAAAGTTGTTTTGCCCTTAAGGGGTGAGATTGTTTACGCCTTCAGCCTAATTTAAAGAAATGTTTTAAGATAAAGCCTTCTGCTTTTTAAATTTAAATTCCTGCTTTTGAGTCTTAAGTTATTGGCCTCCAGCCGATTTCAAATTAAAGTTGTTTTGCCCTTGAGGCGTGAGATTGAATGGCGAATTTAGCAGGGAATTAAGTTCTAAAATTAATGTTTGCCTTGCTCTGTTTTTAAAGTTTTCTTTACTCTTGTAATGTTTGTCAAATCAATAACGTAGTATGCTCGAGTGCAACTGACAGCCACTGATTTTGGCCACTTTCCACAAATTAAACTATCTGTCCTCTCCAGCGGATATAGCAGGGGATCTCACAAACATATACAGGAAGAAATTTATGGGTATGTACCTTTGGAGCGTGGAATAGTAGTGAAAAATGGGCTGTGGGGCAATCGAAAGAGAAGAGAATCAAAGCATGTTAGATGCGGTGATTCACATTAATGATGAAAATGAGGTACACTGATAATGTTAGGAATGAGGAGGTCGTGCACAGAATCAGCAAGGTAACGAATGTACGGAAAACACTGACAAGAAGAAAGGACAGGAGGATATAATATCTGTTAAAACGTCATTGAATAACTTCCGTGTAGTATCATCTGAGGCCAGGAAATCTGCTGCACCGGCCGTGGTGGCCGAGTGGTTCTAGGCGCTTCAGTCCGGAACCGCGCGACTGCTACGGTCGCAGGTCCGAATCCTGCCTCGGGCATGGATGTGTGTGATGTCCTTAGGTTAGTTAGGTTTAAGTAGTTCTAAGTTCTAGTGGGACTGATGACCTCAGATGTTAAGTCCCATAGTGCTTAAAGCCATTTGAACCATTTGAACCGTCCTGTAATTTGTGACTGATTTGAGAGAGATTCGCCGCCTCTCCTGTCAACAGCGCAGTACTGCGCCCCGAGCAGCATGGAGCCGCTTGCGTCCGCTGCATCGGCAGCCGAAGACGCAGCTAACCTGGACTAATTCCTGTGGATTCTGCACTGGTCTGCTACGTTGCGGCACCCACGGACCCGTGCTTGGTCTGCTCGCATCTTCTACCTCAGATATGTTGTCTGTGGGATGATCATAGTGTATTCGTGTTCTGTACACGTGTTGCTGATGTGGCAAATGGGCTTCGATGACTTCGATTACCTCACCCTCGCACTGTGCCTTTTAGACACATATATAACGTGGATTTCCCGTCTGGGACACATCGCCGAGCACGAGCGAGATTTCCACAGGCTTGCTCGACAGGTTAGTTCTGAGAATCCGTTTGCTGGTATATCTTAAATTTATGAACAGTTTTCAGTGTTACTGAGGTTAAGGCTATTTTGAAGACA
This sequence comes from Schistocerca serialis cubense, assembly GCF_023864345.2. Classification (NCBI taxonomy): domain Eukaryota; kingdom Metazoa; phylum Arthropoda; class Insecta; order Orthoptera; family Acrididae; genus Schistocerca; species Schistocerca serialis. The sequence continues at coordinate 299,350,349 of NC_064645.1, forward strand.
AAGGAGATTTAAAGCTAAACCTCGACATATTAGTGAATGAGAATGAGATTCAGCAAGCTAGAAGACCCCTTTAATTCCAGTGAATATCATATAAAACATGTTCCAGAGCCATGCATTATTATATATGGTGTGATTTTTGTCATCACACTGCATTATTGTTATTGGACGTTTTATAAAAGCTTTTCTGCTTTCTTATTCTCCACTTCTGGCTAATACATTGTACCAAAATTTTCTGTATAGAGATTTTATTAAGCGCTACATCTGTCACTAAATACTGTAAATTTGAGTCTCAACGTGATCTTGTTTTAGCCCTTAGGTTAACTGTGCATCTCAGATAGGAATGTGTAAGCAGAATTCCTATTCAGGCTTCTCTTTTTCTTTTTAGTCATCAGTCGTCAGTTTTTATCCATTACAGCTCTCTCTAGTAGCATCGAGGTTATTCCCTGCCATTCTCTCCCTTCTTCTTCTCAGTATTTTCATATGCTTCTTTCTTCGCCGACCCTGCAGAGAACACGCTCATTCCTTACCTTATCAGTCAACCTAATTTTCAACAATCGTCTGGAGCACCACACCTCCAATACTAGGATTCACTTTTCTTTCGGTCTCACTGCCATAAACTGCTGTGCTCCAAACGTATATTCCCAGGAATTTCTCTCTCAAATTAAGGCCGGTGTTTCTTACTAGTAGCCTATTCACCAGGAACGCCCTTTTCGCCAGTGCTAGCCTGATTCTTATGTTCTTTTTGCTCTGCCAGTCACGGGTTATTTTGTACCTAAGAAGCAGAATTCCTTAACTTCGTCTACTCCGTGATCCCCAATTCTGTTGTTAAGTTTCTTGCTGTTCTGCTACTTTTCATTTGTCTCGTCTTTCTTCGAATTACTGTCAGTCCATGTTCTGTATTCGTTAGACAGTTTATTCGATTCAACACATCTTGTAATTATTCCTTGCAGCCACTGAGGACTGCAATGTCATTAGCGAATCTAATCATTGATGTTCTTTCAACTCGAATTTTAGTAGCACTATTGAACGTTTCTTTTATTTGCCTCATTGTCCCATTGATGTATAGAAAGAAAGTTATGGGCGACGACGACACCCCTGCCTTACACACTTTCTTCTATTTTCCAGTCCCACTGCTACCTCTCGGATGTTGTATATCGTAGATATTACCCGTCTTTCCCTAAAGCAAAGCCTTAATTTTCGAATATCTAGCGCTATTCTACAGGTCGACAAATCCTACTAATCTGCCTTCATTTGTCTTCTATCTACTTTCCATCATCAACCACAACGTCAGAACTGCCACTCTGTTGCTTTTACCTTTCATAAAGCCAAATTGACTATCGTCTAACACATCCTCAATTTTCTTCTTCATTCTTCCGTATATTACTCTTGTCTAGACTAGAAATTCCAATGGAATATTATTGATCCCTTCTGCCTTATTTGCTCACAAAACGTTCACATCTCTTTCAAATTCCGATTTTAATACTGATCCACTATATCTTCGACTACTGTCGACTACTGTTTCTTCTTGTATCATGTTGTCAGACAAGTATTCCCCCTCACAGAGACCTTCAGTGTAACTGTTCTACATATCCAGTTCCACGTCTAAATTTTACAGTGTAATTCCATTTTACACTTCTCTCTTAATGTTATCATCCTTTCTTTTAATTTCACCGAACTTTGTTTTGACTGTTGTAAATGCTGAATCAGTTCTTCCCACAATCATTTCTTTTTAGATTTTTTCACATTTTTCAAGCAGCCAATTCTGCTTAGCTTCCATGCACTTCCTGCATATTTCGTTCCTGATGACTGGTAGTTATGTGTTCCTGAATTTCTCTTAACATTTTTATACTTCCTCTTGTTGTCAACCAGCTGAAGTATTTCTTATGTTATCCATAGATTCTTCAGTTATCTTTCTTGTACCTATGATTTTCTTTCCAGCTTCAGTGATTGCCATTCCACTTCAACTGAATTGCCTCTTGAGCTATTCATTACCGCAGTATCTACAGCCTCAGAGAACTTCAAGAGTGTCATTCCTCAATACTTCTGTATCCCACTTACTTCAGCATTTATGCTTCCTCACTAGTCTCTTAAACTTCAGCCCACTCTTCATCTTCACTAAATTGTGATCTAAGTCCATATCTCCTCATGGGTAGGCCATACTGTCCAGTGTTCGATTTCGGGTTCTCAGCCTTACCATGATGTAATCTAAATGAGATCTTCTCGCATCTCCCGGCCTTTTGCTAGTATACTTCCGCACCTTGTACCTATCGAACAGGGTATTCGATGCTACTAGCTGAAATTAATTTAGTAGCGGAACTCCATCTTTCTCTTCCGACATTCCTACTACCAAGCCCATTTTCTTCTGTAACACTTTCTTCTACTCTCTGTCTCTCCTACAACTGCTTTCCAGTCTCCCAGGGCTATTACTTTTTCATCTCCCTTTACGTACTGACTTCCCCCTTCAATATCCTTATATACGTTCTTCATCTCTTCATATTTCGGTTGCGACATCGGCATGCATACATGAACTATCGTTGTTGGCTTTCGTTTGCTGTGATTTCTGGTAAGATCAACCTTATCGCTCTCCATCCTGCCTTCCTATTCATAATTAATCCTACCCTGCTGTACCACTTTATACGATATCTACTACTAGGTTTACTAAGGCACCACCATGAGCATTTCCCTATACTCGTCTGACACGAAAACCTTTGCTTCTCATCCTTTTACTTTAATGACCTCCGCTATATCTAGATTGAGCCTCTGCACTTCCTTTTGTAGATTTTCTAGCTTCCCTAGGATGTTAAACCTTCTTTTCATGGTCGCCTCACTCTTGGAAGTTCCCTCCCGGAATCCAGTTGGGGGATTGACCGGAAACTTTTGCCAATGGAGAGATCTTCTGGTCACATACCCTATGAATCAAAATTATGTGTCTTCAATGCAGTGATTTCCATTGCCTTCCGCATCCTCATTACGTTGATCATTAATGATTATTCCGCCTTTTGGAGGTGTTTTCCCACCCCAAGGGCAATGGAGTGTACCGAATCTGTGTCCTCTCCTCCGCCCTCTCTGATAAGGCCCTTGGTAGATCTAGGGTGACTTTTTACGCCTCAAGTCACCAGTAGCCATGGCTGGTGATTTTGGTGACTTTTGTACAAACTTTAATGAGAGGCGCAGTTCGAACCTGAGATCTGGACGTTTTGAGTGCTAGTCAGGAACGCTATCCATACAACACAGTTTGTTGGTATACGTTCATTATTATAATATTTAGATATTTTCTAGGGCAGTTGGATGCCTCATACACAGTCGCGTTTTCCGTTGTAATAAGTTCAACCGCCTTCAAAACAGACTCATATATTATTTTAAAATCACAATCGAAATGCTTCATTTGGCCTCTATCAGTGTAGGTCAATTTCACTTCTGTCAGCATTCTAGTACATAACACATCAGTTAAGAGAACGTATACTAGGAGAACTATTTGATTATGTTTGGTGACAAATTGCATTGTTATTAAGGCACTTTGGACACAAACTGACACAATTGTTTATATCATTAAAGGTTCTTCCATGGGAAAGCACCATAAGGGGTCATATCTGTTCTTATCGTTTCACTTGATTTTGACCAGATACGTTCTGATAATCTTTGCTGAAGGTGTTTCCGATACTGGATTTAATAGTTACTGTGTTACTTGGACGGTATGTTTTCCTTAAAAAGTTGTAAATTGAGTTTATGCCTTTTAGCTATGTATGTGCACATGAACTGGATATTCCCAGTATTGTTTATCCATTTTCAAAACTATTTTATATTATAGTGTAAACATGTTACTCTTTAGTATTTATGATGACAAAGGACGATGTTATTTTAGATTAATTTAGCATATAAGAACACCTATGGGTAGTATAATTTCAAATTTTATTACTCTATGTGCTTGAAAATGTTCGGTGGGAATACAGTTTTGTACAACATGTATGATTAGAGTTATCATCATCTTGGCTACGAATATTATATCGCCCTAGTCCTTGACCTTTGAACTTTTTACTACTTGTTCAGTCCCTGTAATGTTATTGCATGTTTTGCCTTGGCTCTCTTCCGTTAGTTACTCTTCACATATATGTCATAGCTATAATGTTCGAAATGACCGATACTTTTAGTTTTCATATGTAATGTTGACAGCAGACAATTAGTTTTCATATGTAATGTTGACAGCAGACAAGACAATCTCTTGATATTGTATGTCATTTCCTTTCTGCATTTTGACATGATTTTTGTTTTGTATTTCGTACAGGACAGTGAACATAGTTTATCCGCAAAACCGGTCGGAATAAAATATAAATAAAGTCAGCATTAACGTGGCACACATGTTATAAAGTAATTACAAGCAGATAAATTCCTTAGCAAGATGATACTTATAAGTCATCTTCTAAGAAAAGCGATAGAAGCAGATCTCCCTTTCCTGAATACCTAATGACGTGAAAATGGCATTAAATAAACACATACGATGACCCGGTCAGATTAAACGGAGACACTGAAGTAATTCGGAGGCGTGTTGCTAGATTAGTTATTCAAGAATAACGCGAGAAACTAGAAGTTAAAATTGTATCCACTGTTTTTAAGCAAGTCACAGGTTTCAGTTTTATTTTGCGACATCAGAAGTTAACTACACTTCACTAATTCTTAAACTCATCTGATCAAAATTTGTATGTAAAACTGAGATACAACCGGCTGCACCATACAACCCGTCTGTGTCCATGACAACTCCTTCCAATCTAATTAGAATTACACTAAACCGAAATAAAAATTGTAACAGAACTGTGTCACCGGACGATATGTCAGACTACCCCAATACCCCCATTTCGGTTGGGAATGTGGTCCACGTGGAGCTCCGAAGACACCAGAAAAATACGTTACTTATAGTTTATATTGTTGTGTTTTATGTAACGTGAAATTTGAATTCACTGTAATTCGATTTGTCTTCTTTGTTACGTACTCTATCGTATCTCAGTGATAATATTTCGTTATGTTCATGTAATAATACAAACTCATGATTTATGTATGCATATATGTAAGCAGCAAACAGAATGTTTTACACAATATACTTAGCTGTTATTGACAATTGGTCTGCAAGTAAATATTACTTTCGGAATATTTCATAGAATATACATACTGCTGCTTCTAACTTGGATTATCTATGTTAATAGAACAACAAACTGTGCCATCAAAAAGTATAGAAACAAGCATATTTTAAAATCTGTATCCCCTGACCAAAGAGAACATAACATCAGAATGAAATAACTAAATGGAAAAACAAAACGACAAAATTTATACGAGAGAATAAAAAATAAGAAAGACCTTAAAAAGGTAAAATTAAAGGAAACGTACAGAATTGACTTTCATAAGACACTGGGAAATATTTCAGATAAAATCAGACTTACATTCCAGAAAAGCAAGCTAAAAATTGGTTTCAGAGTTACAGAACACCTTGCTATCAGAAATTTGTGGTAACATAGAGCAGCCCAGGTAATTTTGAAGTGTTTATATGTTAAAATGCAAAAGCTTGAGAAAATTTACGTAGGACATACTGGACGAAATTTCCAGTAATACTTCAAGAATATCTTAACCTAACATGCGCGAACCTATCTCAGATTAGTGCACACTGAAAACCACACAGCCAGTGACATTACACAACGCCTATTAGTTCTACATATTAGTTTACTAAATATTATAGAAGACTTAGAGATTTTCAGATATATGACGGATCATCCAGATATTATATTAAACGAACAGACATAATTATGAAAAGTGCAGCGAAAACTTCGCAAGTGTATTTAAAAAAAACACATTTTTTTTCTTTTACTAGTAAAGATAATATAAATTGGATGTAGCATTACATAGATTTCTTGCTGCAGACCGAAAGTAATTTTTGCATTTATAGCAAATGCCAATGACAACTGCTCATACTTCGTAAAAAAATTCCTTATAATGATTACATAATACACGTACATCTAAAACCTGTAACGGTATTATTACATGAACGTTACGAAATATTTTCTGGCATACGCTAGAGATCACCATACATAAGGCAGACGAATAACAATGAACTGAAAAATTACATACGCGTAAAATGCTACGAGATCCTCTCAAAAACTTATTACAAGAAATATGCAAATTTTGTGAAATACAGACACCTCTGGTGACGGGCAGCGCCCGAAAGTAGTCCGTTGAAATAAATTACTCTAATAAAGCAACTTTTGTCGAACAGTTTTTAGAAATATTACATATCTACCAATTCAACCTAGTACTGGCAAATATCGAAAACACTGGATACTCTGTTATAGCTCAGAAATAGCTTGAATCACAAGCCCCTAGATTCTTACGCTGATAATGTGTCCTTGAACGCCATTTGTCCGAGCTCACTCGGTGTATCCATCTACCCTCAGACACAGATTTGTACTTTCAGCTAAGTGATAGGCCTCTTCTTCCCAGTTTCCCCGAAACCCGCTACAAATCCTACCACTGCAGAAATCGGAAAGTTCGTTGCCTCCTCTATCCTCTATAACCCTGGCCTATTATTGCACCTATACCTTATTCATAAGCTTTTCTCAATTTATGTGTTGTAGTGAATTTAAATTACTGAGGAACTTACATCAAAATCGAAAGACGCTGGGAGCCCGAAACAGTAAAATGAAATGAAAAACGATTAATACATGTAACTTATACTTGTATTAATATAATCACCGACAGGTCAACATTACAAATATAATTCAGGGTCTAATGACTGGTGATAGGCACGACTTAACGAAGTCCAGCCGACATGGAAAAGGAAATGAGGATGTAGAAAGTGACGGCAAGTAAAGGACTGTGTATAAGGATACGACTAAAAGCCAGAAAACGTCGTTGAAAATAGGCTCACAAGCATCGAGAAGACAAAGGACGAACAATTTGAGAGAAACAGCATGCAAATCATTGGCATGATGCCTGACTAATCCGCCGGCAGCGGTGGTCTTGCGGTTCTAGGCGCTCAGTCCGGAACCGCGCGACTGCCACGGTCCCAGGTTCGAATCCTGCCTCAGGCATGGATGTGTGTGATGTCCTTAGGTTAGTTAGGTTTAATTAGTTCTAAGTTCTAGGGGACTGATAACCACAGATGTTAAGTCCCATAGTGCTCAGAGCCATTTGAACGTAACTAATCCTTCTGACGAAAAACATGCCAGTCGCACCTGACCGTTCTCTAACTGGTTGCTATCACTGAGATTACGCCTCAGCCGCTGAGCATACGAGGCAGTCCTTGACACCTCCTTTCATCTCTCTGTCTCTCTCTGTCTCTCTCCCATAGATCCATCCTCTAGAGGTCCTTGTCATCAGTTTTATTCTGCCCTACTCTTCACATCATGGTATTAACTTTACTGAATTCCCCGCCATAACACCTACGTCACTGGTGGCTCTGCTTGCAATCTCGCCCAATGAACTATCCGCACTGAAGAACCACACCTTCCAGTCTTCCCGCAGTGTCAAAAAATTTCTGTTTGAAAAGTCCCTGGGCTGTGGCTGCCACGGGACACATGAACTCTATCATCGCTTTCCCACCGGCTTCTTATTGTGGCATACCTGGCATCGGCTGGGTACTCTGTACTGGATAGTATATCGGATTTTCCTTTGAAAACCACAGAGAACCACATCAAGCATTCTTTAGGTCTCTAGAAGGCTACTGTGCAAGAACAAGCCTGTAAGTCTTCGTTCAAATACACCCAAGTGTTGGGAGTTTGGTGGTGAACCTCTGTTGTCAGTCATTCTTCAAATAGAACAACTCTTTAAAAATGTCTAGATTTCAGAAATGCCTTAGTATTTCCAGGTGTGGAATAAGTGGATATCTTCTGTCCTGAGAGTTTGCAGTGAATCGGTAAAACACGGTCTGTGTCCTGTCCAATGCTATATTTAATGGGCTCCACGTTTCAACCCCAGTCACCAACATCGTCTCGTCGTACTTTCAGTCTCTCGATTTTCTGAACGGGAACTCCGCCCAATCTTTCCTGAAAGCATAGCCCTTTGGCCCGCTTCTTCAGCTGTTTGGTATCGAATTCTGTTATCGATTCTCCTTTGGTGTCCTCTGTGATAATGACCAGAGGATGAGGCCATCTCGTGGCTTTGTGGCACTGTACCCAGACACCTTGCTTGCAGATGTGTCACTGCTGTGAAGTCGTACACTTTTGCAGCAGTTACTGGCTTATCAACTACACCTCTCCTGGAGCTAACGTATTCCGACTTTTTCATGGCAGTTGATAAATTCTACGGTAGGTGCAAATCGAATTTGAGTGCTCTATTTAGCACCCTCAGTAAGCAGACAATATGAGTATTGGCTGCACTTCCAGACGAGAACTACGTACTCCAAAATTGGCTGCAGGAACGGCTTGTTCAGAACAGCTCCAAGCTACTGAGGCTGTGTGAAAATGGATGTAGCTGGCACAATTCTTCGACATAATGACACGAAATTGTACGTCCACCAAGAGTGACGCCCAGGTACTTGACCGTGCTTGCTTTTTGTCCCAAGTGTCTCTCTGACTCATGTCTCTAGGAAGAGGGCGTCTAACAAGAGTGAGAGATTAGTTCTTTCTTTCGGTGAGGCCAACCCCTATTTCGTTACTCATGACCCAAGTGCTCGGAGGTAGTTCAGGGTCTGTTGTTCACAAGTTGCATAATCTTTTACTAGCGTATAGAATGAGCTTCACGAGTAGACAAAAAGTACGACCGTTGCAAACAAAGTGCTCAGCTGAAGACTAAGTACTGAACCTTGCAGGACACCTACGACGATCTGGTTCTTTGAGAACAGTAGACCCTGATATTTAACGCTTCGCCATCCAAACAGGCTTTCAGGAGTTACGCAGGAATCCCGTGCACAAAGAGTTAATTCAAAAGACCCTTATGCCACACAGAGACAAATGCATGTGATACATTCATGAACTCATCCTGCAATATCTATAAGTATTAGCTTCCACTGCTTCTTTGACAAGCCTCTGAACATGATGGTTACGAAGACATTTTTTCTGAATCTAAACTGCCCCATAATGATCAGTTATTCTCGATTCTATGTGTCGAAGGAGGCATCTTTAGTACAACACTCGAAAATCTTGACAGCTTACATGGGAGCGAAGATCGTTACCAGGCGTTACCAGCTTCAGCACACTTGCACGTTGTCAGAAAGATTTTGATGTTATTGAAAGCAGCTTGGCTTTATGACTTTCTTTGACATGTCTTGTAGCACTAGGTTCACTATGCAGTACCAGCAATGTTATAAGTGCTTAGTAACTTGCTGGGTGTGGCCACTACACAGTTTTCCCTGATCTCTGCCAAGCTCAAGGTCACCCCTCGCCCTCAAATTTCCGTGGCCCCACATCCCTACCCTGCTTGCATAGGCCATTTGGATCAGGTATAAATAGTGAGAAATTCAAAGTGATGCTGTCCTGTTCTTTGGCGATATGTGCCCAGCCTGCTTGGTAGCCTGATTTATAACCATTCTGTTGCCATCACAATGATCTAAAGCATCTCAGCAACTACCATCAGAATTTAATTTACTAGTGACTTTTTCCTTGGACGCAAGACTACTGGAGGTGGAATTTGGAAAACCTCTAATACAACATTGAAGAAAAAATTTTAAGAAATGAATCTTGTGAAAAATTTCAGAAACCTTGATACTAAATCCAACTCTTAATAATGAGGTTAGTAAGATCAACAATGTCCGCCCAATTGGCTGTGCGGTCTAATGCACGGCTTTCCGGGAGGGAAGAAGGGCCTGGTCCAATCCGCCAGGCGGACTTGTGTTGAGGTCCGGTGAGCCGACCAGTCTGTGAATGGTTTTTAGGCGGTTTTCCGTCTGCCATGGCGAATGCCTCAGCTACACTATGTCGGCGATTGCTGCGCAAACAAGTTCTCCACGAACGCGTACACCACCATTACTCCACCACGCAAACGTAGGGGTTACACTCGTCTGGTGTGAGACGTTCCCTGCGGGGTCCACCGGGGGCCGAACCACACAATAACCTTGGGTTTGGTGTGGGGCGGCGGAGGGGTGAAGTGGACTGCGGCAGTCGTCGTGGGGTTGTGGGCCACTGCGGCTGCGGCGGGGACAGAGCCTCTCCGTCGTTTCTAGGCCTTCGGTTAGCATACAATACAATACAATACAAGATCAACAATGTGACATTTAACAATACTTACCAAATTTAAGCTTTAGAAACCTACAGAGAGAGAAACCACTTTGGGATTATCCATTTCATTTAGTAAAGATGCTATTAGTAAAAGTCACCATGTAAACAACATGTGTGCACAAGCCATCTTGTAACATATAAATTACTAGTTACCGTGTTTAGAAAAAATTACAGCACCAAAAGATAGGTTTAAAAATTTCAAAAAGCAAACTGTGTACTGAAATCACTTTAAGTACTGTTTTACTGAAGTAACAGCAGTTACCATTATGAAACCCAAGAAAGAATCTTCCACACCATCAGTTTTATAGTAAGAAGTACACAGTAAAATGCCTTGAATGAGACGAAAGGTTCACCAATGCCGCTTTACTGTTGATCATGGATAACCAGTATGTTGTGTAACGGAATAGCCTTTTCACGCAAAAACTATAAAGAATTGAATACTCATCATAATTCCCAGGAAGTACGAACGTAAGTCAACAACCATCCGATCAGTGGCTGCAACCGATTTACTATATCCACCAATCATCTTCGTTTTCAGTCCTTTGGAACTGGCTGACAGGAAACACTACACAGCATCACAGTGAACACAGGCTTCCTCTTAATGATTCAGATCCAGTTACAGGAAGGTTCCCAAGCAACATACCGAAATAACTTCTACATCGGGCTATCTCCACTGATCTGGCCGACAAAGGGCATCATATAACCCGCTCTGACTTAGATTCCAAATGCAGCAGCGAGCCAAGGATTTTACAGGTCACGTCGTGACGGTGCTTACTAACCGCCATCGCCACACAAACCGTTTGCAACCAATCACTGTGAGAAAATAACATTTCCAGTGGTAGCACTTAAAGCGATCTAATCGTCATGTCGCATGAAAAGGACATAGCTGGTCAAAAGATGTCTGTCTATATGAGTGCGATGCCACAATGGAACACAGCGACAAAGACGGCGGCTGGTCGAAATAGTGTGGCCTATGTGATATCACTACTCCCTCTCTCCAAGTAGAAAACTACTCCTGTGTCTGATGTATAAGTACATAATACGATTGTGAGGGCACATTAGACAGATAATTTACAAGTTCCCTAAAAGAAAATCAATTGTGCTTCATTTTAACCATTGCTGCGTGCATTCGGGAAGGAACAGGACAATTAATAAGTGTTTACAGGACCACCTAAATACATTTATGCTGTGGTCTCCTTCACTTACAGTACTTAGCATGTACACCCCATAAGCAAATATAGAGCATTAGGGGCATTAATATAACACATCGAAACTTTTAAGAGTCCTCAGATGTGCTTCAAATAGTTCCACTTATTGTATGATTTACTTATTGAGGTAAGGTAGAAGGAATGTTTGGTGTTGTTGAAATTAGGACATTACTGCACAAAAACATAGAGCATTAGGAAGGTTCATGCAACATATCCATCCTTTTAAAGAACCCAGAAATAAGGTTCAAAGAAATGTATACAACTTTTGTTTGGTATTTTTATTTAGACACTGCTTATTTCAAGAAACCAGCATTCATATAGTGCACAGAATACTGTGTGTAGTACTGCAGAGGTCACAAGGCCATTTTCAGAACCGTTACTGGATCCATCTCGTTACGAAGGGAACAGGTGCTCTTGCATGCTATGCAGCCAGCGGTTGGCAGGCGAATGCCATCCATACAACGGTACTCCCATCACATTACCTTCCCTGCACACCATACCTCCAGCAGTTCTTCACCCCCTCTGTTCAGTAACGTATGTGGACACATCACTGGCTGCGGTCACTACCATCATCAACCTGAGCCAGCTGCCCTTGCTAATGGAGGAGATGAGGTGCATTACCAAAACGCAATTCTTTTGTAGCCCACACATCTCCAACCCAGGACCTACAGCGACCCTCACTTAGTGAAATTCCCGAGCACTACAACTGCATTTCCCATGTAGTAAGAGACGTGTGAAATTCTATTCGGTTGCTGACCTTACAAACACGTAATTTTGTAACAAATAGTCAATGTTTAAGCAATATTTCAGTACCTTACATTACACTGAAATTACAGCAAAGCACGTCTTAGAAAACATAAATGTTATATAGTCTTACGTAAATAAGTCTGAAATCGATTACCAACGTGAATAACTGAAATATGCAACTGAACCTCTGCATCCCATCACTTTTCCTTGACTGAGAGACCTGAGTTAGCTCCAACATATGTACCCTACAATGGCTGATTTCAACTTGGTAACCCTCCCCATCACTGTATCTCCTGTCAATAATTATTACTGGTAGAGAGGAAAAGGTATAAGGAGAGATTGTATATGTGTGTAAATCCACCTGTTTGCATAGCCTTAAAAGCATTGTTTCTGATCAGTATGTGTTATTTGACCAACTGTAAATCAAAATGCATCTGTGTTAGAACAACTGAAGACTCTGTACTTCCAGTAGCAACTGCACTAGAGAATGGACTACAACATAGAAAAATTCTGCTCTTAGACTGAGTTGAGGCACTTGTGTGACAATTTGTCATATTAATAGGCCCTCCAGCACAAATGCCAACTCCAGCAGCAGCATCAGTGATGTTGCAGTCTCTGTAGCAACAGTCATTGGCGGTACAGTGCTGGATCGTGAGAATACACGTAGCATATGTTTAAAAAGTAAACTGTCACAATCCTGTATAGTTCTCCATAAATCGAAAATATCAATTATGCAGTAGCATAAAAGAAAATTAATGTAACAATATGGTTGAAAACATAATGTGACATAAATTTTATGTGCATGTATGACTGAATACCTGTACATGAACATGATTACATACATGCCGAACTCAAACATGTGGTATACAGGAAACAGTTTTGAGGAAAGAACAACAAGCTCTTGTTAGTATATTTGCAAACATATATGAGTAATAAAAGTAAGATATTTCCTTTAAGTAACAATATATAAAATTCCATGCATTACCTTTACACATCAAATATAACCCCCTCCCACTATTGTTGTTACTAATGATGTTATTAATGTTCTCTGACTTAAGATTTGAGAATACGTGTATTCATTAACAAAAATTAGTATTCTGTTCATCTTAAGCAACTGTTGTCATATACAGGGTGATTCAAAAAGAATACCACAACTTTAAAAATGTGTATTTAATGAAAGAAACATAATATAACCTTCTGTTATACATCATTACAAAGAGTATTTAAAAATGTTTTCTTTTACTCAAAAACAAGTTCAGAGATGTTCAATATGGCCCCCTCCAGACACTCGAGCAATATCAACCCGATACTCCAACTCGTTCCACACTCTCTGTAGCATATCAGGCGTAACAGTTAGGATAGCTGCTGTTATTTCTCGTTTCAAATCATCAATGGTGGCTGAGAGAGGTGGCCGAAACACCATATCCTTAACAAACCCCCATAAGAAAAAATCGCAGGGGGTAAGATCAGGGCTTCTTGGAGGCCAGTGATGAAGTGCTCTGTCACGAGCTGCCTGGCGGCCGATCCATCGCCTCGGGTAGTTGACGTTCAGTTAGTTACAGACAGATAAGTGCCAATGTGGTGGCGCTCCATCCTGCTGAAATATGAATTGTTGTGCTTCTTGTTCGAGCTGAGGGAACAGCCAATTCTCTAACATCTCCAGGTACTGTAGTCCAGTTACCGTAGCACCTTCGAAGAAAAAGGGACCAAAACCTTTATTGGCGAAATGGCACAGAAAACGTTCACCTTAGGCGAGTCACGTTCATACTGAGTTGTTTCCCGCGGATTCTCAGTGCCCCATATACAGACATTGTGACGGTTGACTTTCCCGTTAGTGTGGAAAGTTGCTTCATCACTAAACACAATCTTTGAAACGAAAGATTCATCTGTTTCCATTTGAGCAAGGATAAAATCATAGATATCGATTCTTTTAATCTTATCAGCTGCAGACAGTGCTTGAACCAATTTCAGACGATAAGGTTTCATAACTAACCTTTTTCGTAGGACTCTCCATACAGTTGATTGTGGAATTTGCAGCTCTCTGCTAGCTCTGCGAGTCGATTTTCCTGGGCTGCGGACAATTTGCTTGCTGGATGCGTGCTACATTTTCATCACTCGTTCTCGGCCGTCCAGAATTCTTACCTTTCCACAAACACCCATTCTCTGTAAACTGTTTATACCAACGTTTAATACACCACCTATCAGGAGGTTTAACACCATACTTCGTTCGAAATGCACGCTGAACAACTGTCGTCGATTCACTTCTGCCGTACTCAATAACACAAGAAGCTTTCTGTTGAGCGGTCGCAATCTTAGCATCAACTGACGCTGACGCCTAGTCAACAGCGCCTCAAGCGAACAAATGTACAACTAAATGAAACTTTATAGCTCCCTTAATTCGCCGACAGATAGTGCTTAGCTCTGCCTTTTGTCGTTGCAGAGTTTTAAATTCCTAAAGTTGTGGTATTCTTTTTGAATCACCCTGTATAATGAAATAATAAGCAACCAGTTGCATAAACGAAATACACTGTCTTTATCGGTTTTGGGCGCTTCTGAAGTAGGGTACTAAGTGCCCGAAACTGGTAAACAAATTAAATTTCTTTTATACAACTTTTGCTTATTATTTCATTATATTAATGAAGATGTACTTTCATTGTCACATAGTGAATAAGGTAACTGAAAGGGTTAATACTACAAAATAGAGTATTTCTATTACTGTCAACACCAAAATGGTGTAGAATGACTGCACTTTTTACAAGGGCTTTTTAAGAAAAATGCACGTATTACTATGAGGAATAATTCTCCTTTTATTAATCGAAAACCTTCATGGCCACATTTTCTCCAATGGTGCTTTTAGGATAACAGGTATTCTGGCTTTCCGAGATTTGGTGGTTGTTTAATATTAGAAGCATACATCGTTGTAATTACAGCGTTCTTTCCTCACAAAAAACATCCAATATCTGTAGCCCTTTAGAAGAATCACGAACAAAATCTCGAAAATAATACAGCACGTTCAAACTGTGAATCTCGAGTTTCCTTCCAATCTTCCAGCCCCCAATGTGATCGAAAACTGCAGTTTGATCTCGGTTTCCGGTATATATATATATATATACGAGGGTTGTTCCAAAAGTAAGGTCCGGTTATAAAAAAAAAATCAAAACTAAAATGTTTTTTCAAAACAATTGTTTTATTTACATTCCTTACATCTTTATCTATTTTACTACATAACTTCCATACTTATTTAAACATTTGTCACATCGTTCAACAAGCTTCTGAATGCCCATGTTATAGAAATCGGCCGCCTGTGACGGTAACCAGTCGTTAACTGCTTCTTTCACTTCATCATCTGTGTCGAAGCGCTTGCCGCCGAGAAACTCCTTTAAGTAACGGAACAGGTGGAAATCTCTTGGCGCCAGGTCCGGACTGTAAGGAGGATGGTTCATCTGTTCCCATCCAAATTTCTTGATCAGAGCTTGCGTTTCATTTGCAGTGTGGGGTCTGGCATTGTCATGCAACAACAAGATTCCAGACGACAAAAGACCACGTCGCTTATTCTGGATTGCACGTCGAAGTTTAGTCAGGGTAGCGCAGTAGGCGGCTTTATTAATCGTTGTTCCTCTCTCCATAAAGTCGACTAACAATACTCCACGTCTATCCCAGAACACAGTCGCCATAACCTTACGTGTTGAGATTGTCTGCTTTGCCTTGACCTTGACTGGCGATGACGTGTGACGCCATTGCATTGACTGACGTTTAGACTCTGGAGTGATGTGAGAAACCCATGTCTCATCCCCTGTGACAACATTGTCTAAAAGACTGTCACCTTACTTATGATATCGCTCCAAAAAATCAAGAGCAAAAGCCATTCTTTTCATTCGTTGGGGCTCAGTAAGCAGCCTGGGAACCCAACTGGCACACAATTTGTGAAATTTCAAATGTTCAGACACAATTCTGTACAAAGTTGTTCTACTCACATTCGGAAAATGCATGTCTACGTCTGTAATAGTGAATCGGCGATCTTCACGAATTTTTTTGTCAACCGCATTGACCAAATCGTCTGAAATCACTGATGGTCGGCCACACCGTGGTTCATGGTGCACATTATCCCGTCCTTCATTAAAAGCTCGCACCCACTTGCGCACTTTACTGTCGCTCATTATGTTAGGACCGTACACTTCAGTAATCTGCCGATGGATTTCGGCTGCTGAATTGTTTCTTGCAGACAAAAACCGTATCACTGTCCTTACTTCACAATCGGCGGGCTGATCAGTTGTCTTAAACATTGTAAAGTGACACTGTGACCTACACTCAGCAACAGTAACAAAGCGAATGGCGGCGTTTGACGCGCAAGGCTTGCCGGGAGTCGGCGCGCATGCGTGTTTTGTCATTGGCGCCAAATTTCAATAGTTACGGCGAATCGGACCTTACTTTTGGAATAACCCTCGTATATATAGGGTGAGTCACCTAACATTACCGCTGGATATATTTCGTAAACCACATCAAATACTGACGAATAGATTCCACAGACCGAACGTGAGGAGAGGGGCTAGTGTAATTGTTTAATACAAACCATAGAAAAATGCACGAAAGTGTGTTTTTTAACACAAACCTACGTTTTTTTAAAAAATGGAACCCCGTTAGTTTTGTTAGCACATCCGAACATATAAACAAATACGTAACCGTGCCGTTTGTAGCATCGTAAAATGTTAATTACATCTGGAGATATTGTAACCTAAAGTTGACGCTTGAAACCTTCGACGTTCAGTTGCGTGTTGTAACAAACACGGGCCACGGTCGCCGAGCAGCATCTGCAGGGACATGTTTACGATGACGACCGTGTTTACGAGTGTGGCTGTAGTGCACTGTTGTGGTTTGGACTAGCTGTCGCAGTGTCCGCATTAGCGCTTGCTGCTATTGTTATTCTGCATTCGTCTCCGCACGCAGACCAACTGTAGTACACCGTGTAACAGACGTCTGTGATAGTGTAGTGTTGTAGGAACTGTGACCATGGTGTATTCGAACTCTGAAAAGGCGGAGATGATACTCATCTATGGAGAGTGTCGACGAAGTGCAGTTGAAGCCTGCAGGGTGTATGCAGAACGGTACCCGTACAGAGAGCATCCAACGTGCCGCACATTGCAAAACATCTACCGCCAACTGTATGTAACAGGTATGGTCGTTGCAGTTGCACACAAACTGGTCCGTAACAGGCCCGTCACAGGAGAAGGGGGTGCAGCAGGTGTGTTAGCTGCTGTTGCCATGAACCCACACATGAGTACACGGAACATTGCGAGAGCCGGTGGACTGAGTCAAAGTAGTGTCATGCGCATACTACGTCGTCACCGCTTTTCACCCGTTTCATGTGTCGCTACATCAGCAATTACATGGTGATGAGTTTAATCATCGAGTGCAATTCTGTCAATGGGCATTAACAGAGAATGCGTTGCAGTTCCACCTGTTTACCGATGAAGCTGGTTTCACAAACCACGGGGCAGTGAATCTACGGAACATGCATTACTGGTCCGTGCACAATCCTCGCTGGCTCAGACAGGTAGAGCGACAGCGACCGTGGAATGTAAATGTATGGTGCGGAATCATTGGCGACCACCTCATTGGTCCTCACTTCATTGCAGAGGCCCAAACAGCTGCAACATACATCGCGTTTCTACAGAATGATCTGCCAACGTTGCTCGAAAATGTCCCACTGGAAACGCGTCGACGTATGTGGTATCAGCATGAGGGTGCACCTGCACATCCCGCAATTAACACTAGGCTGACCCTTGACAGGATGTTAGACGGGCTTTTCATAGGACGTGGAGGACGCATAAATTGGCCAGCCCGTTCTCCTGATCTTACACGTCTGGACTTCTTTCTGTGGGGCACGTTAAAGTAGAATGTGTACTGTGATGTGCTTACAACCCCAGAGGATATGAAACAACGTATTGTGGCAGCCTGCGGCGACATTACACCAGATGTACTGCGGCGTGTACGACATTCATTACGCCAGAGATTGCAATTGTGTGCAGCAAATGATGGCCACCACATTGAACATCTATTGGCCTGACATGTCGGGACACACTCTATTCCACTCCGTAATTGAAAACGGAAACCACGTGTGTACGTGTACCTCACCCCTCATGGTAATGTACATGTGCGTCAGTGAAAAAGACCAATAAAAAGGTGTTAGCATGTGGACGTAATGTGCTGTTCCAGTCCCTTCTGTACCTAAGCTCCATCACCGTTCCCTTTGGATCCCTACGTAATTCGGTGCTCTCCGATACACACGATCAAACAGTGGAGGAGTGGTACCCAACCGTGAACTTTACGTTACAATATCTCCGGATGTCATTAACATTTTACAATGCAACAACCGGCACTGATTACGTATTTGTTTATATGTTCAGATGTGCTAACAAAAGTAACGGGGTTCCATTTAAAAGAACGTAGGTTTGTGTTAAAAAACATACTTCCGTGCATTTTATTATGGTTTGTATTAACCAATTACACTAGCCCGTCTCCTCACTTTCGGTCTGTGGAATCGATTCGTCAGTATTTGATGTGGTTTACGAAATATATACAGCGGAAACGTTAGGTGACATATATATATATATATATATATATATATATATATATATATATATATATAAAAACAGGTTCACTTTGTTATTCCAGAGACTGCTTAAAAGCTGAAGTCTAGCCATCAGAAGTAGCTAGCCTCTCCTCATATGTCCTATATTTGGAGAGAACACACCCAAAGCCTCACAGAAATGCCTTGAACTGCGCGATCAGATTGATTCAGGAGAAGAAGGCAGATGTACTTCCACTTTGCACAGGCAACAAGTATTATACAAAAGCTGTTTATGGCGTGATATTTCACTCATTACAGACCCACTTTCACAGGTGTCCCCAACACTCTAGACATTCACTGTGTTAGACAGACTGGCTTGCAAAGCGTCTTTTATACCCCAAAGATCCAAGACGGTGACACTTTCGTTCAGGTGATCGTTACGTCACCTCCGCTCGTACCTTCTACATCCACTTGTAATCACTAGCCCACTTGCATATTGTTGTTTTGGTTTGTGGTGCCCTTCACTAACCCTCCAGACCCCACCTTGGAGTTAATGTGGGTGAACCCATCTCCTGACAGCACTGAGAAGGTAAAGCTAATGGATCCAATTCCGTATGATATCTGAGACCTAAAGCTAGTGGGACCACCTTCATATGTTACTCCTGATCTATCCTGTACCTGGAGCAACCACTGTAACAGAGCAATATGCACACAAAATAGTGCAATTGGACCAGATCAAAATCAAAAGTAAAAGGAGTGGAAAGACGTTATCTAATGACAATGTGATCGCAGGAGTCACCTTGGATCTTTAGACTGTATAAGAAGTTTCGAAATAAGTTTTTCACTAATGTTGTTGGTGTCTGGAGTGTTGGGGATGCATTCCTGTGACGGTGGGTCTGTGATGAGTCGGATGACACTCCGCGAACTTCATATACAACTTTTTCTGAACAGAATACGCCTGTATTCATCTCCTGAACCCATATTTGAGGGGATATACAAAGGGGATTCAATAAGGGAAGCAACATATTTTTATTGAAAGTAGGTTGTTTTTATTCATGGTTCCAGTACATCATATTATTCCCCACACTTTTTGCTACAACACCCTGCTTTCAACGTAATCTCTTTTTAATGCGGCAGCCTAACGCCACATTTCTGGGATGGCTTATACGACTGCATGGCACCATTCTTCAGGCTGATGTCGAAGGCAACGTCTTGCTGCATCAAATACCCCGCATCATCCATGTACTGCTTCCCACAGTGTGCATCCTTCATTGGGCAAACCGATGTAAGCCGGAAGGTGCAATATCCAGGTTGTAGGGTGGATGAAGACAAACAGTCCAATAAAGTTTTGTGAGCGACTCTCCAATGTGCAGATTCATGTGAATCCTTGTGTGGTCGAGGAAAAGGAGAACTTTGTTTGTACTTTTTTGGCGACGAACACTCTGAAGTTGGTTCTTCAATTTCCATTGGGTAGTACAACACATTTCTGAGTTGACTGTTGTAACATGAAGGAGGAATTCAAACAGAATAACACCCTGAGACTACCAGAAGACCATCGCTATGATTTCACGTGCTGAGGGTGCGGTTTTGAAATTTTGTCGGAGGAGATGTGGTGTGCCCCCGGTCTATCGGTCGCTGTCTTGTTTTGGGGTCGAAGTGGTGAACCTACATTTAATCACTTGTGACCATCTTTGACAACAATCTTTCACAGTTACCCTCATGACACACAAACAATTCTGCACAGACGTCCTTCACTGCTCTCTATCGTCTTCTGTTAAGTGGCTAAGAACCCAGTATTCATATACCTTTGAGAACCCTAACTGGTGGACGAGTGTGTCAGTACATCCGACAGAGTCATCCAACTGAGTAGCAATATGATTGAGTGTGATGTGTGTCACCTCAAATGAGAGTGTTTGCATGCTCCAACACTGTGGGAGTTTTTAAATAATAAAATGTCATCAATAACAACTTTCTGTGACTTGTTCAAAGAATTTTATTGTGTGAACCATGACTTTATGTTGCAGAAATTACAATTCTATGGTATAAATGGAATATCATATGAGTGGTTTAAGTCATACCTACAGAACAGGAAACAAAAAGTTTCCTTATATGGGGCAATTGATTTAGACAAGTTTGCCACTTCATCCAACTGGGGTGAAATTACAGCAGGGGGATTAAAACTGTGTACCCGACTGAGACTCGAACTCGGGACCTTTGCCTTTCGCAGGCAAGTGCTCTACCAACTGAGCTACTGAAGCACGACTCACGCCCGGTACTCACAGCTTTACTTCTGCCAGTACCACGTCTCCTACCTTCCAAACTTTACAGAGGTACCGGCAGAAGTAAAGCTGTGAGTACCGGGCGTGAGTCATGCTTTGGTAGCTCAGTTGGTAGAGCACTAGCCCGCAAAAGGCAAAGGTCCCGAGTTCGTGTCTCAGTCGGGCACACAGTTTTAATCTGCCAGGAAGTTTAATATCAGCGCACACTCCGCTGCAGAGTGAAAATCTCATTCTGGATACATCAGGGGTTCCACAGGGTTCATTCATGGGTCCCCTTGTGTTCTTGATATATGTGAACGACCTCCTTTCTTATGTGAAACAAAAAGCAGAACTGACACAGTTTGCTGATGATACAAGCATCATTATTAATCCAGTAAAAGAAACTCCAACTGAAAATGATACAAATAAGGTCTTTGGAAAAGTCATTAATTGGTTTTTCTGCGAATGGGCTTGGTCTAAACTTTGAAAAAACACAGTACATCCAGTTTTATGCTGCAAAAAGTATAGTCCCTTCAATAAATATAACACATCAACAGAAGTCAGTAGACAATATAGAGCACACTAAGTTTTTGGGTGTACATATAAATGAGAATCTTAATTGGAAAATTCATATTTTAGACCTTCTAAGGCGACTTTTGCAGTTAGAATAACTACCAATTTTGAGGATTTAGAAATTAGGAAGCTAACATAGTTTGCATACATTCACTCTCTAATGTCATACGGAATAATATTTTGGAGTAACTCAACACTTTAACAAAAAATATTCACTGCTCAAAAGAAAGTGGTTAGAATAATGTGTGGGCTTCATAGTCGCACGTCTTGTAGGCATCTTTCTAAGAGACTGGGAATTATTACAACTGCCCCTAAGTACATTTACTCACTAATCAAATTTGTGCTCGACAACATGGACCAGTTTAAAAATAACAGTGACATTCATGATTATAACACCAGAAAAAAGAAAGACTTATACTATTCTTCACTCAACCTATCTTTGGGACAGAAAGGGGTAAAATATACTGCTATAAAATTTTGTAGCAAATTACGAGATGAAATAAAATGTCTGGCAGACAGAAGTAACAGCTTAAAAAATAAATTGAAATCATATCTCCTTGACAACTCCTTCTATACCATAGATGAATTCTTGAACAAGAATAAATAAATCTATTAATATAGTATATGCATGTTGTGCCATTTAAGTGAATGGGGTAAATAATAGAAATATTACTCTTTAACACTGCACTGTAAAATATATATATATATATATATATATATATATATATATATATATATATATATAATCTTGTATCATATGTGCATTTCTTGTGCACTTGACACATTCCACATCAAAGCGGCTTCTGTACCATGCAATTGATCAATGGAACACACAACTAACTAACTAACTAACTAACAGCTGTGTATGGCCTGTTTTAATGTGGGAGATCAGACAGGTATGTGTGACCTTGTTCTGATGATGACAGACGCCCAGCACAACGACTCACTCTGCTATTGTTCACTGCAAAGTCCGTATAAACATTCTGAAGTGCCTACAAATATCTACAATGCTCTGGTTTTCCACCAAAAGGAACTCAATGATAGATCTCTTCTTGGTTCACACCCTCATTAACGACGCTTCGTATAGCGTCGCTAACTATCTCAACTTCATGAAACTATAGGGGCTGGTGTGGGACTATTCCACAATGTACCACAACAAATTCCGCATTTGTGAAAACGACATTGGCCGAGAAAAATGTGTTGCATTACTTATTGAATACCCCTCATTACTGAGCAGCTCAGCACCTGATGAGGCGAGGCTACCATCGTTCAGTGGCTGGTAGTTAGATAATAGGCTGTGTATGAACAGACTATGTGAAGCAGGAGTCGTTTACACCAGTGTCGGAGATCAAGCCATATGTTTTCACTGCGGTGGAAAAAAACAACACACAATCTATGGGTTGAAAAAGCTGCACAGTTTTCCAAGTGTCTGTTTGTGAATCTTGTGAAGGGTAAATAGTTTGTAGATTTTACTCGTATTTGTCACAGCAGAGATACAAAAATTACCGTAATGTAGGCAGCTAACAATATCCTTCCATAAAATTTCAGGAAAGGTGGCGAAGTTGCTGTACTGGAAGCAGCTTCAGAATAGCGAGTGACTGTGAGGGCTTCTGGCAAGCCTCTCCTGTATGTAAAATTTTCTTTCAGGAAGAGAAGGGGTGCTAATCTTTCCACGTAAATGTATTTCACCTTATATTAAATGTGAGCTTCACATCTCCTCATGTGCTGTAAGTTGGAAACCTGTTTCAGATATCGTAAGAGTATTTTTTATGTTAAAAATCTGTATCAGAGAATAGCATTGACAAATAAAACGTTTAACTGAATTTGAAGTGAGTAGTATTTGTAACTCCAATGTTTATGACAGTAGTTTGGTGTATTACTTAAATTGACTATGTATGATGGAAGATGTCTTATACAATGTAATACAAGTTTCATGCTGAATATGATTATGTGCTAAGGAATATAATAACTACAAAAAATAAGTCCCTCACGTTAAATAACAATGTCATTATTTCTACAACAAAAATCATTGTGCACTTCTTCTAATAACCGTTTTGAACTGCAGCTATTATTGTAGATGGAAACAAGAAATATTTTTTTCTCCTTGTATTATGTGCATTTTTCTTCAAAGAGCCTCATAAAACGTGCAGTCATTGTACGATAGCTATTTTGGGATGTACAGTGACGGTTTTGTGTTAACCATTTCAGTTACCTTAGTAAGTACATCTTTATTAATCAATACAGCTATTCTCAAGTTTAAAGTCAGAACACTCTTAGACTCTCTCATGATGTAATAATATTATTATTAATAATAATATGAAGATATGACTCGCATATAAATGAGCTGTATGGAAATATAGTGATATGCTTTACTCAAAATTTAACATATGTTGCAACTTAAATAAAATAACGTTAATTATATTAATTTAATTTATATGTAAACTTACTAGTATGTACTTGTTGCTCTTTCCTCAAAACCTTTTGCCATGTGGCAGTATTTGGTAAACAATTATCTATTTTACATGTTAAGTTCTGTGAGTATTATGCGATGTCCACATGCAGGCATGCTGTCACAAAATTCTATACCCATATGAAATTTATGTCACATTAAGTTTCAGCAACATAACTCTGTTATTGTCTTTTAACTGCTTGGTTAAACAGCACATTCCCTCTATGTCAAAGTACACAGCATAACATAAACTTTGTATATTTCAATACAAACTATGTGTACTGTTGTAATCCTGTGGTTTCATCGCTGTACCACCAATAATTGCTACTACTGAGGCTGTAACATGAACAGTGCTTCTTCTGGAGTTGTCATCTCTGCTGGATGATACGTGGTTGTCAACCTCATGTGGTCTGTACTCTCTAATGTCGATACTGACAAATTATTGGAGAGGTGGCTCCATTCTGTGAGAACAAACAGAACATTTCTAGAATGCTGTGCAGTCTCAAGTTCAACAATGACTGCAAATTCGTGGTATGGCAGTATCCCACTATCGTGTTTCAATCTGGAATTGGTCAAATGAAGTGTACTTGTGAGTGCGAACACCTATTAGATATGTAAGTTCATAGTTCATAACGATAAACATCCTTATTCAGGTAAAAGGGAAACTAGACATATTTGCGAACGTCGTTTAGGAGATAGATGAACAGATAAAATGGCATTGCATGATATACTACAGTATACTGTGGGAATTTGGAGGCTCATATTATTTGGTATAGTTATGGCTTCACTATAGACTGCACCTTTCAGTACTCGCCATACAAAGGAATAAGGAGGAGTCAAATCAGAGGACCTGGCTGGCCATTCCATTCTATCCATTGGTTGGGAAACTGTGCATTCAGTGTTTGTGTTGCTACGAGAGACCAATGTGATTGGCAGCAATCATATTGGAACAACATACACCATCGCTTCCAGTGGTATCTCGTCTAGAAGAAGAGGTAGAATATTCAGAGGAGAGTGTGCATGTGTATTTCCACTGAATACTCTGGGATGAAATAAGGTCATTGTGGAATTTCCCATGGTGCCACACCATTTGCCTATGCTGCGCGGACGTTGGGGCTGTATCTGACGAAACCGGCGTTGATTTTCCGCTGCCTAATAGTGCCTATTACATAAATTTGCTTTACTGTGGTTTTTAAACATTGCTTTGTTGATAAAGAGCACACACTGGGGAGCTATAGTGTTCTCTCCCACGCACGACATAGCAAACTGAAAGAATTACATACGACGTTCGAAATCATGTCCTCTGAGTACCTGATGTGATGACGATGACAAAAGCGCAATTCATGTTAATGCAAGATGAAAATGACAATTTTCAACCCTATCCAACATTTCTTGGAAATACGTCTCGCACCACCAGTTAGATTGAGTAGAGTCACAGCCAGAACAGCTCTTTCATATCTTCTGTCACTTGGAATCTTCCATTTCACCCTCATTTTCATACTGAAACTACCTGTTAACCCTAGAGAACCAACAACTCACAGAACTGTCTGGCATGATCACCAACGATGGTCGGAATAGATATTCCTGTACTGCTTCACCATTTCGAAAGAATTTTTTGACATTCACCACATAAATGTAGCCTGCCAAATTTCTCCTTATGGGTGTACATGTCTAATGTCTACTTGCAAAGAGTGTTGAGCAGAAAGGGGCCTACCAATGTATGGCACTGTTCCTGCTAACTATGCAGTGTAGACAAGTCAACGGTCAAAAAGACTGATACCACTATGTAGCCACGTACGACTGTATTTGCGATGCAATAGCCAACCAGTCAACATTCTTTTCAGTTTTAGATTTCTTCTCTAATTATTTTACAAGAAACTTCAACTGCAAAATTAACAAGCATTATATCACTTTATCTTTTCAAGTGCCTTCAGATGCCATTAAAGAGAGTAAATCATTCCATTTAAAAATCATACTCACGTCAGTATATCGGTCAATGCAAGAGTTAAGACTCTTTATCGTATACCAAAGATAACGCCTCTTAGTTTCCTATCGTCTGGCTAAAATCTCGATTTTAATGTTCAAAAAATAAAAGGGTTGTTACATCTTACGTGACTCTCCCTGTATAATACTTATGTATACTGACATACAGTAGGCAATAATTTCCGTGTGACATAAAATATATTGCTATGAAGTATTGGTGGAATGTGGAATACATTGTTGTAGTTTGGAGGAAAAATTGTTACTGTTTTTTCGGTTTCGAGACGTTTTGCTACGGAATCGGTTACTGTTACTGTTTGGAAGCATTCTATTACAGATTGACGCAGTTTGTTATGATTTTAGGGGAAATTGTTATGATTTCATTGTAATGTGGTAATCTGTAACAAATTTTACGTCACATGTAGGTGTATGGACTGAAGTGTAACGTCGCCTGCATTTGCCATTATATTATGACTTCATCTAAAATATTCAATGTTCACTCTTGATCTGGAATTTTTAGAATCTAATTATAGTAGAAAAAACAATGTCTCACAACTTAGAAACGAGCTTTCGCTGTGGACTGATGTAATAAGCAGTCACAATGAAGATTTCACTTTGGGCTGATGTGTAATGCATGTGTAGGAATATATGTGTATCCATCAGACCAATGCAAGTAACACGGCATAATGAATGCCGTTCTCCCTGTACATACTTGTTTTCTATGTACAACCCTTTTTATACCCAGAGTTTCCTCCGTTCCTAGTAGTCTTAGTTGGTGTAGTCACTGTAAACTTTCTTTTCCCAGAACTCTCTATATTAGAAATTATTTATTTTGTACACCTATAATTCTTTTAATGTTACTACTATCATTATTATTATTATTGTCATTATTATTGCCATAAATATTATTAATTATATTATTACTATTGGTGGCAGCATCAGAAGTAAACCCAGAAATTAATTTTATTAATTCATAGTCTGTATTATTTACTTACATTGTCATTGTTGACAATCAAACCATTTTAAATTTGTGTGGAGACTTCAGCTTATAGGCTGTGATTTTTTTCTCTGTGGCAGAATTGGGGATACCCTGAACATGACAATTCATTGGATCACAATGCCACATGTGCGAATTACGCATATTGTACTGTCTGCATTGTTATCCAAGAACACGTTTAAGTTACATCCATTCTCTAAATTTTCGAGGTTACAGTTCTATTCATTTTGTCCGAATGAAGGAAAAACATCACGATTACCAAACAGCAATCGACAGTAAATTTCGTAAGAAGTTCTTGTTACATATCTCGAAAAACCTATCAACGGCTTGTGTTACGCGGAATCACCGCAGCATTGGATGATTACTGTTGTATATTCGCCCATTTCACTACCTAACTGAAAGATTTCTGGGTACATTTGAACAATTTCAACTCTAAATTCGTTGATTTCGACTCGGAATAGCTTCGATATTTCCTTTAATCCGATTTTAGCTCGACAGATGCAGCGAATCAGAGTCAGTGAGAGGATGTGCTACACTCTCACACGTCATGTCCACATAGAGGGACAAAATTAAGATCTAATCTACACATCGAACAGTCCTGAATGCTTTAGATATATCTTTCTTTGAAACGGAAGTCACCATCCTGTAAAATGAATATTAACTCGTAAACCTTTCGCAATAAGAGCAGAATGTTTCATCAATTTAGAAAAGTGCAACTCCTTTGGGACATACTATACAGGCTGAGTCACCTAACATTACCGCTGGATATATTTCGTAAACCACATCAAATACTGACGAATCGATTCCACAGACCAAACGTGAGGAGACGGGCTAGTGTAATTGGTTAATACAAACCATAAAAAAATGCACGGAAGTACGTTTTTTAACACAAAACTACGTTTTTTTAAATGGAACCCCGTTAGTTTTGTTAGCACATCTGAACATATAAAGAAATATGTTAACAGTGCCGTTTGTTGCATTGTAAAATGTTAATGACATCCGGAGATATCGTAACCTAAAGTTGACGCTTGAGTACCACTCCTCCGCTGTTTGATCGTGTGTATGGGACAGCACCGAATTACGTAGGGATCCAAAGGGAACGGTGATGGAGCTTAGGTACAGAAGGGACTGGAACAGCACATTACGTCCACATGCTAACACCTTTTTATTGGTCTTTTTCACTGACGCACATGTACATTACCATGAGGGGTGAGGTACACGTACACACGTTGTTTCCGTTTTCAATTACGGAGTGGAATAGAGTGTATCCCGACATGTCAGGCCAATAGATGATCAATGTGGTGGCCATCATTTGCTGCACACAATTGCAATCTCTGGCGTAATGAATGTCGTTCACGCCGCAGTACATCTGGTGTAATGTCGCCGCAGGCTGCCACAATACGTTGTTTCATATCCTCTGTGGTTGTAGGCACATCACGGTACACATTCTACTTTAACGTGCCCAACAGAATGAAGTCCAGAGGTGTAAGATCAGGAGAACGGGCTGGCCAATTTATGCGTCCTCCACGTCCTATGAAACGCCCGTCGGACATCCTGTCAAAGGTCAGCCTAGTGTTAATTGCGGAACATGCAGGTGCACCATCATGCTGATACCACATACGTCGACGCGTTTCCAGTGGGACATATTCGAGCAACGTTGGCAGATCATTCCGTAGAAACGCGATGTATGTTGCAGCTGTTTGGGCCCCTGCAGTGAAGTGAGGACCAATGAGGTGGTCGCCAATGATTCCGTACCATACATTTACAGTCCACGGTCGCTGTCGCTCTACCTGTCTGAGCCAGCGAGGGTTATCCACGCACCAGTAATGCATGTTCCGTAGATTCACTGCCCCGTGGTTTGTGAAACCCGCTTCATCGGTAAACAGGTAGAATTGCAACGCATTCTCTGTTAATGCTCATTGACAGAATTGCACTCGATGATTAAAGTCATCACCATGTAATTGCTGATGTAGCGACAAATGAAACGGTGAAAGCGGTGACGATGCAGTATGCGCATGACACTACTATGACTCAGTCCACCGGCTCTCGCAATGTCCCGGGTACTCATGTGTGGGTTCATGGCAACAGCAACTAACACAGCAACTGCACTCGCTTCTCCTGTGACGGGCTTGTTACGGACCCGTTTGCGTGCTACGACCATACCTGTTGAATACAGTTGGCGGTAGATGTTTTGCAATGTGCGGCACGTTGGATGCTCTCTGTCCGGATACCATTCTGCATACACCCTGCAGGCTTCAGCTGCATTTCGTCGACACTCGCCATAGATGAGTATCATCTGCGCCTTTTCAGAGTTCGAATACACCATGGTCACAGTTCCTACAACACTACACTATCACAGACGTCTGTTACACGGTGTACTACAGTTGGTCTGCGTGCGGAGACGAATGCAGAAAAACAATAGCAGCAAGCGCTACATGCGGACACTGCGACAGCTAGACCAAACCACAACAGTGTACTACAGCCACACTCGTAAACACGGTCGTCATCGTAAACATGTCCCTGCAGATGCTGCTCGCCGACCGTGGCCCGTGTTTGTTACAACACGCAACTGAACGTCGGAGGTTTCAAGCGTCAACTTCAGGTTACAATATCTCCGGATGTAATTAACATTTTACAATGGAACAAACGGCACTGATTACGTATTTGTTTATATGTGCAGATGTGCTAACAAAACTAACGGGGTTCCATTTTTTAAAAAAACGTAGGTTTGTGTTAAAAAACATACTTCCGTGCATTTTTCTATGGTTTGCATTAAACAATTACACTAGCCCCTCTCCTCACGTTCGGTCTGTGGAATTGGTTCGTCAGTATTTGGTGTGGCTTACGAAATATATCCAGCGGTAACGTTAGGTGACTCACCCTGTATATTACGCGGCGGTTTCTACGTTATGTGTGTCAAAATCTGTGCCATGATCAACGGTCACGTCTTGTGCAACATTGAATTACCGCTGTAACGTGTAGTAGCACATTGGGACATTCCAATTTTTAAGAACTGAGGTAAAATCTCATGTCTTTGCATTTCGGTACAACCAAAAAAGGGCTCTGACCAGTGGCCTTAGCCATCAAATAACGATACTTTAGCGGGGTAGAACGAGTGTATACAGCCATAGGTATAGATTATTACGCTGCACTTACTGGGAACGAAACACTTAAAACACGCAGAATACCATTTTATAGATCGGATGTAGGTCAGTGCGTGTGTTAATAATACGTCAAGTGTGTCGATTGATGGCTCTGTCGTATTGAGCTTGTTTATAAAATAAAATTATTTCTCCCATGGAATCACATTTCAGTTCTTACAGTGCTACTGATGATGTAACTCACATCTTAAAACGTACTTGTGGCTATAATAATGAAACTTCCTGGCAGATTAAAACTGTGTGCCGGACCGAGACTCGAACTCGGGACCTTTGCCTTTCGCGGGCAAGTGCTCCACCAACTGAGCTACCCATACACTACTCACGGCCCGTCCTCACAGCTATACTTCTGCCACTACCTGCTGTGAGGACGGGGCGTGAGTCGTGCTTGGGTAGCACAGCTTAACAGCTCATGTATCCTAATTTGCTGACAAGAATAATGGACAAAAGAATGGAAAAGAACGTTGAGGATGTTTAGATGGCAATCAATTTGGGTTTAGAAAAGTGAAAGGCACCATATAGGTAGTTCTGACTTTGCTGTTGATAACTGAAACAAGATTAAAGAGAAATCAAGAAAAGTTCATAAGATTTCTCGATCTGTTCTCAGACCTCTCGACAGTCATAGTCTTTTCTGACCTTCTGAGGGAAGGGACAAGCGTAGAAGCACAAGTGCATTTACAAAGCTAGGTACTACTTCTGACACTTGCAACTTCCGTTTTTGTAGCGGCATAAGTTTCCTGAACTGGCTCTTTGAGGTAGCGAACGTGGGGGGCTGCATAGCGTTCATAGATTTTTTGGCCACACCACGCAGCATGCACTTTGGTGTGTCTTATCTGCCATTCTTCACGGAACACACTGAGGTCGCTACTCCAGACACGATTACCTCCAGAAAATTTCACACACTTCCGAGGAGGTGAACGAACACCTCCAGGAGTGACCTTACCACATTTGCAAGGAGTGGCTTCTCCCTTACAAACGAGAATAATGTTCCAAAACAATGGAATTTAGAACCGCGAATTATGTTGGGGAGATAACACTGCACAGGGGGGCGAAGGAAAGGTGCCTTGATATGCTCTGGGAGTTTTGTGCTGCTGAAAGTTACTGTAATCGAGTCTGATTTGATCATATCGCCATAAACACTTTTCATTATGTTTTGTACATAAACAATGCTTTCTTGGGCCCACTCAATGACCATGAGATTTCTGCAAGTAACGCCACCTTTGCTGTAGACCATGTAGGTGTGTGACTCAGTTTCAGTGGCATATTCCCCAAGGGATTTCACTGTCTGCAGGTTTGTCACTTGCTGGCAACTAGAGCTTTCGACCAACAATGTCCCATGCAGTATTCCTTGACAGATTCTAATGTACCTGCAATTCGATCTAAATCCTTTTCAATGCAAAAAGGTGAAGCGTTTTTCGAACCACACTCTTACCTGTTAATTAATAAAAACACATTCTGACTAGCAGCATGCATTCAGCTCCTATGTACACTACAACTCCCAATAAATTCTGAGACTGGAGGACTAGCTACACGAGCCCTCATGCTGGATTGCGTGTTGGTATCTAACAGCGGGCCACTTGTTCCTCTGGTTGGATGAGGAGAAAATTTCGAGGGTTCGATATCAGTCCTACAAGCTACTAGATAAGTAAGAGTCGAGCCAGACAGATCCCACTTGCCTGGATAAGCCTTATACAACTGAAGTGCAACAGATTCTCCAGCAATTACCGGCTAATGACTGTTCCACCTCAACAGCTATGCATCCCATCGGCTTGCAGAACATCTTGAGATTAGGGTTTGTTTTATAGAGGTTTTTACCATCCTCATGATCTGGCCTGTCAAACCAAGATCCAAGTTCACTGAGGCACACAACGTTCCACCGCTGCACTGCACAGTGCTAGCTGAAGCATGCGCATAACTTTCGGTAACAGAGGACTGTGGTGCTTACCAGTCCACACTTCAGATACTCTGGCGTTACAGGGCCCCTTTCTAGAAAATAAACGTTTAACTCCTGATTGCTCGACATTATCACGGCATATATTATGCGAGGACTGCAGTTGTGGCACGTGAGAATATCTGTGAGAATAGATTTTTATCTTTCCTGCAGTGGCGATTCAAAAGCTGGAGTGGAATTGCTTTTTAGTTCCATGCCTCATCTCTCTCTTTAGCGAGGGAAGCCTCGCTCGGCAGTTGGTAGTGGTTACAGTCAGTGGTGGTGCATCTATGCGGATGCTGTGAACGGAGGTGTGGGGGCCGCTGGCTGAGTGGTGCACAGTGACAGGAAGACAACGCAAAAGATGCTGCACGGATGTTTGCTTGCCCGCTACTGCCTGCAGAGTACGCACGCACAGGCCTGCGTCCTGTATGAGGGGAGGGCAGACATAGTAACAGCTCTGTACACACGATCTCAGGACATCGGTAGGAACATGCGCTGTATTATGTGCACTACGGGTGTGCTATTTATTTGAAATAAGCACACGAAAGCGCTCATGCCCTATGTTAAACAACACCAGGCTATCCTCCTTTGGTGTCTAAATAATTACATCAGGCAGTGAGTATTAAATAAATATATCATGCGCTACGTACATACAATTCCTTAAAACACACCTGGGGACCCTTAAAATCTGCGATGTGTTATATTAACGTTCCTATTGCTCTATGTTTATATGAATAGTGTAGTTCCTACATACCTGAAGTCAACTGCCGAGTAAATGTGTTTAATTGGTCTTGTAAACAGTTCATAAGCGTCACAGTCCTTCCTGTCTGTTTTCAGTAATTGCGAAAATGATTCACAGTTTAATAACACAGAATCAAAATTTCTCTCTTCGGTGGAGCTTGCGCTGATGTGAAACTCCTGGCAAATGAAAACTGTGTGACAGACCTGGACTTGGACCTGTGAAGTTCAGAAGGTATGATATGAGGTATTTGCGGAAGCTGTGAGGACAGGTCATGAGTCGTACTTGGATAGCTCAGTCGATTGAGCACTTGACCACGAAAGAAAAGAGATCCCAGGTTCGAGACACAGTCTAGGACACAGTTTTAACGTGTAACTAGTTTACAATTTAATTGGGTTTAAGTGTCCTTGTAAATCAACCCACAAGTGTACAATCGCTTTCGTTCATGTAATAGTATGTCATATATAGGAGCTGTTTTCTTTTTGGCGAATGGAAAGGGGATTGTAACGTCACATATGTGGCTATCGTTTGGGAATCAATATTTTTTTGGAACGTTTGAATGGCATCATATATGGAGGCATCTTGCCCAGATAGGACCTTTTAACCTTCCATCATGTTGCTGGACTTAAGGGTTCTTGCTGACTTGACGTTAGACTCTCACAGATCAGCCATCATGGATGCCATCTTTATGATGTTGAGGGCTACTTCCATCAGGTTTGTGATGTTATGGTTCCACCATACAGATTGTGTCGAATTTGATAGTGATGTCATAGTGTCAGCTATATTGTATAAATGTGACAACCATGTAAGCTGGACTCATACCTACAACCAAGAGGGTAACACACCTTCGAATTCCTCACTATTTATACCTAACCAAATTGGCCTTGAGAAGTGAGGAGTGAGGGGGTGGCAAAGGAAGAGGGAGGTAAGGGGTGACCCTTACCTTGGCCTTGGATGAATCCGGGAACAGCAGAGAGCCAGCCGAAAAACCGCACTGTTCCACTGCTGCTAGGTGCGAATTTCTCTCTGAAAATGTCCACCAGGGTGTTAAGCTCGACATTCAGTTCACACAGTATCTCTTCTCCCACATAGTGGCCGGGTTTTATGCATACAGCACTGAAGATACTTTATGGTTTTAGATGTTGTGGTCATCAACATGAACAGTGGCTATCCTCACAGCCCATTTTCAGTTCCTGTACTTCTCAACTGCATCCTTGATCTGATTGTGGAGGGCGATAAGCAGATCTATAATGCCTGTATACCTCATCAGTTGTCACTCAGGCCGCACTGGATTCTTTTCCACAATCCCTTCTATGATGTTTAGCGGGAGCTGACCTGATGCTCTGTTGGAGGGAAGCAGGGGGATAGTGGTGCATTGCTTTCCTCTATAGCTGCCACTTTGCCTGTCGCCAAAGCAAAGTTAGTGTCAAAATTGCCTCTACACCAGACTTCCTCAGGGTCCTACCTGCAGTAGTGGTAGTATCCAATCTTGTATGTACACAAAGTTTTGTACATGCCACTATTGCACATACATCGATAGCTCAACACTTCCTTCTTCTGGTCACAGTCCCCACTTACCACCCTTACCTTCACATGTGCAAGTGTTCCCCAGTCCATCACCTCTCCTCTCCCCACTCCTCTTCCCTGAGTCTGATACTGTACTTCATTCATATCTACAAAACTCTATTGGCACCACACCTCATACTTAACATCCTTAGCCCAAACCGAACACTTTGTACATTCACCATTCTGAAGCAGCACAGCTATTTACATCCCATGCCGCCCATGTCATCCACTTTTTTATCTGTTGTCCGGATGTCATCAAATGAACCATTTAAAACTTAAAATGACGAATTCCTACTTATGTCTTTTTGTGTTGCCAGTCTTTTGACAGTATGATGCGGTCCACCACGATTTTCTCTCCTGTGCCAATCTTCTTCATCTCAGAGTATCAATTGCGCCCTAAATCCTCACCCTTTTTAGTATGTGTTTCAGTCTCCATCTTCTCATGTGGTCTTTACCCTCTATAACTTCTTTAAGTGCCATGGAAGTTATTCCACGAGACCTTAATATGGGTGCTATGATGCTGTCTCCTCTTCATGTCGAAGTTTTCTACACGTTCCTCTCCTTGCAGATTCTGCAGAGAACCTCCTCGTTACTTACCTTATCTGTCCACATTATTTTCGGCATCCTTCTAAAGTGCGACATCTCGAATGCTTTGATTTTCTTCTATTAGATTTTTCGCACAGTACCTTATTCACTTCCACGCAATGCTGTGCTCCAAATGAACATCCACGGAAATTTCTTCCTGCCACTAAGACCAATGTGTGAATTAATTAGACTTCTTTCAACGAGGAATGCCCTCTTTGCATTTCCTGGACTACGCTTTATGCCCTCCATGCTTCGTCATTAATGACTTATTTTGCTTCCAAGGTAGCAAAATATCTTTTCTTCAGCTAGATCGCGGCCCCAGTTTTGATAAGTTTACCACTAATTTCAAGTCTGCTACTCTTCATTACTTTCGTCTTTCTTCGGTATACTCTCAACCCATAGTGTGAGCTTCTTAGACTGGCCATTCCATTTAACAAGCCCTGCAATTTTCTTTCACCTTCACTGGGAATAGGAAAGTCATGAGAGAAATTTATCATTTAACCTTTCAGCCTGAATTTTTATCTCACTTCTGAATCTGTCTTTTAATTCCGTCATTTTTTCTTAATTGTACGGATTAAAGGGTAGGGGCAAAAAGTTGGATTCCTATCTTATACTTTTTTAAACCTGAAACCTTTGTTCACGGTCTTCCATTGTTATTCTTCTTCTTGGTTCTCGTACATATTGCATATTCTCTTTTTTCCTAAAGCTTGAAGGGTCTCTATGTGATGCTCTTCATGAGATTTTGTTTAAAGTAACATCACCTCAATTTAATGTGTAGTTAAAAAATTTCTTCCGACGTAAAATAAATGTACCGCTGAGTGTGTTTTTATCAGACACGGTTTATGTATTTTCATACTCTGTACCGAACCTATCTGCTAACTGTCTAATTCAGATGCACTTGTGCAAAATCCATTAAGTTTTGCTACTTCTCTTCGACCCATAATGATGCTTACAGTGATTCACTACCATACTTCACTGTATCCGTCCCTTCTTTTCTATCCTGCGATAATGAAACGAATGGATGTGTGTGTGTGTGTGCAATTATGAACTCCATGTGTATATCCTTGGGAATAGAGTACTCTGCCACGGTGACAGTATGGCCAACTTTATCGGATGCTTGTTGGATAGCAAAGAGGCCCTGGTCTATCCTTTTGTGTAAGCTGGCCCAGTACATTAACTTTGGAGAGACAACCCCAGGTTTTGTTAAGGGAGTTCGTCACTGTTCGCTGGGAGCTTGGTAAAATCGGTTACTCGTAAGAACTTCCCCAATTAGTTTGGTTACTGTTTTAATTTGTGTAAGTTCAGCGTAAAGCTAAACCCTAACATCGCGAGTGTTGAATACTTGAAAATTTTGGTGATTTCATAGACTATTGTGTGATTCAACCAGTCACTTGAACATGTGGAAGTGTGTCAAAATGGGTAACGAGTCAGTTCAGTCAGCTTCTCATTTTTCTGACAGCGATTGCGTAAGACTGTTATAGTATCACATTGATTTTCAATCCGTTTTATTCCGTTCCTTCCATTTTTCGGTAGTTGCCTTGTTAGTTACCACCATATGTTAATTTTAACGTTTAGGAGCCTTCAGCTTTGACATCTTGTTAGCTTCGTGATAAATTCAGTGCACATCTTGTCTGTTTATCATTTAAATTTTACATGCTCTTTAGGTCATGTCTCGATCTTTCTTTGTGTATTCCAACGGCAACTTTACATATTTACCCCACGAGGAGCAACTTCTCCTTGCTAGCCACATGTGCTCATGATGGAGGTCTTTTGTTCTTACCTTTTCTCTGTGTAAATCTCATCAACAGCATTTGGGTGTTAAGTACGTGTATGGTTAACCCAACCTTTAATTTTCCCGTTCCATAAACGACGAATTTCGTAACAGATTCGGATACAATTTGTGTCATTTATCAAGTATCGAACTTAATATATATCACGCACCAACAATCGTCACGTTTTACTATGTTCGCAAGCGTTTTTGGTTAAGTTATCGAATTTGATACTCGTTCATTTTTACCTGCTATTATATTCAGTCCTTCCATAACAAATTCATCACACGCCTCATCCTATAGAATTTCCTTGCGCAATACTGTGGTACAAGCCATCGTTTTTCATAAATTATGTGTCATTTAAATTAGTCCAAGGTTACAATGGTTACCATGCAGAGCCGCAACTACCAAACCAGAGCCAAGATTATTCAAGTTGCAGCCGCAGTCTTTAAGCGAGGAAATTCCCGCGAAATACGGAAGCTAGCTGTAGTAGCAGCGATCATTCTGCTTCTCTATTTAATATTACACCCCGTAACAACTAAGAAACAACCTTTTGAGCTTATCTCATGTTTCCAGAGAATTTAGGACGCCGTGACCCATTTCACATTGTTAAGCACTTTTTCTAGGTCCACAAATCCTACGAAAGCATCATATGTTCGTGTTAGGTCGTCCCTCCACTCACAAATATAGCTTCAGAACTATCTCTCTGGTACGTTTCACCTTTCCTAAAATCAAACTGATCGTTATTTAATCGTCCCTCAGCCTTATCGGCATATTACGGTAGATTGTTATACGAGACAGCTTTCATTTAGAAGCGAAACCTTTCTTTTGTCCTGCAGCTGGCAACTGTAGAGCCATAGCCAGCATTCGGGAGGATGACTCTTCAAACCCGTGCCCGGCCATTCAGATTTAGGTTTTGTATGATTTCTCTAAAGCGCTCCCGGAAAATACGAGGAATTTCCTTTCAAAGGGAGCGGCCGATTTCCCTCCCCATCATTGACACAATCCGAGCATGTGCTCCGTCTCTAATGACCTCGATGTTGACGGGACGTTAAACTCAATCTTCCTTCCTTCAATATCCAGCTGAAGACCTTTAAATGAGGCTGGGCTACAAAGTGTATATTGGCGAATAACACTACCTGTTTTAACGTTGTAGACGAAAGTTTAAAGTCTCTGTGATTCTTGAGTTTCTCCCGGCGTATTTGATAATCAAAATATCCACGGGTGTACTGCCGGTCTACAGTGTCCAATGGGCACAATATTACGGCGATCATACATGCCGCCATCATCAGGTGAACTGACGGACTGAGCTCCTGTGAACGTGCCGGCACGGAGATCCGTACGCTATGGCTGCTCAGAGGGAACTGGGTTCGGTCTCGCGTGGATCTGCACGGAGATAACTTGTCCTCCGATGTGTGATGGAGTTCGCAGCAGTTATTGCTTTGCCTCCCATGCATGCCGATGTAATGAGTCTTCACATGTAGATTGTCTTCTTGGTTGTCTCCTCAGCACAGTTCTGCAGTGCTAGCTATGCAGCGAGCAGGTGTGGCCAGCGGGTGGTGAGGCTGCGCGACAGTTTGCGGCCCAGCGTCCGGATTTGGGTGTTGTGTGACCGGCCTTCACGTTCGTAAAAGGTGCGGGCGGTCGCCTGGAAGAGGTCAAGGAGCAGAGGTACTTCCGAGATGTCGTGAAGATAAGCGGTGGGGAAATCGTAAGGCAGGTGTAAGGCCAGCCGAAGGATGCGATTCTGCAGTGTCTCCAGCTTCTTCAGGTTCGTGTCGGCGGCATTCGCCCCGACGACAGCGGCGTATTGGAGTGCAGGGTGGAGCAGCACCTTGTAGAGAGTGATGCCCAGCCGCGGTGGTAGTTGGGAGCAGGGGTTCAGCACCGGGTACAGGATGCGGAGCCTGTTCCACACGTTGGTCTTCACTTCGCAGATGTGCGGAACCCACGTTAGTTGGCGGTCGATGGTGACACCGAGGTAATGCGCCGTTGGACGCCACGGGACAGGGCTGCCACCGACGGTGAGCGGTTGCAGACCTGCAGGAACGAGTCGCCTGGTGACGATCAGGAACTGCGTCTTGGCCCCATTGAATTGTAGACGCCACTTGACGGCCCAGGCTGCCAGGGTGTCAACGGCGAGCTGCAGACGGCGGCGCATGACGGCGGCATTGAGGCTCCTCGTACAGAGAGCCGTGTCATCCGCGTACAGGGCGAGCCGGACACGGTCGATCTTCGGCGCA
Organism: Schistocerca serialis cubense; assembly: GCF_023864345.2. Classification (NCBI taxonomy): domain Eukaryota; kingdom Metazoa; phylum Arthropoda; class Insecta; order Orthoptera; family Acrididae; genus Schistocerca; species Schistocerca serialis. The sequence continues at coordinate 299,389,315 of NC_064645.1, forward strand.
TCAGAAGTGTACAGCGAGTACAGGAGTGGCCCCAAGACCGAGCCCTGTTGCGCACCGGCGTTGATGCGGCGGACGGAGGACAAGCCGTGCGCAGCCCGCACATGGAAGGTCCTATCGGCAAGATAGGAACGGATGAGACGGACGTGCGACGTCGGGACCCCAAGTTCAAAAAGATTGAATCAGAGGCCGTGGTGCCACACACTGTCGAAAGCACGCGACACGTCCAGGAACACCGCGCCGAAGAACTCGCGCTGCTCGAGGGCGACGAACGCATCTTCCACTAGCCGAAGGAGTTAGTGAACTGACGAGTGGCCCCTGCGAAAGCCGAACTGCTCTTCGGGCAGGAGGCCTTCCTCGTCAACGTGGCGCTGCAGCCGCCTGATGTACACCCTTTCAAAGACCTTGGAGACGGCCGGCAGTAAACTAATAGGTCTGCAGTTCGCAGGCTGACGCAGATCCATCCCCATCTTCGGAATCGCCACGATCTCTGCGTGCTTCCAGGACTGAGGAAAACTGCAGGACCGGAGGATTACATTAAAGACGTCGGCGAGATGAGTGACAGCCACTGGCGGCCACTTCTGGAGTAGGGCGTTGGAAACTTCGTCTGGGCCCGCAGCTTTCCTGGGGTTCAGGGCACGCAGGATGGACGACAACTCCTCCGCCGTCGTATCTTCAATGACGTCATCGTCGTCGCGTGCCTCCAAGTAGCGTGGGAGCCGGTCAGCAACCAGGTCGTCGTGGACAGCGTCGGTCGGGTCTTCGATTGGCGTAAACGCAGCCTCAAAGACATCTGCGAGAGCATCAGCCTTCGCAGCTGGTTCGCAGACAGCCTGACCGTGGACCAGCAGCGGAGGGATACGTTGCGTGCGGCGTAGGAAACGCTTCGTCGTCTGCCAGGCCGTGCCGTCGTCAAGACAGAGGGTGGTGACCTTGTTATTCCAGTCGCGATTGCGATGGTTGTCAATGGCAGCCCGGATGTCCCGACGCATCCTGTAGAGGAGGCGCTCGGTGTGGGCAGTTCTTGTCCTTTGCCACTCCCGGTAGACCCGGTTCTTCTCAGTGATGGCTGCAAGGATGTCCGGCGGCAGCTGTCGGGAGTAGTCAGGCGGAGTGCGAGGTCGGGGTGGCGTGGCTATAGTGGCAGCGTCGATCGTGGTTGCCGCGAAGTGCAGAAGTGCTGCGTCCGCCCCAGCTTCCGCAGTGGGCGGCGCGGCGGCGAGTGAGTCCGTCACGGCTGCTTGAAACCTGTCCCAGTCGATGCCAGCAAGTGAGATGCCTCTCCTGGGCTGTTGGAAGGCGTCTAGGTTGATATCAAAAATCTCTGGGACATGATCAGAAGACAGTGCCGTCCTCGTCGTGGCGGTGATCTGATGAGGGATGCCCTTGACGACCGCGATGTCGATTATATCTTGGAGGCCACGAGCAGGGAAGATTGTCAGGTCGTACGGCCCCACCACAAGCGCACGGTGACGTTCCGCTACCCGGAGCAGGCAGCGGCCAGCGGCATTGGTGATCCTGGAGTTCCAGGAGACATGCTTACTATTGAAGTCCCCGGCGACGAACACCTGCCCCCTCAAGGAGAGCAGAGCATCGATGTCAGCAGGGTCCAATGGACGAGACGGTGGTCAATAGGCAGCGACGAACGTGATGGCGCCCGCTGGGGTGCGAACGACGACACCAGTGGCCTCGAGCGTTGCTAGTGGTGGAAGTTGTATCACGTGATGACGAATGCCATTGCAGACGTAAACGGCTGTCCCACCACCCACCGTCAGTCGATCGGTGCGATAGCTGGAGTAGTTTGCCGCCCTGACGTCGACCCCAGGCTTCAGGTGGGTTTCGTTGATGAGACAGATGTCGACGGCTTCATCTCGAAGAAATTGGCGATGTTCGCCAGCTTGAGTGCGGACGCCGTTGACATTCCACGCGACGACCGTGAGCCCTCTAACGCTGCCCACGGTGCAACTGGTGAGGGTTGACAGCGGTCGGGACCGGAGAGGCCATCGGCACTGCAGCGGTGAGTTGCTGCGACAGGACTTCGATCAACTTCGTAGCGCTGGTCACCAGGGCAGTGAGCTGCGCGACGAGGTTGGCCAGGTCAGCGGTGGAGGCAGCCGGCGCGGCCCCGTCGCTGGAAGGGGGAGGCGTGGCTGCTTCGCTTTGAGAGTCCACCTGTGGCTGCTCGACTGACGGGGCTGAGCGCTGGGAACCCACGGGGCGGTGACCCCCGCGCCGGCGGTTGGCGGGGCGCGGTCCGGCCGACGTCCCGGGAGAGGCAGTACCCGGGTCCGCCACTAGCAGCTATGGTGGAGGCGCAGGAGCCGCAGGTGTCGGCACAGCTTCGGATGCGGCAGGAGCAGGTGCAGCCGACGCAGCTGGGACGGCGGAGGGTGCCCCTGACGTTGCCGCCGCGAAAGAGCCGCCGGGCCGTCTCGTTGCTGGCTTCTTCGGACGTGGCGCTGGTGTTTGGCCACGTTGGCGAGCGATGGCACGCTTCCACACCTCACTGGCCATGTGAGCACCGCCACAGAGTGCACATGTCGGCTTCTCGGTGGGCGGACGGGGGCACGCACGTCCTGCGTGGGCGCCGGCGCATTTAACACATCTGTCCGGCCTAGAGCAGTGGCGCGCGACGTGATTGATCCCCTGGCAGCGAAAGCACTGCACAGGGCCTCTCTGGGAGCGAAGATCTTCGGTCTGAACCGGAACCTCGGCGACCCGTGTCAATTGGTACAGTTTGCGGTTCTCCACGGTGTCGGAGCAGACGACCAGGAAGAGCGGCATATCATCGCATGATTTAGGCGACTTCATCTTCACGACTGCCCGGATGTAGAAGCCCAGGTCAGCGAGTTCACGATGCAGGTGATCGGCTTCCATGTTGAACGGGAGGTCGCGGATTACAATCTTCAAGACCTTGTCATGTACGGAAGCGTGGGTATAGAATGGGATACCACGCTCAGACGCCTCCTGAGTGACCCGGCGACAATCGTCAGCAGTGCGGAGTGTGACCCTGTACAAGTCTCGCCCGGCAGGCTTCACGGTGTACACGGCCGTTGTCCAGCTGCGCAACAACTTCTGCAGTTCCCCTTAGGGCGGCCGAAACTGGATGACCACCGGCGGAAGATGGGAGTCTTTCTTCGGCGCAGGATCGCGCGGCAGCTGGTCCGGCGTGGCTGCGAGATCGTCGAATGAGTTGGCTACGGCAGTTGGAAGCGTCGTCGAAGACTGCTTGCGTCTTGCAATTCTGCGGGCCGGGACAAAACCATCGGCGTCAGGGACGAAATCTTGCTTGGCCCTCTTCTCGATCGGCGAGCTGCGAACAGCGGACGTCGCGGCTGTTACCCTCCTCTTCTGTTTCCCGCTTCGTCCGCGTGGCTGAGGGGCGGTGGAGCTCTCATCTTCAGAATCGGGGAGCGGAGCAGACAGCGGTGTGTTCGAGGTTTCCGGAGCTGTGTCCATCAAATTCATAGCCATAGCATTGGTCGTCGTAAGTGGGGGGCCAGATGGGGCCGCCGACGGCGCAAGCGCGGCCGGACGGCGATCTGCCACACCCTTCGCGTCGCTAGCAAGCGCAGGTACGTCCTTCTCGCGGCTGCACATCTCAGCGACGGTTGGGTTCAGTCGCGGCGGCGGCCGATTTAAATACCTTCCGCCCGCGGCGCACTCCCTCCGCCGTCCGCGCCCCGCGCCACGGTCGCGCGGTGGAACAGATTGCAACGGCGTCTGAGATGACGTCGGTGTGATGGCTCTGCCTGACCCCATTCCTCTGTGAAGGATGGTGGCAGCTGTTTGCGTGCAAATACAGATCAGTGTGCGTTGTCTTCCGATACACCCCATGACCTAGGGAGGGGGTACTTAAAACTCTAGTACATAGGGCGCGCATTATCTCTGACGCAGAGAGTGTACCCAAGGAATTGGAACATATGGGAACTGTACTTCGAAAAAATGGGTACTCAGAGTGGCAGATTGAACGTGCTATCCACCCAACCACTACAGCACAACCCGTGGAGATGGATGAAATCACGAGAGAGGAGGTAGGCACTGGGTTTATTCCATATACGGGCACACTCTCGGGGAAAATCGCCCGTATTTTGAAGAAACACCGGGTCGGAACTGTGTTTTGGCCTCCGAATAAAACTCGTGCACTGGTGGGAAGCGCCAAAGATGACCTCGGTTTGAGGAAGGCCGGCGTGTACCAGATTTCGTGTCAATGTGGCAAGTCATATATTGGTCAGACTATGCGTACCGTCGAGGATCGATGCCGTGAACACCAGAGGCACACTCGGCTGATGTATCCGAGCAAGTCGGCGGTCGCTGAACATTGTTTGTCGGAAAATCACGCTATGGAGAATGAACGCACGAGGATTCTGGTACAGACGTCGAGATACTGGGACTACGTTGTCAGAGAAGCCATCGAAATTCGCACCAATGACGACCTCATAAAGCGTGACTGTGGCTACAATCTTCGCATGGCTTGGGAACCAGCGATTGGGTTAATCAAGAGTAAATCGAGCAAACGTATAGTTGTGACGACCACGGCGGACAGAGCCATCACACCGACGCCATCTCAGAAGCCGTCGCAATCTGTTCCACCGCGCGACCGTCGCGCGGGGCGCGGACGGCGGAGTGAGTGCGCCGCGGACGGAGGGTTAAATCGGCCGCCACCGCGACCGAACCCAGTTTCCTCTGAGCAGCCATAGCGTACGGATCCCCGTGCCGGCACGTTCACAGGAGCTCAGTCCGTCAGTTCACCTGATGATGGCGACACGTATGATCGCCGAAATATTGTGCCCGTTGGACACCGTAGACTGGCAGCACACCCGTGGATATTTTGATTTTAAAGTCTCTGCTCACCATGCTGAGTCACCACAGTGCCTTGCAGAACACAAATGCTGCCCACAGGTGCGTGACGATTTTGGGGAATTCATGGCTCCACGAGATGTACTCGTGCTGCTCTGTCGCAGCCGCCCACTGCGGCGCTTCTTGCTGGCCTACCTGTCGCTAGGTGTGTGTGACGTCACCATGTGGCTGACGTTTCCCATGAGGGGCGCGGGCCTGCCGCTGGACGTGGTGCTGCCCTTTGATACGGCGCACCCCGTTGGTTGGGCCGCTGGCTGGCTTTACTGCGCCTTCATCACGGTTCACGCCATTGTGATGAACATGATGGTTGACGCCTTCAACGTTAGCCTCATGGTGCAGCTCAGAATGCAACTCGTCATTCTAGGAAGAAAGATTAATGACTTGGCCAACGATGGCGAAAGCATGGCATCATCACCGGCACAGACAGCATTCAAGGGAGATGAACAACCACGGACGTTATGTTCTCGCATATACAATCACTACTCGTCGAAGAAGGTCAACGATCATAATCAGAAAATGAATTCCCTCGCACTGGATGTAGAAACTAAAGGAATTCGGCATTCTGAACAACTTTCCAGCGGTAGTGATGTTCACTGTCAATTGAAAAAGATTATCCTGCACCATCAAACTATTATCAGGTAAGCACCCAAGTAGTTTATGGGGCAGATTATCAGCATTTAATAATTCTGACACAAATATAAACACATATGTTTGTTAATGTTCACTGACGAGCAGTTCAAGTAGATTCTTGAAACAGTTCATGGAACTGCTGAAGAAATAGTTTGTAGAAAATTCTTTACATAACATAAGATCCACGGTCTGTAATAAGAGCTAGCTGATTCTGCAATGAGAGAACTGCAGAGTGCAAACTTACTGGGGAGCGCAACAACTGGAAGACGTGCAACACCAAAAAGTGTATCTACATTCGTGGCAAGCTCACCAGAAACAATATTAATAGCCATCTTTCATAAAACGGGAATTACGGCAAATGGGGTTGAGCTTTTGCTAGGCTGTCATGTGACCCTGCACTGCTGATAGAAACCATGGCAGTGAATTGGTTTCTGTGTGTCAGTCGGTTGTATCGAACCAGCCCAGAAAGGTAAATCGACGTGAAGACACGTGGGAGAATGGTAGAAGGAAGCATTTTCGTGTTTGGACGTGCCCATGACCACACCGTGAATTATGATTTCCGTTGTGTTGCTCTACCAATGCGGACTGTGTAAGGTTCAAGAAGGAATAGTGTACCACACACAACCATGTAATGTTGGCATATGAACTCACAGGGAACGGAGACGAGTTGCAGCCGCCTTCTTACACAAGAAGTTGTGTCAGCTGCTATCTTACAAACATTTTGATCACGATCGTTTTACTGATGGCTAATTTAGGAAATCGGGCTAAATATTCGGGAGGATGACGGTTCAAATACCCATTGAACCATGCACATTTGGGTTTCCTGTAATTTACTTAAATTCCTCCAGCCAAATACCAGGACCATTCCTTTGAAGAGGGCACTGCCAACATCTTCACCCATTATTTCGTAATCCTACCATGCGCTGCGTCTCTAATGACCGCGCAGTCGACAGGACGTTAAACTCCAACCTCCCTTATTTCTATATTTTGGACTCAAAAATTATTATTCTTCCCCAAAACATACAATAATCACTGCAAAAGCCAGTGCAGGCTGCAGATCCTTTCTGTTAAGTAACACAAATCTGAAACCGTGTGTTATGGAAAGGTAAAATTATGATTGTTAATCCTTCTCGGATATTCCTATTTTTAACAATTAAACAGATGGAAATGATTCAATGCAAAGTTTCTGGTACAGTAACTATTTCATGAGAAGTCTATTAACCCAACTTTTGTTTGTAATATTGAGTGTGTACTTTTCTATGAGATAATAATTAACGAAGAGGTTACTCCCTCACTCATTAACAGTTACAAAAATGTTTCGTACGCTTGTGAACTAAGAAACATCTAAACTAAACAAGGAAATTAATATGCAGCCTTACATTCTTTGCGCAGTTCCATAAGCACATGTACACATAAATAAACATACATATGTCACACTTTGCCATATTTGCCTCCTCTTTCACCTAGCTCGCTATGCAGAAGAGTTACGGAACACGCACTGCTCTGTCGAAGGAAACATGAAACTTTTCGCAGAAGCCCTTTAGCCAAATTGGAGATCTATTGACAGGTGTGCTTTCGAGGAATGTTCGGTTTAACATTTTTGAAAACAGGGTTTTGATTGGACCATGTTGAAATTTTAGGGAGAGCCCTTTAATATATTATTATTAGTATTACTTGTTAGTTAATTAAAATTATTCTTTATTTACTATTGTAAATAAGTGTTCTGTATGTGTGCTTTTATTTTAATTATTGGTTTTTGTTGGTTTAGTTTAGTTCCTTATTTCCTTATATCTTTACTCTCCTGAAAACCTGGAAAATATAAATATTTCGTTTTAATTACCACAGGAGAGCAAGAGATGTATTCTGCAGCGGCGACCTCGCCGAAATTTTTCGTCGTTATCTGCTCCACCTGAAATCTCTAAAACCTTTACTCACTACGCGAACGTAAGGCACAGGTGTGTGCTATGTTGTTTGATGAATCTGTATGATATGTCCAATAATTTAGCAAGTTAAAGTTAACTAATTCGGAGATAGTGTCTCGACGAATTACGACCATGGAAAATGCAGGTTCGCACTATCGTTCCAAACTTCACCTCCGAGTGATCTACGTCTCGTAATATCTGTACCGCGATAATTAACTAATTTAGGTATGGAGATATACACACCTTGAATACTTGATGTTAGTTATTGGATTTTAGGTAATTTCCAAGAATGATTGCCTACCGAGGTGGCGGGGTCCCAACGACACATATCGAATGTGCGATCGTAAATCGATCATGCGACTCTGGTGGCGGGCGTTATGAGTATGTTTATGGTGGTCGCTACGGCAACGACAAAACAAGACCGCTACAAAAATACTTTTAATTTGCAAAGGAAACGACTTACCTTACTCGTCGTCGGTGTTGGAATCATGCGAAAGTCCATTACGGTGGTCTGGATGGAGAATTTGGAAGAGTCGAACCACGTATTCTTCCTAATACTCGTTCATTTTCCGCACTGTCCACAATGAAATTGTAAACGGTATTTCAGCATCGATACTGTTCTTACGAAGTTATACACACTTCGCAACGCCACAGTCTATACAGTCCCTTCTTTCCTCGTCCAGTAGTACTCCATATTTGCGACAAGAAGTCGAACAAGGCTACGCTGGATAAACATGGAATTAGATTTTTTCCATGTGAGTGAATCCGCCGAAGAAACGTCAAGAACACCAGACATCCCACTCACTAACCACATAAATCGTCTGGAATTCCTTAGCAATTCACAAATAATTCGCGGAGGTACGTAATTTAGAGCAACTAAGAGAACGACGGGAAACAGATAAAAATGACATTCACAAATAACTGATCACAACGCCCGCCACCAGAGTCGCATGATCGTTTTACGATTGCACGTTCGATATGTATCGTTTGGACACTTCGATAGGCAATCATTCTTGGAAATTACTGGATTTAATTTTGTCCAAATAACTATTTGAATATTTACTATATACCGTAATGCTATCTCACAACAATACAATCTCTCTTCTCTTCTCACACGTCCCATCTTGCCATTTACTTCATAAAGAGTCCATGAAACAAAATCTTAGGGTCGGTAAGACACAGATGCGTTCGGAGCACGGAACGTCCGATTCTCGCAATCGGTATATGCCGTTCACCACAATAATAATTTTTCGCACGCAAATTACAGCTTTGCATAAGTTGTTATACCATATCCCACAGATACAATGTGTGTCTATTTGCAGTGATTTCATTCATCAGTTTCAGAATCATACCACGGTGTGGGAGAGGTCTCCAGGCTCTAGCTAACCCCCTACGAGCGAGTGGCTGAAGTGTAATGAGACAGCTAAGAGCAGAAATTGTTTAGCGCTGTTTCGTGTTTTTCATTTGTCAGAACTCGGAAACACCTAATGTCAAAGCAATGAAGTACATGATCGTCACAAAACGAATAGCAACTATAGTGGTTTGGATTGCTTTACCGAGCGAGGTGGCGCAGTGGTTAGCACAACGGACTCGCATTCGGGAGAACGACGGTTCAAATTCACGTCCAGCCATTAAGTTTTAGTTTATCCGTGATTTCCCCAAATCGCTGCTAATAAATGCCGGGATGGTGTCTTTGCAGGGGCATGGCTAATTTCCTTTCTCATCGTTCAGACAGTCCGAGCTCCTGCAACGTCTGTAATGATCTCGATGTCGACTGGACTTCAGACCCAGTCATCCTCCCTTCCTTCCTTGGATTTCTTTACAATAATGAAAGAAGTTTGCAGTTCTGCTACTGACATTCTATAACACAAAAATATCCTCAACGACCACATACGAATAAAGAGTTTTTACGTAACTGAATTTGTGGCGTTTTGTTGGAGCTGCGAGACAGATGGTAACGCTCTCACTTCGATCCCTAATAGTGTTGTTATCACACTTCAACATAGGACAGCTGACAGTGTTCCTGCTGCAGATTTGCTGACGTATCTACTAATAGCGTGTGCGAAGGCTGCCAAATGTGTTATAAGAATGCAAATGTAAAGGCGGCGTAGTGATTACATAAAAGGTTGCAGTACACAGGAAAAACGTTCACTGAGAATTTATACAAGTACAACAAATTGATATACGTAATATGTAACGCCGGAAATGCATATCCTCCTATTTCTATCTATTGTACTATAATTTGTTTTCCTTATTTTTGTTACCTCAAGATATGACATTTCTGTCTCTTTATATATTGTAATTGTTTTACTGTTTGTATATATATATATATATTTATGCATTTATGTCGATGTATAATTGGTTTGTTTCGTAAATATTATTTGTATTTTTACGCTGGGTCTTGCCTAGGGAAAACTGCTATCGAAAGATTACATCGATAGGTCGTGTGAAGAATCAAAGTGTGTAGGATCTTTGGTAGTGTTAACTCTGCCGCGTGGAGCGCGGGCAAAGCAGTGGGAGTCTGGCGGGAGTGGCGAGTGGAGCAGGTGTGTTGTGTGACGCTCCCGCGAGTTGCCGCGCTTTCGGGGTTTGGCAGCATGTAATTGCGCACGACTAGCGATGATAGTTTCTGACATGGTGTCGCGGACGGGAAGCATTAGCTGGCGCACATCAAGAGCCCGTTTCGCCTGGTGACCGTGTCGAGAAGAAGGCGCGCCAACATCCAGCTTCTGCAACAGCGACGGCCGACAATGAGTGACTGTCGCCACCTCCTCGATCGACGGCTTCAAACCTTCAATCAACCAACAAGGAAGACTAAAAGCACGTAAAGTTTCAGAACTGTATGGCAGACCTCAGCTTTTCAAATTGTTCCATTTGCCTCGCAAAATTACAGCAACTTAGCATGAACCTTTGTTGCTCATTGTCCCAATTGCACTGCCAAGCAGGGTCCCTTCCTTTTCCGAAATGAACCCGAGTGTCGTTGAAATTCAAACGCCAGCATAATTCCATTTCACTGCTTTAATTTCAAAGCGCAATTTAAGCTTTAGCTGGCTACAATAGTTAGATTATACAAGCACAAATTAAGAGTGCGAATTTTGTTACCGTATTTTAGCTTACCTGTGACTGCAGCTCAGCTTGGTACGTACTAAATTTTACTATTGTTAATTGTTCAGAATCGTTTAATTCAAGTTCAAAGTTAAATCTCTTCTTTCTAAATTGCGTAGATTCAAGTAGCTTTAGAAATGATTGTTGAGGTAGTCCAAGACTAACTGTATTTCGATGTGCTTCAGAAAGAAAGCTCACTATTAACTTCAGTCACTAAATTAACTTTCGATTTTCCGGTTTCATTAATTCTTTTGCTAAATTAAGTGTAGCAAAATTTATTACTTCTGACAAACTTTCAGTTTTCACATTACACGTGTCAACCTTCAGTTGCCACGCTTCTAGTGCTAATTATATGTGTAATAACCTTTCTTTTTCAGTTATTATAGTGACTGTCCATAGGACTGGCGACCGTAATTTCCCCCAAATCTCAAATATCTAATTACCGCTAGTTGATTGTTAACGTAACGGCCGCACATTTACTTTCTTTATTAATTTTATCCCTATTTCAAAATTAATTTTCACCAGTTTCACTTGCATTTTTCCTTTCATTTAGATGTAACCCTTTCCTCCCTCTTTACCGACAGGTTAACTTCGGTGACGATTGCTTTTCCAAAATTCCCATTAGGTACACGCGGTTTCATTTTTCACTGTCATTAAGGTCGATAAGTGAGGGGGAGGTTACAAATAGAAGCATTTTCTTCTTTAAAGAACAGTCACACTAATACATGAAATGATGTGTATCGTGATATGTAAAGTGATTTCAGTAAGGCAGTGTTGAATTGGGTGTTATAAGTGACATAGCGGAATTTTGATGCTGATGTAACTGGTGGAGTGTTGAGAAAGGCAACAAGGGTGTTCGTCCCTAAGCAACAATGCCGCATAGACTAGTAATGAGTAAACACAGAATTAAGGGAAGCATAACGCTTCAATACGTAAAGACTATAAAGGTAATAGATCTGGTCCTGAAAAGTCACAAAGACAGAAAAGATAGGATTGCGTCGATGGTGCGGTAGCCGAGAAAGAAAATTAAGTGGGTGGTGACAAAAAGTAGCTGGTCAGTGTCGACTACAGTTGCGAAACCATTGCAAAACACACAGCAGCAGAATGAGTAACTGAACATCTCTTTCAACGCAGCAGCATAAGCAAACTCACTCGTTTAATAAATTGTTCCCCATTAGTCTCGGACCCGTTGTAGGACTGAAGGAAAATCCGAAATCAGAATAGAGGCATCACTGAGGCTATTATGTCTCTTACCATATTAAGCACTTTTATAGAAGCAGTCAGGTTATGACATTCATTTTTTGGGGTTTGCCAACATGCGGACATTTGCGGTAGTGGTTTCGGAGAAAAAACTGACGACTGGGACCTTGAGAGGGCGGTGGGTAGGGAGAGCAATAATACAGCTGTGGCAACAGCGCAGAATTATTGCGTCCTGGGTGGTAAACACACTGTCCTGGAATGACGGATATACGGAATTTAGGCGACTAGGTGATCATCATTTCTACGTCTGTTGTGAGACTTCCGTTTTTCCTGTACTGACATCGCCCAAGGAACGTCGTTTACCAAGTCTTGTTTATGGGGAATAAACGAGAATCAAAGCTACTGGGAGTGTTGGCCTACCACACTGCGGTTCTAGCCTGTCGAAATGTTTAACCACAGACAGTAGAAATTCACCAATCACGATTGGTGAAAGCCACAAAATATGATATGGTTCCTTATGCAATGTGGAGAGTTTCTCGGATATTCCCTTTTTAATTGAAGGATTTCTCAATGGAACCCAATCAGCCTGTCGAACGGATGGTAGAATTGTACCTTTAATTGTTGATTTTCCATCTTACGGTTTTAAGTCTCCATACTAATGCTTTGACTTTACCTGAGTCAATATCTGCAGTCAGTTTTCCTAATTAGAAGGGAAACCTCATTTTCAGTCCATACATAACCTCACAGTGCGTTAACCAGACGCGATCCATGGATTGCATTGCTGTGAGCAGGTATAATATACGGCAAATACTTATCCCAATCATTATGGTTTTTACAGACATAATAGGAAATTTGCTTAGTTGTGATTTTCGCCCATTCTATCCTTCCACTTGCCTTAGGGTGAAAAAATGTTGTACTCCGCTACTTCATTCCCAAAAGTTTAGAAACTTTAACAAATAATGAAGGTATGAAATTTGTCCCTTGATCTGAGAGTGTCATGTATGTATGACAGCCAAACGCAAGAACTCAATGTGTAACGAATGCTTGTCCCACAGGTTCTACTGTAATGTCAGCTATTGGGATCAAGACTTGGAGATGTGATAAGTGGTCACTTATCGAAAATATGTACTTATTTTCTTGTGTCTGTATAAGTTCTACTACAGTGTTCAGACTTGTTATTTAAAAAGGGCTGGAAATTTTGGTAATATATGAAACAGAAATTTCGGGCTAGCCTGTTTTGAATGCTGTGCCCAGCAATACATATGCAAATGTAATGTTCAGTGTGATCCTGCCATTCTTCCCACCAATACTTAGGCAAGTTTGAATATTGTGAAGACACGACACAATCATGTCTCACTCAAGTGCTTTGGGTATTATCAATCATTTTCCTTGCTGGATTTTATGATGTAAAATACTGTGTTCAGATATACTGGGTGATCAAAATGTCGGTATACATTTGAAAACTGAATAAATCATGGAATAATGTAGATAGAGAGACACAAATTAACACACATGCTTGGAATGACATGGGGTTTTATTAGAACCAAAAAAAATACAAAATTCAAGAAATGTGCGGCAGATGGCGCTTCATCTGATCAGAATAGCAATAATTAGCATTACAAAGTAAGACAAAGCAAAGATGATGTTCTTTATAGGAAATGCTCAATATGTCCATCATCATTCCTCAACAATAGCTCTAGGTGAGGAATAATGTTGTGAACAGCACTGAGAAGCATGTCCGGAGTTATGGTGAGGCGTTGGCGTCGGATGTTGTCTTTCAGCATCCCTAGAGATGTCGGTCGATCACGATACACTTGCAACTACAGGTAACCCCAAAGCCAATAATCGCACGGACTGAGGTCTGGGGACCTGGGAGGCCAAGCATGACGAAAGTGGCGGCTGAGCACACGATCATCACCAAACGACGCGCACAAGAGATCGTTCACGCGTCTAGCAATATGGGGTGGTTCTAATAAAATCCCATGTCATTCCAAGCATGTGTGTCAATTTTTACCTTTCTATCTACATTAGTCCGTGGTTTATTAAGTTTTCAAATTTATACTGACTCTTTGATCACCCGGTATATTCCAGAAGGGCGTCAATTCTTTTTTCCTGTACCTCCTTCCATTCAGCTATGACAACGTCGTCTCCTTGTAACAAATATACTTTCTTACTGAATGCATCAGCATTTTGGTGAAGTTGTCAGATTTACGGTAGACTTCGTAACTATAATCGCTAAGTCTCATGGCCCACTGTGTCAGTCGTGTACTCGGGTCTTTTAACTTTACAAGCCGTAGCGTGAAGGCTGGTAACTCAATATTTATGTAAGAAGTTTGTGGTGAAGGTAGAACATGAAATAATTTACACCAAATACAAGAGCTGACTGAGTATTACTGAAGTTAATTTCTGTATTGCTATGCACATGGGACACATACTTTTTCCTGGCTTAGAACATAAACAATAGTACAATTACTGCTATCACTGAACAGGATGGACTGTTTTTCTAGGTCTCAGTAAGCTAATAGCGAGGATTTGTCTAAAATCTATAATTTCCTGCTGTACCATGTCACATTAAAAGTAAAGAAGTACACCTGTTCTTAGTAATTAATCAAATGCTTTATGCCCGTGGCATAATCTAACAGTAATCTGTGACAATATACTGCGCGAGAGAACTAAAGGTTCTAGGCGCTACAGTCTGGAACCGCGCGACCGCTACGGTCGCAGGTTCGAATCCTGCCTCGGGCATGGATGTGTGTGATGTCCTTAGGTTAGTTAGGTTTAAGTAGTTCTAGATTCTACGGGACTGATGACCTCAGAAGTTAAGTCCCATAGTGCTCAGAGCCATTTGAACCATTTTAACCAAGAACTAAAGGATCACTTTTCCGAAGTCCAGTAATTACCACCCATTGCGACATTTGAAGCATTTGAAACTGCGCTCAAAGGTGTGCACACCTTCCCGTTCAGTGAAGCAAAGACGTGAGGCCCTACGACGTCTCCCTCTGGCAGGACTGTGCATCAAACGGCAAGATTTGACATTTTCGAAACAGAAGCCATAGCTCGGGAACTCGTGTGACGTGTCAGATAGGTTAATGACGTTGCAATGGCGTAAACGTTCACCACAATTGTGCCCAGAGTCACCGTCCTCATGTCACATGATTCCACTCTTATCCACATTCCATTGCTTCTTTTGACACCTCAGCGGTGGATGGCAGAGCCGCGACTCCCAACGTTGAAATCCGGCGGCTTTCTAACGAGTAGCCGAGGAAAACATCCCAGATACACCGCCGTTCAGAATCGGAACGAAATTGCCTCAGGGATGGCGTAAAGGGCGTCATTGAAGGCTCCCCTTTCCCTGGAGTGTTGATTCCAACACATTTTATGGTCGACAATGTCAAGTTGTAGTGCAATGAGCAACAGGAAGAAGTTCTTCACAATTCTTTGACACTGATGGCATCCTCAGGCGTTTCAAGCTTTCTGTGAGGATACTGTGGCTATACATCCCCACTGAGTGGCAAAACCATTGGTGGCACACAAGAACCTTTATTGCGAATTTTAGATATTTACCTATCTACGAGGGTTGTCCAGAAGGTAAGTTCCGATTGGTCGTGAAATGGGAACCACAGTGACAACCAGAATTGTTTTGTTTGCAACAGTTAGATACACCTTCCACCTACTTCTCTACATAGTCGCCGCTCCAACTTCGAGTTTTGTCGTAGTGTTGTATCAACTTCCCAACATCCTCGTGATACAAAGCAGCTGCCTATGCTTTCGGCCAATTATCTGCACTGGTCTGCAGCTCGTTGTCTGTGGCAAAATTTAGTGTTCATAGCCAACGTTTCTTGTGAGCCTAGATGAGACTCAGGGAGAGCCAATTACGGACTGTATTGTGGGTGACCAAACACTTATCATCGGAAACGCTGCAGGAGCGTCTTCATTGCCCCTGGAGTATGCGACAGAGAATTGGCATGAAGAAGGAACCGTCCGAAAGGTGACATCTCTAACCAGGCCCTCATACTTGGCGCCAGACGCCATTCCATACGTGCTCACTGGTCACTCAGAACTGAAAAGAGCGATGACACACCATCGACGGGCATACTAGAGACACTGTCCAACACATCTGTGCGAAGCCTTAGCGGATTTTATCAGTGGTTTCCATTTATCGACCGATCGGAACTTAATTTTTGGACAACCTTTTTTTTTTTTTTTTTTTTTTTTTTTTTTTTTTTTTTTTTTTTTTTTTTAAAGAGGTGGAGCCCCTCCACGCCCACACCGGCATGATGGCCAACACAAAAGGTCTACTGGCATCTCTGCATAAGGGTTAGTATTCACTAAAGTGAGGTGTCGCAGGATGTGGGTACTGCGATGTCTGCGTACGTCTGGTTAGGATTAACCATTAATACGCGCTCATCTGGAGATAGATTGGTCGAAATCTGACGAAGGGTAGCGGTTTGAAGGGCAGAGGAAAAAAAGTGCCAAAGCAAGAGCCAAGGGAAAAAAATCTCTGCGAAAGTTAGGTCGGGCGGCAAGAGCAGTAGCGGTTGTCTTGCTGCCTGCGATAGGTTGTGTAAGGATAGGCTTTGTTAGTAGTGGGTATCATGCATGTCGATACCTTGACGTTGTGCGTTTGTGCTGCTCGGCGGCTGGCGCTGGGTGCTGGTACAGAGTCCTCGTTCAGCGTCCTGCAACCTGCAACAGTTAGGTTTGTTATCGGTCTTGTGTCCGACAGGTCATATACCGGAGGCACAGTGTGAGGGAGTGTTGGCAGATTGTTCGTGCGTCTGTGGGCGAGCTCGTCGGTGTCCCTGCTGTGGCCTGTTGGTCGGCTCTAATAGCAGCTGGTAGTTGCCAGTCAGTGTTGCTGATATGCAGGGGCTTACCGGCGTTTGTCGCTGTTTGCGTATGTTAGTTTACCATAGGTGGTTATGCCCTAGCTAGCAGTGTCTTTGGCCGCTTGTGTTTCCACCTGTGGTTGTGATCGTAGTTTCCCAGAGTGAGGATGAAAGGATTGTTCGAGTGTCTCGAGTTCCTGTATAGTCGTGTGGCGTGTTTCTTGAATACTTCCTTGAGGGTATCAAGGCGGTATTCATGGTGAAGATCCACGGTGCGTGTGTAGCGTGGAGCATTGCTGATGATTCGTAGCACCTTGTTCTGTATGATCTGCAGGCGGCGCAGTCGTGTGGGAGCTGCATATTCCCAGACGGGAGCTGCGTACGTCATCAGAGGTCTAATCAGTGTAATGTATAAGGACCTCGACACCCTCCTATTCAGTGTGCTTGCCCTGTTGAGCATTGGGTAGAGCTGTTTGAGCCTCGCGTGCGCTCGGTTGGCAACGTATTCGATGTGGTCCCCCCATGTAAGTTTCCGGTCCAGCCAGACACCAAGGTATCTGACTTTCTCTCGGAAACGTATTGGGCGTGTATGTAGTGTTATCGGTCTACAGTGTTGGTGTTTGCGCAGTAGTTTCGGTCTGCGTGTGAACAGAACTGCTTCGCACTTGTCGACGTTTACTTTAATACGCCATCGCTCCAGCTAAGGCTCAGCTGTTCTGAGTGCTGTCTGTATTCGTGAGTTGATGTTCGACGGTTTCCAGTCTTGCGCGAGGATGGCTGTGTCATCCGCGTAGACGGCTAACGTCGTGTTTCGTGACGCTGGGAAGTCATTAATGTACAGGTTAAACAAGATGGGCCCTAGGATGCTTCCTTGGGGTACTCCAGCTTGGATACCGTGTTGTGTTGATTGTTTATCCTGCACGTTAGTGTTGAAACATCTGTTCGTGAGATATGAGTGTATGAGACGCACGAGTCCGTCCGGGAAACCAGCTTCGCTTAGTTTGCGTATGAGTCCGTTGTGCCAGAGACGATCGAAAGCCTTTTCGATGTCTAGGAACACGGCCCTGTGGCTTTGTTCATGTTGTAGCCGTGTGTTATATGTTCGACTACGCGGAGGAGTTGTTGTGTTGTCGAGTGGTGATTCCTAAAGCCGAATTGCTCCGGTCTTAGGGTGTCGTTGGCGATGCAATGCCTAGTGATACGTTTTAGTATTACCTTCTCAACAATCTTGCTGAGCGAGCGCAGCAGACTGATAGGTCGGTAATTTTGTGGGAGGGAGTGGTCTTTCCCTGGCTTCCTGAACATCAGGACCTTGGCCGCCTTCCAAGAGTCAGGGAAGTGTTGGTGTGTCATGATGGCATTCGTTAGGTGTGTGAGGTATTCTACGGCTTTATCCGTGAACCCCTGGAGGACACGGTTTTGAATGCCATCAGGCCAGGGGCTTTTCTAGCGTTGGTGTGTTTGATAGCCCATGTGACTTCATTTGTGCTAGCACGTCTTAGTTCGTTGCGCGAGGGCTGGGCTACAAGTCGTGTAACCTTCTGGTCCGTTTCAAGTGTGAATGCTGGGTCTGAAGGAACCAGATTCGGCATGAAAGACGCTGCAAGTGTTGTGGCCATAAGCTCTGCCTTCTCCGTCGTGGAGTAGGCTGGGCCGTCTGGTCCTTGTAACGTGGGAATGTAATGTTTCTCCCTGGCGAAGTGTCTGGCCAGCTGCCACACGCCAGGACGTGTGGTATCCAGCCCAGCGAGTTTCTGTCCCCATTGTTCGTTTCTGAATGTTTGAATTTTATTCCGTATTATGCCCTGGAGTCTGTTGACGTGCAGTTTATAGAACGGGAGCCTGGTACGCTGCCAGTATCTCCTGAGGCAGTTCCTCATTGAGATAAGGCCCAGGATTTCCTGGGGCAGGGCCGTCGAGTGTTGTCTTGGTGTTGTGAATGGAATGGCGTCAGTCATTGCGTCTTGGACGGCAGTTGTGAGAGCCTCCACAGCCTCATCAATTTGCTGTGTGTTGTTAATTTCGTGTGTGTCAGGAATGCGACTATCAAGCGTTTCCTTGAACAGTGTCCAATTCGCACGCATGTAGTTGAGCATCCTGCGTGGTTCGATGTCCACGCAGGATGCTCAACTACAAGCGTGCGAATTGGACACTGTTCAAGGAAACGCTTGATAGTCGCATTCCTGACACACACGAAATTAACAACACACAGCAAATTGATGAGGCTGTGGAGGCTCTCACAACTGCCGTCCAAGACGCAATGACTGACGCCATTCCATTCACAACACCAAGACAACACTCGACGGCCCTGCCCCAGGAAATCCTGGGCTTTATCTCAATGAGGAACCGCCTCAGGAGATACTGGACAACCCTCGTAGACAGAAACTGTGACGATATCCCAAGCACTTGCAGACCGGCAACCCTTCCGACACTCTCTGAATCCGGACGGCCTACTATCAGGCGCAAGACCAGTTGTGTAGCAGCGTAGTGACAACGCATGCAACGTAAAAATTGATCATTAACATGACAATATACTATGAGTGCTCCCCTCGACTTAGGACTCCATAAAATAACCGCCGTTCTCTGACAGCTGTTCCATGATTGGCATCCATAGCTGGGCACGTCAGCAGTCGCAAGGAAGTGTTTTAACCGCATGTAAGAAAGCAGTCTCGAAGTTGAGGTGACAATGGAGCAGTGAGACATGAGCAGCTCGTGTTTCGAGGCAAGAAGTCTAGGCTGCAGCAAACTGGAATTGTGTTTCGCGATGTACAGCAGGTGACTACATGTGTGTTTGGTGGCGTGGAATGCAGCTATGGCATAGTGGCCAGCACTGGGCAGTGGCGGTGGGGCGGCTCATATTAAGTCTATCTCGCGCCAGTCCAGGTAGATTCTCATGTTTCATTCACTGCAGATGATGCCATGGTATTACGGCCTCTGTAATACGGTGTGGAGTCCCATTGCTGAAATCAGTTTGTACAGGCGCAGAATGTGGCCTGACCGTGACAGATGAGAATTTGAGCACCTGGAGGGAGAATTTTCAATGAAATGGTTGGCTAAAACTAATTTTATTTGAAAGACATTATCCGTGAGGTCACTCCCAGGTTGTCCTGTGACACTGTCATTCAGTCAAGGTGATCATGAGAAAATCTTAACTTGGTCGTCGGAATAAAGGACAGGGGATAAATTGAGGACAGGCATCATGTCATTGATAGCTGAAAGCTGGTGCCAGGGAGATATTCCAGCCTCGATCTCATGATCCAGATGGTTGGCAGCAGCTAACAAGCGATTTATCTTCCATACATCCTACTGGTTAATCACAACGATGCATAGTGGGTTGTTAGTTAACGTGTTACACAGGAACAAGTAGACTTTGCTGAAGCAACGATCCTACTTAGCACGCAAGTGACACTGAATTGTACTTAAACATTAGAGGAGAATATGAAAGAGAAAAATCGGAAAAAACAAGAACTTTAGATACCCATTCGACATTAGCACTCTAGGTGCCATTCAAAATACAATTTTTCACATGTACATAATTTTCAGTGTATTCCTGACATTGTGAGCGAGCCCATTTTGCTCTTCCCCGATCTCCGTCACTCCGTGATCAACTTGCTCGGGTTTTAATTTTTTTTACGCCGCATTTATGCAATATACGGGTGATCTTGTCCATCACCCAGAGGATGTATGATAGAAAGGCCGTATCTGACATTTATTCTGATGACGAGTGACGTAAATGTTTGGTAAACATCATTACATTTCTAATACAACATTTCTGTGCGAGTCCCCATAACGAGCGTGTTAATCATTCTTCTATTCTGGCATTGATGATGATTAGAAATTTTGTGGTATGTACAGGTATCGTCCATTTGCGCCAGTTTTAGATTTACGCTGTGTCCCCATTTCTCCCTATTCCTAGTACTTTACTTCGCCAGTAACGAAGAAACTTTGACGGTGCCACTCTTACTGGAGAAACAGAAAGGTCATGAAACAAACACCTGTCGAAGACCCGAGAACTAAGAGGCAGCCGGCAATAAGTCTTTTCAGTTTCTGTATTGCTCATCTCTTTTGTGTCAAGCTTGCTTCATCAGTTTCAGATACTGGACTTCAGATTTTCAGTGACACATTCTCCTACTACCCTGTTCATTATCAGTTATGTGGACTGATACTTTTCAAGTACCAAAGTCTTTTCTGTACTTTAAGTCTTTTCTCTTTGTTGGCAGGAACGTCCAGTTCCTGCAGCACTGCCTGGGAAACATGTTACTGGGACAGAGCCTAGGACTTCGTGTCGCCTTCTGCTGTTACAGGTCGGTCTGGTGAGTAATGTTTGCTTAATGTCATGTGTAACTGAAATTA
Organism: Schistocerca serialis cubense; assembly: GCF_023864345.2. Taxonomy (NCBI): domain Eukaryota; kingdom Metazoa; phylum Arthropoda; class Insecta; order Orthoptera; family Acrididae; genus Schistocerca; species Schistocerca serialis. The sequence continues at coordinate 299,410,211 of NC_064645.1, forward strand.
AGGTCACATTACTATAGTCCCATTTTATATTCACTGAGTACTCACAAATGTTACAAACATTCCAAAACTTCTCGTGCCTTGTTTCATATCCCCCTCCAAAAAATAAATATGTTCACAGAACCTATATCCTTACAACAAATATTTTAATAGTAAGCTGTAACACAGGATTTCAAAAGTACTGGATGAAGCAATTTTTTGATCAAATTTTTAATTCGTTTAGTCTTAACATATTTCAAGAACAATCTTATCCGTGGAAAAGACTGGACAGTACCTCAACAGCAATATGAATTTTCCTTTTGATCTGCCGCTGGCTATCATCTAACAGTAATAAAAATATCTTGGGACGACAGTATAAATGCTCGATAGGATTTACGTGAACGAATTTCACCTCATTAATTCTTATCTAGAGTCCGAGCCAACACTGCTGCAAAACAATTCCAGTTTTAATAGAATTAAATATTGCAACGTTCTTTATGGACTTGTTAAGTGTAATATAAGTAATAGAATACAGCACGAGTTGATTTTATAATATGAACTCGGTATAAGGGATTACTTTGAAATTCTATATTTTATTCACTAAAGCACAACTCTGTAGTAGTGGCACTAATTATTTCAGCAGATCTGTAGGTAACCAACATCACAAAAATGACTCAAAGTGTCCTTCGCAGTTCGTAAATAAGAGAAGCTGAGATATGCAGACAATGACTCTGGTGTTAACGGCCTGGAAATGAAAATATTCCCTTTGTCCACGAAATCGTGATCCATGAGTATGTAGAAAAGAGATCTGACTTCTGTTGTTCAAATTGTAGGCAGCAAGCAGACTGTCATAGTGCAATAAAGTATGTGAAGATGTCTCTAACATGTGTGAAAGTAGTACAAAATTACAGCCAAAATATTCATGTACACTCCTGGAAATTGAAATAAGAACACCGTGAATTCATTGTCCCAGGAGGGGGAAACTTTATTGACACATTCCTGGGGTCAGATACATCACATGATCACACTGACAGAACCACAGGCACATAGACACAGGCAACAGAGCATGCACAATGTCGGCACTAGTACAGTGTATATCCACCTTTCGCAGCAATGCAGGCTGCTATTCTCCCATGGAGACGATCGTAGAGATGCTGGATGTAGTCCTGTGGAACGGCTTGCCATGCCATTTCCACCTGGCGCCTCAGTTGGACCAGCGTTCGTGCTGGACGTGCAGACCGCGTGAGACGACGCTTCATCCAGTCCCAAACATGCTCAATGGGGGACAGATCCGGAGATCTTGCTGGCCAGGGTAGTTGACTTGCACCTTCTAGAGCACGTTGGGTGGCACGGGATACATGCGGACGTGCATTGTCCTGTTGGAACAGCAAGTTCCCTTGCCGGTCTAGGAATGGTAGAACGATGGGTTCGATGACGGTTTGGATGTACCGTGCACTTTCAGTGTCCCCTCGACGATCACCAGTGGTGTACGGCCAGTGTAGGAGATCGCTCCCAACACCATGATGCCTGGTGTTGGCCCTGTGTGCCTCGGTCGTATGCAGTCCTGATTGTGGCGCTCACCTGCACGGCGCCAAACACGCATACGACCATCATTGGCACCAAGGCAGAAGCGACTCTCATCGCTGAAGACGACACGTCTCCATTCGTCCCACCATTCACGCCTGTCGCGACACCACTGGAGGCGGGCTGCACGATGTTGGGGCGTGAGCGGAAGACGGCCTAACGGTGTGCGGGACCGTAGCCCAGCTTCATGGAGACGGTTGCGAATGGTCCTCGCCGATACCCCAGGAGCAACAGTGTCCCTAATTTGCTGGGAAGTGGCGGTGCGGTCCCCTACGGCACTGCGTAGGATCCTACGGTCTTGGCGTGCATCCGTGCGTCGCTGCGGTCCGGTCCCAGGTCGACGGGCACGTGCACCTTCCGCCGACCACTGGCGACAACATCGATGTACTGTGGAGACCTCACGCCCCACGTGTTGAGCAATTCGGCGGTACGTCCACCTGGCCTCCCGCATGCCCACTATACGCCCTCGCTCAAAGTCCGTCAACTGCACCTACGGTTCACGTCCACGCTGTCGCGGCATGCTACCAGTATTAAAGACTGCGATGGAGTTCCGTATGCCACGGCAAACTGGCTGACACTGACGGCGGCGGTGCACAAATGCTGCGCAGCTAGCGCCATTCGACGGCCAACACCGCGGTTCCTGGTGTGTCCGCTGTGCCGTGCGTGTGATCATTGCTTGTACAGCCCTCTCGCAGTGTCCGGAGCAAGTATGGTGGGTCTGACACACCGGTGTCAATGTGTTCTTTTTTCCATTTCCAGGAGTGTATATAATGCTACCTATACAGGGTTGTGTCTTCTCCTAGAGAGAACAGGGGTGCTATGCTCATGTAAACTGAACCCTGTATAGCGTAATACCTGATATTGGAACGCCAGACTCAGAAAGTAACTATATTTCGATGTTGTGTTAGCTACAGCATGTGTGTCGAAGTTCTCAGAAGTTCAGACCTATCACGTAACGAAAATGGCATGCATAGAAGTGTATCCTATTTGTTGAAAGCAGCTTGTCATTATATTAATTCTGCAGAATGCAGAGTGCAATTCAGTGAGCTGTGCTCTCATTAATTACGAACGGCGACAAAGCTTAAATTTGTTTATAAAAGTTGAGCATGAATGACGTACAATTTAATTTATGGGAGGGAAGCTAATGAAGGATGAACTTCAAATGAACTTACATTATTATTCAAGGATGAACTTTCAGAAGGAAAGATACATATTATCTTCGTCACACGACGTAGAATTGCGACACCACATATTCAAGAAAGAATAACAAAACCATATAGTCACATATCCTCGACGTATTATTGTCGTGTTATAGTTCTGTGTGCAATACGATATGTTAAGCTAACACTCATTGGCTACTAAAAAATGTTATTAGGTGAAGGAAAATAACAAAGAGTTACAGCAGATATAAACATAATGAGAGAAGAAAAGACTAATTTTGCAGTATACTTTAGCTAGTATTAACGAATACACTGATAAAAAATCACATCGCCCAGAGAGATGGGATGTTCAAATAGATTTTTATCATGGCCGGGAAGAGTTTCCAGTATTAGATTCTGGATTGTAAGGGACGCCTATGAGCAAATACGGACTCTCTAGTATTGAATATGACTGCAAAAGGGTGGTGTGTAAACCTATGTTCGCCTTTCCGACGAATGGTACAACAAAGTAGTTTATAGAAGAACAAGAGTAGTGTACGAACGTAATATTTATTTCCCTGTGGTGACCAGTGTCGAAGGATAACGCACGTCATCAGAATGGGGTCGTTTTTGCAGAAACTCCGTAAGAGGAAATATCTCTGTAGGCGTTTGTGTACTCTCATTGTGTCACCATCCCAGATGAGATTCTCGAAGCATCAAATATTTGTTGTAAGAAGATTCTTGTATTGAAATACTGTGAAAGATGGCTGTTATTTATGATGTTATTGGATTTGTTAATATTTTTAAAGGAAAATGATATATTTGAAAAAAATTGTGATCAGAGAAACAATCGTTAGGCAACAGTATCTTTGCCTACGCTGGCAGCACAGTATAGTCACAGAATCTTTGACAGCCAATAGTGAACAGTTGTGGTGTGCAGCATGTGGGATTCGTTGAGTGCACTGTGCGATGCACATGGACGCAATTTTGGAACTATGTGAGTTGCGGTATTTATTACGAAGAGGAATGATGACTGAGAACAATGGTTGGATAGCATACGGACATAAAGAAGGCTTCAATATAAAGAGGAAGATATTATTTGGCGAGGTAAAAAGTTTATTTTTATTTGTGTAGACTTGTATCGCTGGTCCACTTTACCCTCGTCACAATCGGGTTTTTGATAATTATTCTATTGATTGATTTTCTGAGTTAATTTACTGTACCGTGGAACAGGATGAAGCTGATTTTGTTGCAGTAGAAATTTGCTAAGATGTGTGGATGACTATCGTTAACTGAGGAAGAATTGTTGGAGTCTTAATACTGCTTGACATTATGGCAATAACAACTGGAAAGATAGAGAAAATGCTCAAAGCTATATTCAACCTAATACCTACATTGGGACGGTTAGTACATAGCAATGCTGAGTTAAAAATCGAGCTAGAGTCTGAGACACAAAACTTGAGCCACTGCCGGCCATCAAAGAGATGAAGTATGAATTGTTGACTGAGGGCGGCCAATAAAATCAACCACCTCTCAGGATTTTAGGTACAGCCATATTCAAGTGGCAACATCATAGAGTGCCAAAGTATCTTTTCGAGTTATTACAACGTTGTATCAGGTCCTGGTTAAGGGGACAGTGGCAGGCCAGTTGTGCCGACTTATGCAGTTTACAGCCCCGCCTCTGTGGGCTGAGACTCAAGGCGAGTGCCAACTGAACTTGGTGGGAAAAGCAGGTTCGAGAATTGGTATGTTGGTGGCACCCAATGAAAGTAAGGACACACTCAAATTTACTTTTGACAATGAATAGCACTAAGCACGTAAAGCCTTCTAAAATGAAGTTTTTCTTTGCGAGATGTGGTAAATTTAACCTGTCTCAATATGATCGGGATGCATTTGTCGATAGTTATCTGTTTCAGCTATTTGAAGATGATAAACACAGAATACTGTCCACGGGAGGAGAATTTGAATCCAACCATGGGTATGGGAGCGTGAAATGGCAGGATTTGGCGTTAGTACCAAAAGAATCTTTGAGGTTCCATTTGAAGTGACTCCAACGCAAATCAATTCAGTTCTAAAGGCGTAGGGCATGGTTCTGAGTAACACTGCAGAAAAGTGGACAAGTTTCCAAACCGTCCCTGTCGTAAACGGTGTTAGATAGTTTCATATTGACCTCCAGCAACAAGTCCCCTCATGCAGCAATATCTGCGGATGTAGAAGGATCGTCGTGTATGACGGGCATACCCTAGCGAATTAAGGTTGTGACAAGGAAGGATATCTCTCAGTCTGAGTGTCTCCGGAGGTGGGAGGTCCACTTACCAGTGGACGAAACAAGTGACCCCACGAAAATGTTGACATGATCTGTGACTTACGTTGGAACAGTAAGGGAGATAGGAATACAACCATTACAAACCAACGAAGTAGATCTAGGAGTGACAGCTACTGGGGAAGGTGTAACACCAATGGGCACGGACCAGATAGAGGCAGCAGAATACCCTCCTACCCCTCCTCCTCCTCGCCCCCCCTCCCCCCCCCCTTCGCCAGGATTCGAACCAGCGACAGTAGCGATCGCGCGGTTGCAGACTTAAGCGCCTAGACTCGCTCGGACACACCGTCCGGGTTAGGCCCTTACGTTTTTGAAGATGATGATCAGTATGAAACCACTGAAACGTCTGTTCGGCATGTTGCCATGATGAAAAGTTTTGCCGGCCGGAGTGGCCGAGCGGTTCTAGGCGCTACAGTCTGGAACCGCACGACCGCTACGGTCGCAGATTCGAATCCTGCGTCGGGTATGGATGTGTGTGATGTCCTTAGGTTAGTTTGGTTTAAGTAGTTCTAAGTTATAGGGGACTGATGACCTTAGAAGTTAAGTCCCATAGTGTTCAGAGCCATTTTTTTGATGAAAACTTTTGTTGGGAAAGAACTGCCCCATTTTCTTGCCAACAGTTAGTTTCAACATGACGAAGCAACGGCAAATACAGAGCGAATAGCAATGGGAGCTGTGCATGGTCTTCAATATGGCCTGACGTGATGGTGTATAATTTGTTCTTGTGGGGCGTACCACCCAAGAACATAAAGTAAGAATACGAGAAGAAATGTCCAGGATTGCTACTGAAATGTTATTTCGAGCTATATATAATCTTTCTGTCGGGCTGAAGACTCAAAGAAACTGGTACACCTGCCTAATATCCCGTAGGGCCTCCACGAGCACGGAGAAGTACCGCAACGGGACGTGGCATGGACTCGAGTAATTTGTGAAGCAAAGCTGGAGAGAATTGACACTATGAATGTGGCCAACGGAAGTAACCACTTAAGAGTGTTCCTGGAGCCAATCTGCAGCAATTCTGGACGTTTGGGGTGTCATATTGTCCTGCTGGATCTGCTCAAGTCCGCCGGAATGCACAATAGACATGAATGGATGCAGGTGATCAGACGCGATGCTTATGTTTGTGTCACCTGTCAGAGTCGTATCTATACATATTAGTGGTCCCATATCCCTCGAACTGCACATACCTCACACCATGACAGAGCGTCTACCAGCTTCAACACTCCCCTTCTGACATGCAGAGTCCATGGATTCATGAAGTTTTCTCCATACCCATAAACGTCCATCTGCTCGATACAATTTGAAACGTGACTCTTCTGACCAGGCAACAAGTTTCCAGTCATGAACACTCGAATGTCAGTGTTGATGGGCCAAGGCGAGGCATAACGGTTTTTGTTGTGCAGTATGAAGGGTACACAAGTGGGCCTTCGGCTCTAAAAGCTCATATGGATGATGTTTCGTTGAGTGGTTCGGCACTGACACTTGTTGATGGCCAAGCATTGAAATCTGGAGCAATTTTGCGAACGGGTTGCACTTCTGTCACGTTGAGAAATTCTCTTCAGTTGTCATTGGGTCCCGTTCTTGCAGGATATGTTTCCAGCCGCAGCGGTGTCGGAGATTTGATGTTTTACAATATTCCTGAAATTCATGTTACACTCGTGAAAGGGTCATACAAGAAAATCCCCACTTCATCACTAGCTCAGAGATGCTGTATCCCATCGCTAATGCACCGACTATAACACCAAATTTGTACTCACTTAAATCTCGATAATCTGCCATTGCAGGAACAGTAACACTTGTCTGAAATAGGCACTGTCATTTGCAGTGTCATATTCTACCTGTTTATGTATCTCTGTATTTGAATACGCATGCCTATACCAGTTTCTTTGGCGCTTCAGTATATATCGGCTAAGATATTCAAGAATTAAAAATACTTGTGGCAACCAATAATGGCATACCCTGTACTACACATTGACATAAATATGTGTGAGGTAATTCTGCTCATCCATTAATTTCCATTGCAAAATCTCCCGTTCTTTTGAATGACCTGGCATCAGCATTGAACTGAAGGATCATGTGGACTGTTTGAAAGGGACTTTATCTTGATGATAAGTTGATCCCTCGCATTATGAATCAGCAGAGATACATCCGAGTTATTCCGAAACAGTATTTTTGCTGACATGAGAATAGTAGCTGTGTAAAGTGTCAAGCAAATAACACATCCTACATAGACTTCCTGAAACAATTCTTGTTAAATCAATACGTCACACGACATAGTTACGTGAACATGTGTGAATGACTATAAACTACTAACAGACTAGTAATTGCAAGCAAGTAATTTCCCAAACATGAGCTACGAGATGAAGTTCCTGAGGGAAGGAGAATTTTACGATGGCAAAGCCCGTCCCATTTTTAGGCCAAAACACACACAGCGGGACATCTAGCGGACACAATGAGACACCAGAGCCACTGCACAGACCAGCGGTGTCCCTGTTTTTTTCGATGATCATTCGGAACATCGCTGGAGATGGAACATAAATGTCCAGAGAAACCCAACTCAAAACACTGGTGACTCACTGTAGCACCTGTGTTTAAAACCCGCATGAAAGAAAAAGCAGCTTATCTCTGTATTACGTAGCAGAAATTAAACTGTGCCCTACGAAAGGAACGATGCCTGTGATAGCCTATAAAAATTCTAGTGGTCGGAGTTATAACAAGTACAAACGCTCTGATTGGACAGAAGGAAAATGCATGGCTACCAGCTTTGGTACAGCAAATGGAGAAAGAAAAGTGCGCCCTTTCTATTGTAGCAAATCGTCGAGTGTTTGAGGAATGTGACTCGCACCACACTGAGATGATTGTGAGAGGCATTATGTGAACACATGTTCAAAGGCTTCTCTTAACTCGTAAGGAGTTAAACTGCAAAGTTTCCTAGTTCAGAGAATCGCACTGAGCACTGACAGTTAACGATTGCGAGCGATTTGGGGGCAATTACATATATGCTATTCCAGCCAAATAACGTGTACCATGCCAATTAACTTATCTGCGGAACAACTAGGAGTCTCGGCTTCATTAAAAACGTAAGAAAGGTATCAGACTGGGGATTAACAGTCGAGAGAGATTTAGAATAGGCTCTCAGGTTCACAGTTCGTGCCTACAGCCGCCACTGCCGCCGCCGATGTGAGGTAAAAACGCGCTTTCGCGCTACACTGCAAGTGATATTCGACTGACTCTCAGAACAGCGGTCATCTATGTCTCTCCTATTGTTTTTGTAAATTCAACCATGACCTGTAGTTAAACATATTCACGATTGTCAGGCTAAATTGAAGCGGAAATGTGAGATATCCGATTTAATGAAAAGAACTGATCAGATACTGTAGAGTGCCTTATACCCTGAAGTTATTAGAGTGTTTTAATTGTGTACTTCTTTTTGATTGCTCTTGACGGACCCCCATTCAAATTTGGCTATTTTAATTGTGCATTTTAGTGTAATTGATTTCTCTGGCCCCAATTGTATTTAATTTGTATGTATTTTATCAACCCCCAGACATGGTCGTCAACCAACTTACTATTAAAGAATCTAAGAATAGTTAGGAGCTTCACTTCATAGTTGTGAATACTCAATATCGATATTTTACCATCCTGTCCATTCTTGGTTCCGAACTTTGTGTTGTTCGTAGCTTACGACGTACTGTCTGGATGTCCACATTTTCCAGGCAATGCTATGTTGTTGTCTATTCGTTAGTGTGCCTGTGTTTTGGGGAATAGTGCCAATGATAGTTTCTTAAGAAAAACATTTTGAAACTCTATAGTGATCAAAAGACGTGTTATCTGGTAATGGAACCAGTATAATCTTTCTAAAGCTGAAAAGATTTGACTCGCGTTTGGATAAAGGTGGGCATTCCTGTTTTCAGTACCTACTCTTAATACAAAAAAAAGTAAATAAATAAATAAACTGCTACAGTTATTGATTTCTTGTATTTAGTTTGCAGTCCACGCAGCTGAGCATTATTAGTACGGTAACTACGTACCAGTCCCTAAACCTTATTGCAGAAATGGTGTTAGGACTCAGTGACATATACTTTTGGTATTCCGACCCACTGCTGCTGCGTGTTAGGGATGCAAACTATAGACATTTCCAGCCCACTCACCTACATCTACATGTACATGACTGCTCATTCATTTCACAGTTAGGTTCCTGGTGGAGGGTTCGTCGAACCACGTTCAAGCTATTTCCCTACCGTTCTACTCTCAAACAGCGCATGGGAAAAGGGAATGCCTAAATCTCTCCGTGCGAGCTCGGATTTCTCTTATTTTTTAATGATCAGAAACCAGAGAGTACCTCATCTGATCTAAAGCAACACAAATCGTTAGTGCTGACAAGAGCCACCACCTTCCATTGGCTAGGAATTCTTCATGCAATCCGGAAGCACATCTGGAAAGACTCCTCTGCGCACAGAGTGAACACTGAACTCCTTTCCCTCCCTAACGGTCGCCACCACGCGCCTAACGTTGCAGGCCACAACTCCTCTGCAATCCGACACTCTGTGAATGCCCAGACCCTGCGGGCCGAGGGGCTTCCTCTGGAAGAGGGTGAGCGGCTGCATCTGGTTCAGGGACTTCATTTTGCTCAAGGACTTCGTCAGCCACAGATAGTGCCCGAAACCGCAAACAGCCTCAAGGAAAACCTCGGCGGCTACTTTTCCTGCTGGTAGTATAAATGAATATTCCCACAACCCACAGAAAGTTTGGCAACGCTGTCATTCATGAGTTATTACCTGGATGGCAAAGAATTATCCCACTAAATTAACTTGATTTCGCGAGTCATTTCCGTTGCACAGTCTTTGAGATTACCGCTTAAGATGTGACCTAAAGTTGTAAGTTTAGGGACCAGAGCCCAGAAAAGTCGTTCGACGCGGGAAATGCAAATGCCTCGTCTTTCACCTTGCACTTTATCTTTCTAGACACAATTGGGCCAATAAGTGAGAGTCGAATATCGCAGCTCTTCGCTAACTCTGATATGATGCGTTCACCTGTAAGAGAAGGCTGGTTTGGCTCGCGGTTTCATTGTCACTGAAGGTTAATTTCTTTGCCATACTGTTACAGAGCTACAAGGAGGCATATCGAAAATCAATAAGAAACCTTCAGAAAATTTCTCCATCAAAAGTCGTCTTGCTACTTCCAGTATCCCATAGGGTAAGGGGAAAGGGTTTATGATACTGCAAACTGGGCAATGTATCTTTGCACTTCGACCGACATAAACATTTGTTTTTCAGATACACAATTTTATGAAATGCCACATTTCCATAGTAGTTGACTGCGACTCTAAATAGCAAGTAAACATACACCGTTTGAAATTCCATAGTGAGTAACACTGTTTGAAATTCCATAGTGAGTAACATGTTATTAAATCGTGCTCATTAGGCACGCTTGTTAAAGGTACATCATGAGTGTTATCTGTCTGCAATTATCGAAGATGACACAGTGGGCCGATGGCCACGGCGACCAGTAGTGCAAAGGGCCGAGAGTTCCGTGATTCCATCGGCGAGGCCCCTACCGCTAGATAGTGTAGTCCATTTATCGACTTGATTTTGACGCATGTGCGGAATACCCACAGTGCGCCATATATTGCGGAATGGAGGACGTCTTTGTCAGTCTTCGATGGTTCAGCTGAGGATGACCAGCAAGTCCCCAGTTGAAACATTGTGGAAGTATTGATCGACAACCGGCTGCAAATCAGAAATTTGTTAGAATATTCAGCGTACAGAGAAAATTTTAAAGTTCACAAATTGGCAGCTGTCAACATTTCGTCTGTGATTCAAAAGTTATGTATCTCAACGAGAACGACGTGCTTACTGTCTAATTCTTGTGCCCACACAACACTCCTGCACATGAAACTCTGTGCTTTATCTGACTCGTCATTTCTTTTAGTGGCTCTGCTATAAACAATATCTTTACCCATTAATTAGTTCGTACGCTCATCCACAGTAGATCCCGTGTATCTTGCAAATTTTACCCCAAAAATTGACTGAGGGACTCTGAACGCTATTTACAAGAACTATAACAAGTTTGGGTCATATCTTGATGTTGTTCAGTACTCGTAGCCGTCGCACCTAAACGGAATGCTTTCCATCCCTATTGTGCACTATTCTTAAGCGAGTTAAGTGTGATGTTTAAGCAAGAAATTTAACTACTTGATGACTCATTAACTATTCGCTTGTTAAGGCAAAACTTCCATACAAAGCCCGAAATTTTTTACCCTAAACAGGAAATCTAGTACAACTGAATCCGGAAAATGCACGTCATTTCCACTCACTCCAAGTAGCGTACATTGCGGTGGGGCCAATATCCTTTTCCCAAGGAGTGCAATGTTGTGAACAAACGCCAAATAAAAATTCATTTTTCTTTCTATCTAAGCTATCTAAGCAGCATTCAGCTACTGCACACATTTCGTAGTTACTCATATTCACTAGGAGCAACGCCTGCAGGGCTCCCATAACCTTTAAACGGTGAGTTACTATTCCCAGCTCACGTCCATAAATTGCGTCCTTTGTAAGACTTTTGCCTGCAGTCATAATCTGGATGCCCTTTTCGTTCACGTTTCTTACTTTACGATGAATGACAGTCGCGAACAATAGAATAAATTTCTTCATACGATGTCGTAACTACTGTGCCATTTTTTATTTATTTTTATGAGGCAAGTCACTTCGAGAAACGAATTTTGTCCTCAAGAAGATATGATGAATGCAGATACATTGCCATATTTGAAGGTTCTGTAATACTGAGTACGGAATATGGATTGAGAGTGTACTGAAGAAGGCGAAAGTAAACCTATCAAAATTCGGGACCATGAAGTAGAGGAAGTTAAAGAGTTCTGCTACTTTGGACACAAAATAATATATGTCGGACGAAGCAAGGAGGACCTTAGAATCAGAATAACACAGGCAAGGACCACGAGTAGTCTGCTGTTATTAAACATCGGCCTCAATCTCAGGAACGAATTTTTGAGAATGTCAATTTGAAGCACAGCGTTGCACAGTAGTGAATCATGGACCTTGGGGAAACCGAAATAAAGAGAGTCTGAGTGTACAAGATGTTGAGTTATAGATGAATGCTGGAACGTGGCTGGATTTGCAAGATAAAGAACGAGGAGTTTCTCCAAAGAATCATCGAAGAATGGAACGTATGGAAAACACTGATACGGGGAAAGGACAGCATGATAGGAAATGTGGTAACATACGAGGAAATAATTACCATTGCGCTAAAAATAGATGGCTCAAAGGCGAAACAAAAATGTTTGAAACTCATTGTCAGTCTTTCGTGGCTCTATTGGATCTGTACACTAATGACGAGATGTCGTTTAGTTCGCTTTCGCCATACCAGAGAGCGTTTGTTATGATAGCTCCCGTTCAACTTTGCATAGGCTACGGAGATACCTCAGTTCCATTTAGACACATAGGCGTCTTTTCTTGCAATATTTCTGAAAGGAACACCCCACAAAAGTTTCTAAGAAGAGCTACGAGTTCATGGCTTAAATACGTTCTTCTAAGTACTTTATATCCAATGATCCTAACCAGAAACCTTTAGAACATTGTAACCCCAATCACGAGTTCCATGATGATCGCCTACATGGCTGGAGATCCCTGTAAAAGCTACTCAGAACATAGTTCTCCTCTTCGAAATTAATCTTTGATGTTTTCAGATCCATTGAAACGAAACGCATGTGTTCACACTGTTATGTCTCACTAGCAATCGACGATGATCAGTGATGGTCTTCATACTGTACTGTGATTCAGGAAAACAACATAATGTCCATTGCCTTTTGGAAGGTAATAGCAGTTGTGTGGTCTGCTTTTAGGTCACATTGTGTTGTGAACAGCTTATACTTCCGTTAAAGGTGTAATGCGACGAGCGAGCTGAAAAGGAATTAATATTATTTAATCGAGGAATGCACTGAAATCAGTGAAAATCGCAGAATATTCAACATCAAGCATTCAGAGTGACTTAATATTTCAACTTTTGAAAAGCATGGACATGTTTGTGCTGTACTGCATCCTCGAGCTCCTTTGCTGCCGAAACCGGTTACATCAAGTGCATTTTGTATGCAGGAAACCAGTTGCAACTGAAAGTAGTCTGATTCTGAGCTCGACTACTTACCAGGGTTCAGAGAAACAGTTGTCATTGCAGTATTTGCAAGCGTAATTACATGAACTAAGACAGTAAAGTTTACTTTATGTATGAGTTCTGTTTTGCATTTGGTTTCGTACCATGCGTGAATCGCTATCTGAAACTTAAGGTGACGCATTACGAAAATTGCGAAAGTCCAATACTTCTTCTCAGAATTATTACTTTTAAAAATGACTATTCAGGAATACGGAGGCACAGGGACAGAAAGTCATTCACACGCTGTGTAACTGGATCAGACAGATGGCACTGTTACGGGCTGATAGTCGCAAGTGCAGGAAATTTCCATAGGGAAAACAAGAATGTTGAAACTACATTCAGAATTGTGTGACACCAAACATAAACAGTTGTGAGTTACTCTAGTACCTCTTTAAGGATCTCCGTTCAAGTGATAGGAGGAAAAAAATTTAAGTGGTGGCCACACGGTTTCGCTCAAGGGGCCACTTGCCGTTGTAGGCGAAATGATAGATTTAACCGGCCACTACAGCAACCAGATTTATACAGTGTGTTAATCAATATGTAGAAAACCTCAGGGGATTGGACAGAGGACTTAGAAGGGAGCAAAAAAATTAAGATATACATTTCGTTAACTCTTTTTATTTTCTTGGCTACAGAAAATTTTCTGTTCTTCTGTACTAGAATTGTCAACTTGGTTCCATAAATATTTTTCTTTTCAAATTTTTTCTTCTGATGGCTAAATGAAATGCTCACAGAGTCCATCACTAGCTCTTTTATAAGATTCTAAACAGAGAATCATGGATTCTGTTAGTCATTTCCGTATGCCAAGTATCTGTTATATATGCTGAAATCCTTCTTGAACACGCTGGCGAAGAGTCTTATCATTCGCATTATGTCTTGAATACACTACGTCCATAAAATACTCCCAAAAATAAAAATCTAATGGGTTTAGATCTGGAGATCGAGCAGGCGAAGACGTTCCAGCCGCGCGACCAATTAGAAACCCGGACCTGAAATTATTCTTGCTTGCAGAGCAAAATGAATTGTTGCTGCACTGTGCATGAAGCACATGTTCTGACGTTAGTGCATTGGAGGACCTTCCAGAAAAGCATTAAAATATTCTACCAGAAATTCACTGCATGAAGCTTCAGTCACAGTTCCATTGAAAACGGGAGGTCCAGTCTGTCTACAATTATGTCAGCCCACACATTATTTTTAAATTGTTGTTAATATCTTCTTTCCAAAACAATACAGGAATCCTTATTCGCTGTAACAAGAATGCTGTGAAAATTCTGTATTTCATTCCAGGTAAACTTTGCTATGCCAAACCACACATCAATGTTGTTGTAACACAACTGTTGCGAAAATTCTACAGTCCATTCCTAGTAAACTTTGCTTCATCATTGGATAGTATGACAGGCAGGATATGTTGTTCCTGATCACACATCCCCAGTATCTAAGAACAAAAAACTTTTGTGGATTGAAAATCTGTTTCA